>NC_090379.1:73339317-73670878 GCF_036365525.1 Heterodontus francisci
GTTGCCATGGATCACATTGGTGTCCACGAGCTCCCACATCCTGCCCTGTCATCCTTACTGTGTTTTAAATAACGAATTAATTATTCTGTTAATTAATTTTTTTAATTACTGCCTTTCTGCACCACCACCCACTGTACTAATTTAAATCTTAGTAATACAATCAATCTTGCCACTTAAAAATAAAACAAAACAGTAGACGCACCAGCTTCTTACTTCCCTTCTGCTTGTATCTCCTAATTAATTATAAGGTAGTAGCTTAATCTTTTTTTAACATTTTTCTGATTTCCAGCTATTAACACATGCACCCTAACAGTAGTTTACTAACCTAGCTGTTTACAGACACTCCCTAGCAGCAATTATTCACCAACCAATCACCTTACAGCTCTCCTGTAACTTCACTGATTTGTTTTTTCAAATTCAGTCAGAGCGTGCCGACTCCTGTAGGCTTCTTTCCCAATTCTAGGTACTCCTTTGTAGGTCCGAATCTCTCTTCTCCCTGAAGGTAAATGAAGTGAAGACCCCGAGCCTCACACTCCATTTAGCCTCACCCAATTCTAGGTGCTCCCTCACAGGTCCAATTCTCTCCTCTCCCTGAAGGTAAGTGAAATCTTTTGAAGTGCTGTCACCGTTGTAATGTAAAGAAAAGTGGAAGCCAAGTTGCACATAGCAAGATCCCATGAACAGCAATAGGATAAATGACCAGATAATCTCCTCTTAGTGGTGGTGATTGAGGGATCCATGTTCGTCAAGGCACCCAGAGAACTCTCTTGCTTTTCTTCAAATATTGCTGGGATCATTAATGCCCACTGCAGGGAGCCAATAGGGCCTGGGTTTAATGTGTCATCTAAAAGACAGCACCTACTTCTGTGAAGCCTTCCCTCAGGACAGCATTGAAGTGTCAACTTAGATTAATGCTCAAGTCAGTCATATGGGGCATGAATTTACAGAAGTGAGACTACTATCACTGAGCCAAGGCCAACACCAAAATTGCAACGGTCTCAAGAAACATTGAACTGGATTACAATGCAATTTACCAGAATACAAACTGTATTTCTTTATCTCTCCTTTAATGGCAGCACAGGATTTCTTATGGAGAATGGAAAGAAAACTGATATTAAAGCGGTCAGGAAGCAGTGCAATCGTTATATTGGGTTGAAGTTATGATGCACCAAATGCAAACTCAAAGCTATGTGAGACAACCTGCCCACTGTGGTGCCAGGACCTGACTCCCATATTCAAGTTAGCTTGATACATAACCGGAGCTGCTTTGTAAAAGGTTGCAATGTGATTTTTAATTCATAATTGCCGACTACAAGATCATCTGCAGTCAAAAGCCAGACTTGCACTAATATTACTCCTTGGAGATTGTGAGATAGCCCTAGTTGGCTCATTAGCTAATTTTTCCTTTGCTCTCTAGCTGTATTGAGCTGGCAGTGAGACTTGCTATTTACTGCTAATATTCCTTAATTTTCCCACAGTTCAACACAAATTCTTGAAAATCTGCTGCCGATTACTACCTACCGTTCACCCTCAACTGATGAACACCACTTGGAAGAAGCACTGAGGGTGGCAAGGGCATTGAATGTACTCTGGATGAGGAACTTCAATGTCCATCACCAAGAGTGGCTCACTGGCACCACTACTGACCAAGCTGGCCAATTCCTGAAGGACATATCTGCCAGAATGGGCCTTATTATTTGGGGTTACTTTCATAACGTAAAGGAAAAGGTTAGTCCACAGAGAAGGACTGTATTTGACATAGTTGCTCAGACTTCTCCCACCAGACTGGTAGGATATTCTTTGCGTTATCATTATTTAAAGGAGACCCCAGAGACAGATGCAGCCCTAGGATTTTAAAGGCCTCACAGAAAGATTAGTAATGGAGCACTTACCCAGCTTGACCCTTTCACTCCTCCAGTCATGTTTTTTACCTTACCCAACACACGACTGCCGCCATGCACAATATTAGATTTAATTGCTTTGAGCATTAGAGTTAGCATATGTGTTAATTATGCATAAAAGGATAGTAATTTTGTGAACGGCACTAATTAAACAAATTTTAACTTTTGCTTACATTCCCAAACTTACTCCTGGGAGTAATTATTTCCAACTTGAGTTAATGCACAGACTTAATATTCATTTTTTAAAAACTATGTCTTATACAGCAATTAAAATGTTTATGATGGACTTGCTTTACCATCTGTGATCTTGTGAGCTTCAAAGGATTTAGGAACTCAATAGAGCCCTTGGCCCTACTGGACCCAGCAAAAACTAGTTCTCCTTTATCCACCTTTTTCTCCTCCCTGGTCATCTATCTCATCTCTATTTGTGGGACCTTTTTTGTATGTAAATCAGCAGCCTGTTGTCTACATTACAATAGTGCCTACAGTTCAAAATGCACTTCATTGGCTGTGAGGTGCTTTGGGATGCCCTGAGGTCATGAAAGGTGCTATATGAATGCAACTCCTTTCCTTTTCTTTCTTTTTGATCAATGACTAACCCTTACCAAATTCACTAATTCCTGTATGTGTTGAACTGATGGCTGCTTCAAGTGATGTAGGTAATGAAGAATGCTGAGGTGTTCATGACCATCTCTGGGCTTCCTGTAAAAATATGAAACATAGGAAAAAGGGAACAGTTAATAGGTGCTTCAGGTGTGACTCAAAGTATCCTTATGCAATGAACTGCCCAAAGCAGAGGGGCAGAGTCCTTGAAATAACACATGACACAGAGAATTCTGAGGCAGAAGAGGAAGAAAATGATGAATCTGAGTGAATTGTTTTAGTCACAAGGAATTTTGGTCCTGTGATGAATGTGTTAGTTGCAGATTCATTCAACTGTGCTGTATTAGTGCTTGCATGTTGACAGTATGTGGAACTGATTGATTACAATGTTATCTGAATTCACTCAGTGATGAGGATCAACGTAAGGTTAAGGAGTATAAAAGTACTACCAGCTTTAGGTTTGGTCATCACTGAAGACAGTAGTAATTCCATGTAAAATAGCTGGTAAGCCACTTTATTAGTACTGATGTAGTGTCTAGTGAGATACCTTTACTGTTCAGTAAACCTTCAATGAAAAAGGCACAAATGAAACTTGATATGGAGCATCATAAGGCAATTTTTTTTGGAATGTCAGTGAATTTGCAGTTTACCTAATCCGGACACTATTTTATCCCCTTAACAAAACTTGATGTTTCTAGTCAGAGTGTTAAAGAACTATTAATGGCATCAGGTGTTAAGAATCAGAGAGATAAAAAGCAAATTGTTTTAAAGTTACACAGACAATTTGCTCGCCCTACTTAAGAGATTAAAAATCCTGCTAAAGGAAGCAGGTGTGATTGATGAAGTGTATATGAGGATAATATAAGAGATTAATGAAAAGTGTGAAATCAGTAAAAAGTATCGGAAGAGACCATCACCTTCCATTGGCATGTGGCTTTAATGAGGTAGTTGCCATGGATTTAAAGGTATGGGACAAAAACAAGAATATCTTCCTTCTATGTTTTATAGATTAGCAACTAGATTTAATCTTTCTACAATAATAAGTAGCAAGGACAAAAGGGTGATTATAGATAAAATTATGGAGAAATGGATAGGGACAGGACTTGGGGCACCAGTTATGTTTCTGACTGATAATGGAATGGAATTTGCCAATGACAAGTTCAGAGACATGTGTGAAAACATGAGCATTGTGGTTATGAATACTGCAGCTGAAAGTCCTTTCAGCAATGGGCTCTGTGAAAGGAATCACACAGTGATTGATGAAATGCTGCATAAAATCTTAGCTGACCAAACAAACTGCAAGCTGACAACTGCCCTGGCATGGGTGGGTCACGCAAAGAATTTGCTTCAGATGTTTGGAGAATATAGTCCCTATCAACTGGTCTATGGGTCGAATCCCAAATTGCCTTCTGTGTTGTGTGACAGTCCTCCTGTTCTAGAAGATACTACAATTAGTTCCTTTTTTTCTGCACATTTGAATGCTATACATGCAGGGAAACGGGTTTTCATCAAGGCTGAGATCTCTGAGAAAATTCAGAGAGCTCTGAGATATCATATAAGGCCATCTGAGGCAGACTTTAGTCCAGGAGATTTGGTGTATTATAAAAGAGGGGTCATAGGGAATGGAAGGCCCCTGGTAAGGTAATAGTTTGTGATGGTAAGGCAATAGTTATCAAGCATGGAAATCAAACTGTTAAGGTTTATTTCTCGCAATTAATTGTGGTTGATTACAAAATCTCAGAATCTGAGCAGCTGATAGAGGGAAACGAGGCCCCTTATACCTCAAATGATCATGTGATTTGTGATGAAGGTCCTGAGGAACAGAATATGGGTAGATCAAGTGTTGGATAGTAATGTGAGTGATCATGATGCTCAGGAAAGAACTATCGTATCCAAAGGCCAATTGCCCCGAGTAGGTACTCGGGTGACATATATTCCGGAGGGGGTCTAATAAATGGAGGGATGCAACAATTGTGGGACATGCAGGAAAAGCTACTGGCAAGTTTAAATATTGGTTGAATGTTCAAGATGATGGCCAAGAAGTAAAGTCCATGGACTGGCAGGATGGGGTGGAAGAGTGGAGGGTAAGAAAGCACAGTGCATGTTCTAACAGTGGGTCTAGTAGTGACTCTTGCGTAAGGAAGTGATCACGTACGGGAGAAAGAGCCTCTGATAAAGTGCGAGGGAGATCTTATAGCAGTAGTCCCGAAAGATATCAAAGTACTAATAGAGGCTGTAGTTTGAACAGATTCCACAATTAAACGAAGGCTAGAGAGCAGTCACGGAATAGAACTAGAAGCAGAAGTCCTCATGACCGTGAGGTTTTAGTGGCTGTCTAGAACTTGGAGGATAAATTAATAAGAGAAGCAAAACATAAGGAATTAAAGAGTTGGAGGGAATTTAGTGTTCATTCTGAGGTGCTGGGTAGGGGCCGGCCAGCCTTGTCACATAGATGGATTTGTACTGAAAAAGTCCTTCCCGATGGGACTTATAAGGCTAAAGCGAGGCTAGTTACGAGGGGTTTTGAAGAGTAACTGGGTGATATCGATGTTCGAGTGGACTCCCACAACTGGAAAAGTAATCTTGAAAATCTTTTTTAGCTCTTTTGACCACATATTCATAGGAGTGTAGATCAATTTACATAAAAACCACATTTCTGCAGGGTGATACTTTTCAGAGAAGTGTTTCTGAAACCACTCAAAGAGGCAACAGATGCAGAAGGAAAATTATGGAAACTGAACAAATGTGTCTGAGGCCTTAATGATGCTTCCAGGGTGTGGTATTTCTCAGTGAGACTGTTTTGCTGAAAATTGGTTGTGTTCAACTAAAAGCAGATCCTGCAATGTTTTATTGGTATAAAGGGAAACTTTCAGGCATCTTCATGATGAATGTTGATGATTTCTTATGGGATGGTACTGTGGATTATGAGAAATATGTTATTAATAAAATTAGAGCAGAATTTAAGATTGGGAGTCAGGCTTGTGGGCCCTTTAAATATATTGGTTTAAATGTTAAGCATGTTAATGACTAAGTCTGGAATAACTTTAAATCAACAATCCTATTTGGAGAGTGTTACTCCCATCCCAGTTAATTGTGCTAGGTCATCCCAGAAATATGATGATCCATCTAAAGCAGAGACTGAGCAATTGTGAAGTTGATTGGTCAATTAAACTGGTTGTGCACTCAGACTAGACCTGATGCTAGTCTTGATGTGCTGGATTTAAGCACAATGATGAAACGTCCGAAAGTTGAGAATGTCTTAAGGGCAAATAAAACATGAAAAAACTTAAATCGAGAGAATTGTGGACTGATGTTCCCATCCTTAGATGACCCAAAGAACATGAAGCTAGTCATTTTTAGTGATGCTTCACATGCTAATTTTCCTGATGGGTATTCGAGTACAGCTGGTTTCATAATATTTCTGATGGGTGAAAATGGGAAATGTTGTTCTTTAGCTTGGGAAGCTACGAAAATAAAATGGGTTGTTAAAAGCACTTTAGCGCAGAAACATGGGGTATTGTGAGGCAGTGGATGTGGGGTTGTATTTGTCAAATATTTTGAGTGAAATTCTGAACAAGGAACATACTGAAGATAGGATACCCATTTAATGTTATGTGGTTAATCATTCTTTTTGGGACAATGTGCACTCTACAAAAAGTGTGAGTGAGAAAAGACTACGTATTGACCTTGCTGGATTGAAATAAATGCTGGCGAGAAAAGAAATCTCCAAATTTAAATGGGTAGATGCAAGTCATCAGCTATCCGATCATTTCAAAAATAGAAATGCTGGTACAAAGAAATTGTGAGGGGTGCTAGAGGAGGGGCATCTCACAATGTAATACATTGTACCTAATATGGAATTTATTTTGAAATGTTTAAGCATGTTAATTTAAGTTTTATTATATAAAAAAGAAATCTGTTAATTGTCTATCAATTGTTTAATTATATGCAAGTGTAGGGTGTTAATTGGGGTCTTACTTGAGCACTTATAAGCAGACACTTACTAAGACTCATGTAGGTTTTTGAGTGAGAAGCTACATGAAACTGAGTAAAGATAGGCTCCAGCATCATCCTTCCACAACAAACTTTCTGGAATTTAACAGTGGTCACTTCTACCAATATCATCATCGACAGATGCATCTGCAACAGGTAGATTGGTGAGGACAATGACGAGTAAGCTTTCCCCTCTTGTTGGCTCCCTCACTACCTGCCGCAGGCCCAGTCTGGCAGATGTGTCCTTGAGGACTCGGCCAGTATTGGTGCTAATGAGCCACAGTTGGTGATGGACATTGAAGTCCCCCACTCAGCGTACATTCTGTGCCCTTGCAATCCTCAGTGCTTCTTCCAAGTGGTGTTCAACGTGGAGGAATATTGATTCATCAGCTGAGGGGGGCGGGGGTGGGTGCGGTAGGTGGTAATCAGCAGGAGGTTTCCTTGCCCATGTTTTACCTGATGGCATGAGACTTCATGGGGCCTGGAATCAATGTTGAAGACTCCCAGGGGAACACTCTCCCAACTCTATGCCACTGTGCTTCTACCTCTAGTGAGGCTGTCCTGTTGGTGGGACAGGACATATCCAGGCATGGTGATGGTGATGTCTGGAACATTGTCTGTAAGGTTTGTTTCTGTGAGTATGATTATGTCAGGCTGTTGCCTGACTAGTCTGTGGGACAGCTTTCCTAACTTTGGCACGTGTCCCCAGATGTTAGTAAGGAGGACTTTGCAGGGTTGACAGGGTTGAATTTGCCATTGTTGTTGTCAAGTTCAATGCCAAGTGTTCCGTCCTGTTTTATTCCTTTTCAACTTTTGCATAACAGTTTTGAATTGCTTGCTAGGCCATTTCAGAGAGCAGTTAAGAGTCAAACACATTGCTGTGGGTCTGGAGTCACATGTAGGCTAGACTAGGTATGGATGGCAGATTTTCTTCCCTAAAAGATGTTAGTGAACCAAATGGGTTTTAATGACAATCAATGGTAGTTTTGTGGTTGCCATTACAGAGATTAGCTTTAAATTCCAGATTTTTATTAATTAATTGAATATAAATTCCATGAACTGTCATGGTGGGATTTGAATCTAGCTGGAATTTTACCCCACCCCAGTGAGCCAGATGGTGGTGGGGGTGGGGGGAGGGTGGCGTAAAATGGAGTAGGAGGCTCCGGGAGGCCTTCCCGACCTGCTCCTGTGCCTCCTCCCATTTTATGTAGGGCGGTTGGAGGGGGGGGCAAAAAACAGGCCACCCACCCTGGGTCAATCAAGGTCCTTAAGTTGCCAACTAATGGCCACTTAAGGGCTTTCGCTCGCCTCCATGGGGATTTTACCCATGGCAGGCGGATGTCCTGGAGCCGAGAAAGGCCACTCGGTGAGAGCTGTCGGCCTCTCTGCGGCCCGGGGGTGGGGGCCCCTGCTTCCCCAGCCACCCCCAGGACCCAAGACACCCTCCCTTCCCCCAAACGACCACCCTTGCCTCGCCAGGGCCCGACCAATCACCTCCTGGTGAGGCAACCCAAATTTACCTGCATTCCTGGCTCCATTTCCTCAGCTGGGCTGCAGTCCCAGCAATGGCCACCACTCCTGGTGGCACTGCTTTGACTAAGCTGCCGGCCCGATGATTTCCGGCAGCTCCATGAGGCGGGACTTCCTCCCTCAAGCAGATGGAAGTCCCGCTTCAGAACATTTAAAGCCTGGGGAGGCGTAAAATGCAGGACGGATCCCCGGGCCAGGCGGAAGCAAGTTCGCCACCGACCTTTACATTGGTGGCCAGCTCCCGTCTGCTCGATGTGAAGTCTAGCCCTGAGTCCCCAAAGTATTAACCTGAGTCTCTGGATTACTGGTCCAGTGACATTACCACTACACTAAAGGCCTGCTACCTGACCCGAACCCGACGGGACCCGACGACATGTGTCGGGGTCGGGTTGTGTCGCTCTTCCAGGTCTGGCTTTCAGGTTCGGGTTGGGTCGAGCTGGGTCCAGGTCGGGCTGGGTCCGGGTCGGACACACACAGTACTACCTTTTGCTCTGCTGGGAGGAAAAGGGAAGTTGGGTAAGTAAGCGTCAAAATTTGAAAAGTCTGCCTGAGCTGGGAGTCCGGGACGTCAAGGAGGGAAACGTGCATCCGGACTGTGCAGTGAGCAAGTGAGCGTCTCTATGACATCATCGTGCTCATGCTGCAGCTTTCTTCCATTCCGTCCATCCAAAAGTGGTAAGTATATTGAGTGCACTATGGATGTAAAATGAATGCTGTCAACTGGAGAAAGTGAACATTCCTGTGGTTGTGTCGGGCTCGGGTCAGGTGCGGGAAAAAATTGAAGGACGCGGGCCGGGTCGGATGTCGTTCTGTCAGGTTTGGGTCGGGTTTTTGTTTCTAGACCCAAGCAGGCCTTTACACTACATCACTGTCTCCCCTATGAAGTGTCCTGCAGTTCCCACATGGTGCAGGAATTACGAGCAACAGGTCTCAGATGCCCATGCATGATATAAAAAAAATTCTCTATTCTCTCTTTTAGAATCTTGTCAGTACCTTGTTTAATTATTAGCAATAATTAATACTTGTAGACCTGCTGTGTGCTAATATTCTTATTATTAATTCACTTACTGTTATAGTGACCCCGACTGAATTCTTAATTTCTCGGCTCCTAGTTTAAACCAAAGCCCTAGTTTCTAAAGAGAGAAAAAAAGAGAAGTAATCAGAAACTAATGACTTACCTGCTTTCTGGTGACTTCACACTTTGGTTTTCTTTCTCAAACCCAGTCTGTCTGCTCCCAGCCTGTAGCTCTATTTATCCCTGCCAGTCTCGTTCAGCTCGCGGGCTTCCTCTGCTGTTGCTGTATTTATCCCCACTGGTCTTGCTCAGCTCTCGAGCCTGGTCTCAGGCCTCCTCTACGTCTGTCACTCTCTTTATCCCGGCTGGTCTCACTCAGCTCTCTTTCTAGACCTCACCATCTGGAAACAGTCTGTTTCTATCTCTCTGTCCCATCACTTTGTACTTTAAAAACCGCTATTAAATTGCCCTGTAATCTCTATATTTTAATAAAAACACCCCAAATTACAATTGTTATAAACAGTGTTAATTGTCACTTGTCAAAATGAACTCCAATTGTTATCCACTTTATTAAATTCTCATTGAACTGAAACAGGCAACAACATGACTGAGTAATGTTGCTAGTGGAAGCTCCTAGATAGTAAAGGTAAATCTTTGCATCTCGTAAACAGTTTGACCGATATATTACAGTGGAACTCTGCCTATGGGCACTGGGAAACTGCAACATGCACATTCCCTGTTGGATCTCACTTATTCTGAGAGGGGCTTTTTTGATTAAATTGTTTTCTGAGTCTTTGAGCACTATTCTCCATTCCTTAGTCTGGAAAGTCGCAAATAATCTATTCCCAAGCCTTATCCAGAGCCATTATGGTAATTGCCCTCTGAATGTCTCCCCTTCCTTGTGGTGAACAGCTTGGTACCTCCCCTTGGTGACATAGATGAAATTAGGAGTATACAACATGAAGAATTGTGGGCACCATAGCACATTCATCCTCTGACTATTGAACTCATTGTTATTCCTTTCCTCTGCTTTTTTTTAAGCGCATTGTTTCTAAGCTGCATATAGTAACAACACTATTCCTTGCCAGAATGGATATGTTTGGGTAATTCCCCTGACAACCATTAAAGTCATAATTTAGCACTTTACTGAGCTGCACATCCTTGCGAGTTTCTTCACTAATTTCTCTGACAGACACTGGCATGTCATTTGTGTATGTAAAGTAATTCATAAGTAATTCAGTGGTTAAGAATGAATCAGTCTTCATTGGAAATCTTGAAAGAACGTCCGCAGTAGCATGTTCTCCTGACTTATAATATTTAATATTGTACTGATGGGCCATCAAAATCAACACTCACCTCTAAAGCTGTGTTGCCACTAGGAATGATACCCCTTCTTTTAACCAAATATGATCATAAGGGCTTAGTGGTCAGTTAATAAAGTGCCTTTCCTACCGTACAGGTACTTGTGGATGTAATATGTGATGGCTAATGCCTCTTTCTCAACTTGTGAGGAATTTTGCTCTGACTTCATTCACATACATGAAGTATATGCTCCACATCATCTTCCATTATGTGAGATAACACCACACCTAACCCTTGTGGTGAGGCATCTCACGCTAAAGCCAGTTGTTTCTTGGAATCATAGTGGGCCACATCAGCATCACTAGTCAATACTTTCTTCACTTCTTCAAATACTTTCTGGCACTCAACAGCCCACTCCCAAGCAATTCTGTTTTTGAGCAGTTTATACAGTGGGGTGAATGTGTTAGCTAAGTAGTGGATGAACCTAGAATAATACACAACAATACCTATGAATGTTCTAAGTTCTTCTTTGTTCTCAGGTCTCTTTGATTTTAAAATCCCCTCAACCTTCTGCTGTGTTGGGTGGATACCTTCATCATGTATTTGGTGACCCAGTTATATTACTCTTGACACCATAAAGCAACACTTGTGCTTTTTTGCTTTGATGCCATACTCTTGAAGTCAATCTAGGACTTTGTTCAACCTTACAATGTGCTCTTCATCTGTCTTACTGCTAATTAGAATGTCATTTAAGAAGCAGCACACTCCCTTCATCCCACTTAGTATCTGATCCATGATGCTCTGGAAAACTGCAGGAGCAGAAGACACCACAAATGGCAACCTTCCATACTGGTACAACCCTTTGTGTGTATTCCTTGCTCTTGTCAGTTAATTGTAATTGTAGGTATGCATTTGACAGGTCTGAACACCTTCCCATTGGCTAAATTAGGAAACAAATCTTCATCGGTAGGCAGTGGGTAAGTATCATTTTCAATCACCTTATTTACCATTTGCTTGTAATCTCCACAAGTCCGAATGGACCCCTCTGCTTTTTTAACTACCACAATGGGTGCAGCCCATTCACTGCTCTTCACATTCTTAATTCCTCCTGATCTTTCTAATCTACCTAACTCTTCACTTACTGCTTCGAACTAGATGTACGTCACTGCCCTAGCCTTGCAAAATGTCAACTGTACATTGTCCTTTATCTTGACTCCAGTCTTGTGATGCCTAATTTTATCATTTGGTCCCCCTTGCTCAAAAAACACTTTGTACTCTCTTGGCATTTTCTCAATGTCAGATGTACTCTTACTGATCCCTACTGTAAATAACTCAGCCCAGTTTAACCATATGTTCTTAAGCCAATTGCTTCCTATTGGGAGACTTTGTTTCCTCTAACTACTACCAATGGCAAGTAATAGAATCATCATCATATTCCACCCTAACACCAATTTCACCTACCACTGGGATACTGTTATTGTAATCACTGGTCAGTTTCACACCAGTTTTGTGTAAGGGAATATGTCATAGGGATTTCTTGTACTCTCCTTCTGAGATAACACTGCTGCAGTTGTATCAACAATGAAAGTAAGTTGTGAATCTTCTCCTTTCATTTCTACTGTGGGCACCAGAATTATATCTTCAACCCTACTACTCTCATCTTCCATGTGTTGTTTTGTTGCTCTCGACGGAGTACAACTCTTGATCACCCTGCTCGATAATATGACTTCTGTTTCCATATCTATCATATGCACATTTGAGGACATCCAGGCTTCCGAACTAGCTTTTGATCTACCTCAACTGCGACCTGATGCTTGACTGCAAGCTGGAGCTTTACTGTTTTCTCTACTCCTGCATGCCATATGGCTATGACTGACTTTCCCACAGGCATAGCACTTAGACTGGAAATGGAGACATTAAGATGGTAATGGTGATCTGAAATTCTGATTCTGAGACTGTGGACCTGGCTGCTGATTTGGAAAAAGAACTCCCTTGCAATTTGCAACTGTCTCTGCCATTTCCATGACCATGGCCTAATCACAGGCCTCCCTCCACGTCAGCTTGTTTCCTTTAACAACAGCTGAATTTTATTGTTCTTCACGTCTCCTACAAAATTGTCTCTAAAGTTTATCTCTAAGTTCATGCTATATCCACAGTGGCAGGAGAGTTTCTTTAACTCAAGAACATAATCTGCTACCGGCTCATTTGGCAACTCTGCCATTTTACAGAATGCAACTCTCAGTGTGATTTCATTCTTAGTCATGCCATAACAGGAGTACTGAATCTCATTTATTTTGGTGTATCTCATAGTATTGGGGTCTGTCTGCCAACACTGGTTAGACACTACATCAAAGGCATCTGGCCCCATCATGGTGAGGAAGACATTAACTTTATCCTCATTTCCTATTTTATTTGCTTTCATCCAAATGTTAAGCCTTCCTTCATAATTACTCCAGCCCTCTTTGTCAGGGTTGAAGTCTCCTATTGACCCCAAATAAGTTTTTTGTGCCATTTTTCCCTACACCACTCAGTCTAAATTCATATCTGCTCACAGTTTATATTGCCTGTGGTACAAAAGATTGTGATAGCCTCCACACTACGTACCGTGTGCTGCCTCACTGAGCTGTGCAGGAACGCAAAATGTACACACGTAGCAATCTTTCTAAACTGCTCAAACATCCTCAAATTTAACTTCAGGGATTACGGAAAGTGGCACAATATTCTCCAGTTCTTGATTATTCCAATGAAACTTTTTAAAAAAATCCGTCCCATCCTCGTCACCATCTTTCTGCGGTGTTTGAACTGGAAATAACTCACACGGAGACTACTTAATTGGCCCTGTTGTCCCACTCTGTTATGCAACACTCCTCCCAACAGAGGACAGTATTGCAATATGATCAGCTTTTACCTTATCCTACGCAACTATCCTCCACTCACTGCATTTTGCTGGAGAAATCCCCATGCTTTTGTCAGGAGAAGTTGCTTTATTTTGGTCATTTGTGTTCTGTTTTTATATAGACTTTGTGAATAGACGTTGTTTACTTTACTGTTTGCTGAGTAAATCAAGTTTGTTTGCTATAAAATTGACGGTTTGCTGCAAGTCCTGCCATAAGTCCCACCCTACCTCAAACTCATTGGCTGGCACACTGGTGTAAATAAACACTCCTCTGTTCATATTTAAGTCACTGTGAACACAACAAGCATATTCAGTTCAAGGAGTGTGATCCGCCACAGTGGGATGTTTTCCCTTCTTCAACTTCACTATTGTTAATTATATCATTTTGGTAATTGCCTGCAGAGCTTGATCCAGCACAGGCTGATCACTAACTAGTGGAGTAATATTCAGCAAAGAAGAATGATAAAATATTTATCATATTAATGCATAGCACAATCTGGACCCTGCATTTCACTGCTTGTTATCTGTAGAAATGTTTTAACGGCATGTTACCTCTCATATCCTCCTGTGGAATCAAAACTGTAATGGGCAGCAAATTATACTGTGTGGGAGGTGAGTGATGAGTGGAGTATCAGAGTCACAGTGCAGTCTTAGGCATCTTCAAGCATGAGAACTTTGTGATGATGAGCTGGCACAGATTGTAAAAGTGACACACAACCAGATTTTACTCAATACAGTTATTCTAGGAACAACTGGAGTGTTGTTCACATACAAAGAACAAAGAACAGTACAGCACAGGAACAGGCCATTCAGACCTCCAAGCCTGCGCCGATCTTGATGCCTGCCTAAACTAAAACCTTCTGCACTTCCGGGGACCACATCCCTCTATTCCCATCCTATTCATGTATTTGTCAAGATGCCTCTTAAACGTCGCTATTGTACCTGCTTCCACCACCTCCCCCGGCAGCAAGTTCCAGGCACTCACCACCCTCTGTGTAAAGAACTTGCCTCGCACATCCCCTCTAAACTTTGCCCATCTCACCTTAAACCTATGTCCCCTAGTAACTGACTCTTCCACCCTGGGAAAAAGCTTCTGACTATCCACTCTGTCCATGCCGCTCATAACTTTGTAAACCTCTATCATGTTACCCCTCCACCTCCGTCGTTCCAGTGAAAACATTCCGAGTTTATCCAACCTCTCCTCATAGCTAATGCCCTCCAGACCAGGCAACATCCTGGTAAACCTCTTCTGTACCCTCTCCAAAGCCTCCACGTCCTTCTGGTAGTGTGGGGACCAGAATTGCGCGCAATATTCTAAGTCTGGCCTAACTAAAGTTCTGTACAGCTGCAGCATAACTTGCCAATTTTTATACTCTACTCAACGACCGATGAAGGCAAGCATGGCGTATGCCTTCTTGACGATCTTATCCACCTGCGTTGCCACTTTCAGTGACCTGTGGACCTGTATGCCCAGATCTCTCTGCCTGTCAATACTCCTAAGGGTTCTGCCATTTACTGTATACTTCCCACCTGCACTAGATCTTCCAAAATGCATTACCTCACATTTGTCCGAATTAAACTCCATCTGCCATTT
This sequence comes from Heterodontus francisci, assembly GCF_036365525.1. Taxonomy (NCBI): domain Eukaryota; kingdom Metazoa; phylum Chordata; class Chondrichthyes; order Heterodontiformes; family Heterodontidae; genus Heterodontus; species Heterodontus francisci. Next base: position 73,354,152 of record NC_090379.1, read on the forward strand.
TTCCGCCCAAGTCTCCAACCGATCTATATCCTGCTGTATCCTCTGACAATCCTCATCACTATCTGCAACTCTACCAACCTTTGTGTCGTCCGCAAACTTACTAATCAGACCAGCTACATTTTCCTCCAAATCATTTATATATACTACAAAGAGCAAAGGTCCCAGCACAGATCCCTGCGGAACACCACTAGTCACACATAAGGACACTACTGTATAATCAAAGCCAAAAGCTTATCTGTTTAAATCCACTTCCAATCACAATGGTGTCAGACGCTGTAAGGCCATTGAATCAGGCAGTATAAATATGCTCACGAGACAATAAGATGTGTTTCTGAAGCAAGAAGGAATTGAGGCATGCAGTGAGAAATTGGGAGTTGATGTAATGCAGGACTCAATGCTCTATGGGCTCTTCCCAGGGACGCACACAGAGATAAACATCAACTGCTGCTGGAGGACCATCAACTTGGTGAAAGACACACTTTTGTCTGCCGAAACTTGCTGGTCTTCCAGTGTAAAGAGTTGTCCATGACTGAGTATTGCAGACTGGCACATTCTAAGGTCCAGGACTACATACTGAGGGACGTACTGAAGCTTGGGGCAGCTGCTGCAAAGGCTCAATGGGGAAAGACCACTGTGTAAGGCCCTCCTGCCATAGTACACTGAGGGGCTCGAAACCATGTAAAACCCTTCAGGTTGTATGCACCAGAGAACGTTAGACGTTAGGTTGTTTTCGTTAGAGAGAAGGAGGAGGAGAGGTGACTTAATAGAGACATATAAGATAATCAGAGGGTTAGTTAGGGTGGATAGTGAGAGTCTTTTTCCTCGGATGGTGATGGCAAACACGAGGGGACATAGCTTTAAGTTGAGGGGTGATAGATATAGGACAGATCTCAGAGGTAGTTTCTTTACTCAGAGAGTAGTAGGGGCGTGGAACGCCCTGCCTGCAACAGTAGTAGACTCGCCAACTTTAAGGGCATTTAAGTGGTCATTGGATAGACATATGGATGAAAATGGAATAGTTTAGGTCAGATGGTTTCACAGGTCGGAGCAACATCGAGGGCCGAAGGGCCTGTACTGCGCTGTAGTGTTCTATGTTCTATGTTCTAGACGTGTAATGCAAATGTATGTTGTAAATATAACCTGTTAATGGCAAGTATAGTGAAGCACCTCATGTACTGTATTGAACAAACTGATCTGTATTGTACTTTATGTAATGTCAAATTTGAATTGTTATGTAATGTATTTTTACAAATTTTATGAATAAAGTATATTTTTGGAAAAAAAAGTCAGGAGTTGATTTATCAAAATAGGATTCACCTGTAGGGTTCAGTGACTTTTTATGTTAGAGTCATAGAGTTATGTTCCTAGAAGTTCTTATTGCGATCAATATCAGACTGAAATCCAATTTTTATTTCATCGTAATTTAAGATGAAGTATCTGAATTATTTCTCATAGCACAATAATGGTTTAATCAACTTAGAATGGAGTCTTCTTAGCAACAAAACATTTCCACCTGTCTACTTCACCATTTTGGCAGTACTTAGGAGAATGCATTAACATCTAGCAATTAATACTCTGATCAACCATAATTTTGTTTATAAAACTAATGTTAGTGCACAGTTCATTAACTGCCATGAGAGACAAGATTTTGTACTTTGTTGAGAAAAGGGATAAATGCCATTTTAACACTGCTATTTATGATTCACTTTATTCGGAGCAGGAACATATGACCCTGGGTATTGACTGCCACTGGGTTTCTGCTGGGAAACTGCACTGTCAAGTTAATTTCCACCTGGCTGTTGCAGAATGAGACACAGCTGATTTTAATGGCCGGGTGACATTTAAAGCCGGTTAGCTCCCTGACGATTCAGGGAGCCCAGAGTTCTGCAGTTCAGGGGGTATTGTTTTCAGTGTGGTGGTGGGTGTTGCAGGGGGTTAAGGGGTATTGGGTGTGGGGAAGGAGAGGCCTAAGTTTTCATTGTGAAGCCTGAAGGAGCACTCCTGCCCCAAAAAGGAGGAAATCATTTACCTACCTCAGCCTCTTCTGATCCTCTTCTGTCCCAGGTTGGCTTGGCAGGAAAGTTGCAAAGACCTCCTTGCTCAGAGCTGAGTTCAAACAAAAATGCATCATTGGGAGATGATGTGCCTGTCTAAAGAAGGACTCTGCTGGCTTTTTGTGGGTGTCCTTGCCACTTTCAAAATACTGGATGGTGGGATCCAGTCTGCTCCAGGGCATTTTAACTGTCATTCTCTCAAACTTCTGCCAGGTGGCTAGGGTTAAATTTGCCCCTATGGTTTTGAAATGTACAACTTCACAGAATGCATTTTTGCTAGCAGGAACAATAACAAAGCAGACAATCACAGTGGATGCATAATAATTATTCTTCAACAAAGTGACTCTTGAACTATTAAGCACCAGGCTGTCCAAGTGGGATGCAGCAAAGTGGCAGATCAACTAGAAAAGGGGAAAAAGGAAAACCGTGCGCTGCGCTACCAGTTATTAACATTTGGCTGGCAACTGTTTCAATTTGAACTGCTGCTAGAGGAATCCATTCAGGTAAAATACTGAACACTAACCCCAAGCACGGTCCCAGAACTACACCCCATGTAGGCTGGCACCATGTGAAACCCTGAAAACAGCAGAGGATTGAATTTGCTTTGTCTTCTCTCCCTGCTACACTTGTGCTGGATTTTTGCAGTTAAAGGAGTGAGATTGCTTTGAGTATCAGTCTGGCCTAATAACATGTTCCAAACACCATTAAATTACCATACCTTCACTGTTACTGCAGTTCCTTCCCAGTCTGCCAGTGACAAAGTGATGTCCTATTGTAATGTAGGGACCTACCTCTCAAATGTTGCTTCCTGCCTTCCAGGTTGTTTGGAAAGAGTCCCTAAAATAACCTACATTTCAACACCAGTGATGTTAAAATTAGAAGTTAAACCTGCTTTATTTTGGGTTTATAATCTGTGTATGTGCTGCAAATCCAGTGCAAAGAATTTGAATGGAACTACTTAATCTCAATTGAACTTTCAGCGTTCACAATCCCACTCTTCTATGGGCCCGTTGAAGAACAGTCTTGAAAGTATGGGCAAGCTGTGGCGGGAACTGTGGCATCATAGCTGTTCCAGCTAAAACATCCAATTGTCAAACAGCTGAAAGTTTAGCAATTTCACTTGATGAAGTTTGCCATTAGAATAGTGAGTGAGACAGAAAAGCCTGTAAGAATATTTGCTATAGGATTCCACAAAATTGTTTGAGCTTTTAATTTGCACATACGGGGCTGTATTTAGTCACTCAGGTGGGGCTCCCGGCACCAGGCCGAAAGCAGGAACGGGGGCCACTGCCTGTACGCAAGAGGCCTTGGACCCAGGTCCAGCACTGGAGACCAGAACCCAAGACAAGTGAGGCGGGGTCGCTGGGGAAAGACTGGCAGGCCCCGGTGAAGGGGGGCGGGGGAGGAGGCTGGTGGGCAATGGGTGGGCATTTAGTGTGTGGGAGGGGGGTTCAGAGACGTGCAGGTTTTCCCAGCGGGGGCCCTCCGTGGGTCACTGATTGCCCATAGAGGAGGGCCCAGCCCAAACCCGCAGGGAGGTGGTCGCCTCGTTTTACCAGGCGACTTGGCGGAGACAACCCTCCCTTCCCCGTTGCTGGGTAAATCCCAGTGGTGGCAGGATGGGGCCCTTAAGTGGTCAGTACTAATCCAGTTAAGGGCATCCAGTGGCCTCTGGGCAGGAAAGCCATCTTTGGCCTATCCTGCCCCTGACAAATTTGCATTGAGACAGGGAGGTGATGAGCCCTCTACCCCCTCAGCTCCCATTGCAATTCTATGGGCCCCCCCTCTCCGGCTCCAAACGCAGAATAGAAAGGACTTTACTTCTGGATGAAAGTGAGGTCCATTATCTGATACGGAAAGGAAAATTTTATATTTGTCCAATTTATCATCTTCGAGGCCATCATGTACTTTTACTATATTTTGCAACCACCTTCTTGTTAATTCGTGATTCATTTGTCCATTCAATGGTGCCCCAGTTCGATGGATGTAGCGATGCTCTGTGACAAGCACATCAGACTAAGCCTGGATAAGAGCAACCCTCCAGAGCATTCCTGCTGAATAAATACTTTGTTCCATGCTGCATCTCAACATCAAAAGGAATATTGAAGCCAGGCTGTTTGAACTCTGTCTTTTTCTGTAACAAAGTAAAGAAACAAGGCCATCAAGTTTAAAGTCATATTCCCTAAAGTAAGGTGAACCTGACAGGCACTTTAATTTAATTTGTATTTACTTTTCCTGCAGTATCAGTAGCTGACCGCTACTGATAATTGGGACAATTAACCAAACAGAAATAGATTTCACATTGATCAACTAAATGTAAAATAGGAATCATTCATTCTCACATCGAACGGAAGTTTTATCAAAATTCTTAATTTTGTTCAGTGTTTTGGTGGTTTCCTTGAAAACTGTCCACCCTGTTCACTCATATTTGTGGCTTTCAGTCAGCTGCCACTGCAATTCTGTTGTTCCCACGAAAAGTTTGTGCAGGAACGGGAATCTGTGCATCAACGTATGTGCTGAGCCTCATTTGAATACTTGAAGCTGGCGGAATGACGTCATCACACAATGACAATATGCTCTCTCTGATTACATTACAATCATTGGTCCTACAGTATACAGGTCATCAGGTATCAAAAGCAGGAAGTATTCCAGCTGTTGATGCCTTGGCATGACATCTGCTGTGAACCTAAAAAGAAGAATGAAATAATGTAAAATGGTCCCTGTTATGGTATGTGAATTGAGCATACTGGTTTTCAGTACTGTACCATTTATCTTTGGAATTCTCTACCCCAGAGGGCTGTGAAGGCTTAGTCATTGAGTATGTTCAAGACAGAGATCGATAGATTTTTTTTTAGATAACAAAGACATCAAAGGATATGGGGATAGTGCAGGAAAATGGCATTGAGGTAGAAGATCAGCTATGATCTAGTTGAATGGCGGAGCAGGCTCAAGGGGCCGAATGGCCTACTCCTCCTCCTATTTTCTATGTTTAGGACCCTGAGTGTGACTTGATATGAGTCTATGTATATTGGCTCCCTCTAGTGTCTCAGGCCACACACTCAAACAGAATAAAGATGGAAGCTTACAGTGAGAAGCACATGTTAGAATGCTGGATCGTGTGCTGTCTTTTTTTTTGTTGACAACCAAACCAAACATGATGTCAGAAGTGGCAGATTTTATCGCAAAAATAAAAGTTGAGGACGTTGCTGACATGTTGGGAGCAGAGATTTATCAGCCTGAGCGATTTGCATCTTTTTTTTTTACACACATTTTGTCGGAGTAGTGAGTACAAAATGGTGTATTGTCAGATTCTGGCACTGCAGCCGATGTGCTGCCAGGGGAATTTAGAGGCGAACTGGAAAGTTTAAAAAAAAATTCTGGCAAGCTTATCTAGTGGCTACAGAACTGGATAAGAAACCAAAGACAGTCCAGATAGCTACCCTGAGAGTTGTAATGGGTCAAGACTGCAAAGAGTGGTTGGGCAGACTTGGAATGTGAGGATGTTGCAAAAGAGCCAAGAAAGGTAATTGACAAATTATCTGAACATTTTGCATCTGCAAGGAATGTTTTGTGTGACAGATACATTTTCCATAGTGCCAGCCAGCAGCCAAATTAAAGTGTTGACCAGTGTTGACCACTGGTTGAGACAGTTAGCTGCAAGTTTGGTATGCCACTTGCTGAAATATTGAGAGATAGCCTAGCACCAGCCTATCTATCAAGATAAACAGGCTCAAGCCAGATTGTTTAGTGAGCAGGATACAGTATGTGATCTCAAGAAGGCTATCACAGTCCTTGAATTTAGTGAGGCTGCTTACAGCAACTCAGAGTTGTTGGAGGGCAACAAGAGGTGCACTATAGCTATGTCAAGTTATATTCCAAGCCCAAGAGAAGGTCATCAGACTTAGTGTGCAGAAATGTCAGCAAAAGACATCACAGAGCCAAAGGCCCACACAAAGAAGCCACAAGGTTTCCAACATGTGTCCCTACTGTGGAGGAAGTCATGGAAAAGGTCAGGCTTTTTTTTATTCGTTTGTGGGATGTGGGCGTCACTGGCTAGGCCAGCATTTATTACCAATCCCTAATTACCCTTGAACTGAGAGGCTTGCTAGGCCATTTCAGAGGGCATGTAAGAGTCAACCACATTTCCCTGGGTCTGGAGTTACATGTCGGCCAGACCAGGTAAGGACAGCATATTTCCTTCCCTAAAGGACATTAGTGAATCAGATGGGTTTTTACAACAATCGACAATGATTTCATGGTCACCATTAGACTAGCTTTTAATACCAGATATATTAATTGAATTCAAATTTCACCATCTGCCATGGTGGGATTCGAAACCACTACCGCCTCCCCTATAATATGGAAAGATTGGGAAGTGTAACAAGGTGAAAAATTCCCAGGCTGTCTGCAAAAGGAAAGCTCTAACACTACATAAAGTACAGGACGATGACATGTTAGACTCAGAGGATGAGACACATGCTGTGGAGGAAGACGGAGCTCTCCACATTCATGATGAAGGAAAGAAACTGACCGTACCATTATTTTGCATCAATCAAGTGATAGAATGCCAAGTTGATAGAGCAGCAACATGCAATGTCATCTCATTCAAACAGTTGTGTGCGATTGACAAGCCAAAACACCCAACGCTTAGGGCTAGCAAGGCAAAGATTAGACTTTCTGATGGAACTACTATTCCAGTAAGATCTTTCCTGCAAACATGAGGGTTATGTGCACAATGTCACTTTCAAAGGTAGTGGATGGGTAACAGATACCTCTTCTGTCAAGTAAAACATCATTCCAAATGGGGTTGATTACAATACACCCCACAGAGCTTGAACCAAGTTAACCAGAGGGGTGTAGAGAAGACTACACATGATGTAATCAACAAGTATACTGATGTTTTCGAAGGCTTTGGCTGCCTTCCAGGAGAATATCACCTGGACATAGATTTCCCAGTACCTCCAGTGAAGCATGCAGCTCGTAAAGTAGCTATTCCCTTGAAGCAGGAAGTGAAGCAGAAGCTCCGTGAACTTGAAGAATGGGGGATCCTTGCCAAAGTTATGTAACCAACAGAATGTATTAGTGGTGCATTGTGAAGAAGCCTAACAAACTTCAAATCTGCATTGACCCTAGGGACTTCGATATGATCCCGTTAGGGACTGTTAACTTTTAAAAAGAGAAAGCCAAATTCCTAGTTATTACTGTAAGAATTACACCATGAGATTTCACGTTTTTAAACAAAAACTTTACAAGAATTAAACAAAGCAAAACACTAACTTAACACTACAATTTGAAAACCCATATTTTAACCTTAATATCTTAACAGAACATGAAGACATATAATACAAACTCTAAATCTCAACAGAACACTTCTATTCAACTGTTACTTCCACCCCAAGAATTTCCCTATACATTACAAGATCTTGACAGCTTGTTCACTTCTCCTGGAACCTATCCAAAGTGTACCACAGTTCTTATGAACACGCTTTGATTTCCTTAATTCCTTAACTATCTTCTGAGTATCAGATATCCCGGATCTGGACTTCCAAGCTTGAGCATGGGCCTTACTCAAAACAGAAATGACCCTGGTTCCTGATGGCCTCTTTGATCCTGAGTCCAGCTGACTTCATATAGCCAACTGCTTGGCTGAAGCCAACAGCTTATCCAAACCCAACTGCTTTTCCAAAAGCCAACTGACTAACTGTCAGCAAGCCCCCCAAAAAAACATGACCCAAAAGGCATCTCCCTAGCAACATCTATCGTCATGGCAAAGTGGTACTTGTGGGATGTCCCAGATACCAATTTAAACTAATAATTTCCAACTCCAAATCTTCTCTCTGATTCCTGATACCCACATGAACAATTGATATTGCTAACAATGACAGAACAAACTCTCCTAGACTTTCTGGTTCCAATTGCCCAACTAAATGAGTCCACCAGCGGTTTTATGGCTCTTAGCTCTCTAACTCTCTGTAAGAACTCATGGAAAGATTTTCGAACTTTATTTTTCGAACCCTGATGATGGCAGTTGCAGACACACCATCTCCATCAACGAGTTAAAAGGGTTCCTATTTTATAAGGTCTTTACACTTCGCAATATGACCTTACTAAATAAACATGGGCTACCTTTTGATTTGTAACTAACCTAGGTTTGTTTGCCAGCTTCTCAAACCAGGTATTTTCATTTGTCTTGCATTAAAAAAAATTCCCAAATTAAAAGTTGCCTCTAAAAAAATTAATACAAACCATGAACCAAATGATCATAACATCTTGAACAAGGCTCTGAAGTGCCCGCACTACTCTATTCCCACTATGGATGACATCTTACCGAGGTTATCTAAAGCTCTTGTCTTCTCAGTTCTTGCTACTAAAGACAGATTTTGTCCAGTGAAACAAGATGAGGAAAGCAGTACTGTCCTAACATTGCCACACCCTAAGGCTGCTACAGATGGATACATATGCCATTTGGGATATCAACAGCCCTGGAAGAGTTTCAACGACAGCAGCATGAAATTATTGAAGGCTTAGATGGTGTTGATGTTATAGCTGATGACTTTCTGGTATTTGGCAGTGGTGACACCTGTCAGGAAGCGGTGGTAGACTATGACAAGAACTTAGCCAATTTCCTGCAGCGAGCAAGAGAGAAATTTGAAGTCGAACAAGAAGTTGTTTCAACTTGGTCCCTCATCAGTGCCTTATATGGGACACCTACTGACAGAGGATGGCCTATGCCCAGATCGGGACAGAATACCTGCCATCATGGAGATACCAGCACCTAAAGACAAGAAGGCACTGCAATGTCTTCGTGGGTGCGTTACATACCTGGCAATGTTCCTTCCCAGACTGTCTCATGTTGCAGAGCCAGTAAGAAGATTGGCGGACAAAGATTCTCACTTTTAGTGGCAAGAACACCACAGTCAAACACTACATGAGCTGAAACAACTTCTCACACAAGCTGCAGTGTTGACATACTACAGCTTGCATGAAGAGGTCACGGTCCAATGTGATGCATCAGAGAAAGGACTTGGAGCCACCCTTCTTCAGAATGGCCAGCCAATTACCTTTGCCTCACGAGCCTTGAGCAAAGCAGAATGCAACTATGCTCAAATAGAGAAGGGATATTTGGCCATAGTCTTCAGTTGCGAGAGGTTTCATCAGTACATGCAAGGCTGGGAGGTCACGGTGCACACTGATCACAAGCCACCTGTTCCAAACTTCAGCAAAGCCGTTCACAGTGCACCAAAGCAGCTTCAAAGAATAATGCTGAGAATACAAAACTACCAGATAGATGTCAAGTACAGTCCTAGGAAGGAGCTGTACATAGCTGACTGGTTGAGTAGGGACTACATACATGAATCCCATAGCAGAAAGGCTGATCCAAACTATGATGAATTCGAACAGACTGCCTGAGAGTGAGTGTGACATCCATCCAGCTCCAGAAACAGACTTTGAGGGATCAGAAACTACAAACGTTGACATTCATGGTAACGAATGGATGGCCAGATGTCAGAGCAGAAGTACCAGTCTCAGTTCGAGAGTACCTCAATTTTAGAGAGGAGATAACAATGCAGAATGGAATTCTCTACAAGGGCGTGAAAGTCATTGTGCCTGAAGCAATGCAGCCACTGATGTTGGACAGAGTCTACAACAGTCACCTTGGAGTAGACACTTGCGTCAGACAAGACCGAGATGTTCTTTTCTGGCCGAACACTATGAACACTCAAGGGCTCAGTTGAAAAAACATATTTCATACACTTATACATTTGTTGTTTGTTATTGTGCTGTGATTGTACGATTTTACTTTTATTCTTTGGACAAGTAATTCAAGAAAAAAAAGGGAGATGTTATGGCATGTGAGTTGAACATGACTTGTTTGCTGTACTGTTCCTTTCGGACCCTGCGTGTGACTTGATGTGAGTCAATGTATATTGGCTTCCTCTAGTGGCAAGGGCCACACAGCTACAGAGACACAGAATAAAGATGGAAGCTTACAGTGACAAGAACATGTCAGAATGCAGAATCGTGTACTGTGTTTTTTGGTGACAACCAAACCAAACAGCTTCCAGCAATTCCACAACATTCAGGCATCTGAATTCCTGAATGAGATTTCTGCTTCATAATCACTTCAAAGTATCTCCTTTCTTACATATAATTAAAATTTCTTTATGAAGTTCAAGCAGAGTGAGAACTTGAGGCAGCATCACAGTAATATCCTGCAGTGCCATGATTGGTAATATAGAGGGGTGAGGGGGGGAGCTGATTGCCACACAGACCAGCAAGCTGAGTTTCCTCATCTCTGGTTTGCCAGCATGGTGGCCAGTCACAGGAGGGCAGGAATGAAAATCAGAAAGTGTCATCCTGAGTAACCTCCAAACTATCCATTGAAACATGAAGACTATTTTCATTGTGGACTGACCTGGTAACTCTGGGAAGCTGAGCTAGCTGGGGCTCTTTACTCTTAAAAGGTGGCTGAGGGATGTCTTATTGCAGGTCTTAAAAAAAATTATGAAGGCATTTGATAGGGTAGACACAGGGAAGGTGTTTCCACTTGTGGGGGAGTCCAAAACTAGAGGACTTAAATATAAGATAATCACAAATAAATCCAATAAAGAATTCAGGAGAAATTTCTTGATCCAGGGAGTGTTTAGAATCTGGAACTTGCTACCACATGGAGTGGTTGAGATCACTGGCATAGATGCATTTAAGAGGAAGCTAGTTAAACACATGAGGGAGAAAGAAATGGAAGGATATACTGATAGGTTTAGATGACGTAATGTGGGAAGAGACTCCTGTGGAGCATAAACACCGGCATAGACCAGTTGGGTCAAATAACCTGTTTCTGTGCCGCAAACTTTATTCATTCATGAGCGCCACTGGCAAGACTAGCATTTATTGCCCATCCCTAATTGCCCTTGAGAAGGTGGTGGTGAGCTGCCTTCTTGAAGCGCTGCAGTCCATGTGGTGTAGTTACACCCACAGTGCTGTTAGGAAGGGAGTTCCAATATCTTGACCCAGAGACAGTGAAGGAATGGCAATATAGTTCCAAGTCAGGATAGTGTGTGACTTGGAGGGGAACTTGCAGATGGTAGTGTTCGCGTGCAGCTGCTGCCCTTGTTCTTCTAGTTGGTAGAGGTCGCGGGTTTGGAAGTGGTGTCCAATGTGCCTTGGCGAGTTGCTGCAGTGCATCATATAAATGGTATACTGTTGCCACTATGCACCAGTAATGTTTAAGGTGGTGGACGGGGTGCCAATCAAGCAGGCTGCTTTGTCCTGGATGGTGTTGAGCTTCTTGAATGTTGTTGGAGCTGCACCCATCCAGGCAAGTGGAGAGTTTTCCATCACATTCCTAAATTATGACTTATAGATGGTGGACAGGAGGCGAGTTACTTGCGCAGAGTTCCTGGTCTCTGACCTCATAGCCACAGTGTTTATATGGCTGCTCCAGTTCAGTTTCTGGTCAATGGTAACCCCCGGGATGTTAATGGTGGGGGATTCAGCAATGGTAATGCTGTTGAACATCAAGGGGAGATGGTTAGATTCTCTCTTGTTGGAGGTAGTCATTGTGTGGTGCAAGTGTTACTTGCCACTTATCAGCCCAAATATGAGTGTAATTCTATGTAACTCATGATAACACAGCTGTGAGTTTAAGGCAACGCACTTGTGACAATTATGCATTATTCGGTTTATTATATTTTAATATAAAATCTGTTTACAAATTATCATCATGTGTTTTCCTTGATCATTTGTATTTTCTGTGCCCTGTTTCAGTGATGATAAATAGGTTTGTTTGTCTCATATGATTGTTGAAAGTAGGCAAATCCTTCCCCAATCAAAAGTGAAATATTGTGATTGCTGGAATTCTGGGGGGAAAAAAAAAACAGGAAATGCTGGAAATAATCACCTAGTCAGGCAGCATCTGCAGAGAGAAAAACAACATTAATGTTTCAGCTCACTGACCTTTCATCGGAATGGAAAGATGTTCGAGATGAACAGTTTTTAAGCAAATATAAATCCAGGAAAGGGAGGAAAGTGGAAGGCAGGTGTGATTAAATGACAAAAAGGGATGATGATACAAAGCTAAAGAAGATGATAATGAGACAAGTAAAGAAACAAAAGATGATCCCCGAGGTGTAGTAAATGGTTACAGGAGAATAGCAGAGGCAAAATGAAACTGGGCAAATTGGCAAAGCGGAGAGGGTTGCTGTGGCTTGGGAATGTGGCAGGCCAAAGTGGGTAGATCCTAGGTGGGTAGGCTACCCTGCTGGCCCTGTACTATTAGGGAATCTCCACCCCAAGCAGCAACCCACACCTCCTGCATTCCCCATGGCTCTGGTGCTGCCATCTTCCATTACCAGCATCTCTTCTCCAAGAGAAAATGAGCAGTCATTAACATCTAAAGTTGTTAAATTCCATGCTCGGGCTGAAGCACAGTGAAGTGTCTAGTAGGTAGATAAGTTTCTGTTCCTCAAGCTTGTGTTGAGCTTCATTGGCACAGTGTAGGAGACTGAGCAGAGAAGCCAGAGTAAGAGTGTAATAGAGAATTAAAGTGACTAGCGACTGGAAGATCAGGATCACATTTGTGGACTGAATGGAGGTATTCAGCAAAGCGATCACTCCATCTACATTTGGTTTTGCTAATATAGAGGAGACCGCATCATGGACAATGAATACAAAATATTACGTGGAAGAAGTACAAGTAAATTGATGTTACAAACAAAAGGACTGTTTGAGGCCATGAGAAGCAAGTGGAAGACAGCAATGAAAAGATCATTCAGCAGCAAGGGAGCAGAATCCAGAGCCATATGGGAACCAGCAGGAACAGATCAGAAGTAGCTGAATGTAGAGTGAAAAATTCCCAGCAGAGGAGTAGAAAACTGGGACCACAGAAGTAAACCAGGTACTAGAATAATGGCAGTCCAACAGAGAATATATTCTCAGTAAAAAGTGGGGGTGAAAGTGGAGGTTGCAGTAAAGCCCAGACAACAGTGGAGAAATGGACTTCTGTCCTGGAGAATGCAGATTTCTTGATTCCTATCTAGAACCCAACCTACCTCCTGCTGGACAGAACTGTGGATGTTGCTTGAGACCAGGATCAGGCTTAGCTGTGATGACATCAATGATCAAACAGCCGATCGATACTTGCTGTCAAGGTTCTCCTATGAGGAATGGCCATTTGGGTGGGCTACCAGAGGGATGTTTGAGCTCACAAAATCATATTCCAACATAAATACAGGCTTCAAGGGAGGAGAGAAGAAAAATATACAAAAAATCTAATGTGTAGCTCTATCATCCATCACGTGAAGATGTTCAGATAGTATGTGATTACTGAAACAGCAATAATTTATATTAAACAAGAAGTTTTATAGAAGTACAGAGTTGAACCATTGAAGAGCAAAAAAACCTTCACTTAGTGCAAGAGAAACTGAAAGGGCAAACAATCTAAATTTGAGACTTTTGCAAATCCAGTTTGACTTTGCAAAGGAAAAATAAATCATCACTTTTGTAACAGAAACACCCCTGAGAAAAAATAATTTCTGCATTGTGAAAACTATAAAAGTTCTATGTAATTTTAAAAATACTTTTTCTTTAATAATTTCACAGGAGAATTAAAGACCATTAGTAAAAGAATAAACAGAGGTATCAATCTGTCAACATTTTGTGTTTGTTTTCCTGTTGTGGTGGCCATTTTTCCTCTCACGCTTTGTATTCCCACAGGAAGTTAGCAGATGATTAATGGAAACAATGGACAGTTATTAGTTTCTAAGTATTTCAAGCATTGAAATCCTAGCCAAGAACTGAATACACAATACCCACTTATCAGAGATGAATGACTAAGACTCAGTTAAAATGCATAGTGTTCAGATTTTCCTACAAGTAATCTAGCTGGCCTCGGCTGTAAATACCTTAAAGATCACAGTTGTAGAGAAGTTGAGTTTGAGCACTGGCAGCTACAATGACAACATTTTTTTTGTGGGGGAAGGGGGGGGGGGGCGGCTTGGAGAGGAGATTTGTGCTAATTCTGTTTTTACAGGATTGCAGTTGTTAGAACTCTGCTCGCACGCCATTATACTATGATAGGGAGTTCAGAGGAAAAAAGAAACAAAAGCTAAATCCCGCTGAGGTGGTAAAAATTCAATTTGTCTCTGATCGTTCGAACTATGTCAATTAGTTCTCTGACCTGACTAGATATTCATCAATACAGTAGCTTGGGCTATTTTGACAAAACCCCTTCTATTCAACAGAGAATCTGTAAAATTGGGGCTCAAGAGACAGATGTATTTGGTCAGGATATGTTGGATGTACTCATCACTAATTATGGGATTCATATAATAATGTATCAGAGGCTCCTCTGGTGTGGGAATCAGGTTGTAACATTAGAAAGGAGAAACAAGGTGCACAAAGGACTAGGAGAGACAGATAGCACTAGAGTAAGAAATAGTAACGTATTATAGTCCGAATAAGAGGGAATACAGTGAGGTCTAAACTAGGTTAACTGTGTGGTAAATAAGGTTGGGGAGCTGCAGGCACAGATAACCACATGGGAGTATGATGTTGTGGTGATAAGAGACCTAACTCAAAAAAGGGCAGTACTAGGCACTAAATATTCCTGGATACAAGGTTTTCAGGAAAGATAGGGAAGGAAAGAAAGGAGAAGGGCTGGCAGTATTGATTAAGCAGAACATCACAGTGCTGGAGAGAAAGGATGTCCCAGAGAGGTCAAGAACAGAATCTATTTGGTTAGAGTTAAGAAACAATTGAGTTACCACTACACTACTGGGCACATCCCATTGGCTACTAACTAGTGGGAAAGAATTAGAGGAACAGATTGCCAGGGCAATTAGGGAGAGATGCATAAACTACAGAGTAGTGATAATGGGGGACTTTAACATATCCTAATATAAACTGGGATAGTAATACTGTAAAGGACAGAGAGGGGGAGAGTTTTTGAAGTGTGTTCAGGAGAATTTTCTTCATCGGTATGTTTCCAGACAAACAAGGAAAGAGGCATTAATGGATTTTGTTCTGAAAATTGAGGTGGGTCAAGTGGATCAAGTGTTAGTAGAGAAACATTTAGGGAACAGTGATCATTGTATCATAAAGTTTACTTTATTTATGGAAAAAGACAAGTAGAACAAAGAACAAAGAAAATGACAGCACAGGAACAGGCCCTTCGGCCCTCCAAGCCTGCGCCGATCCAGATCCTCGATCTAAACCTGTCGCCTATTTTCTAAGGGTCTGTATCTCTTTGCTTCCTGCCCATTCATGTGTCTGTCTAGATACATCTTAAAAGACGCTATCGTGCCTGCGTCTACCACCTCCACTGGCAATGCATTCCAGGCACCCACCACCCTCTGCGTAAAGAACTTTCCACGCATATCCCCCCTAAACTTTTCCCCTCTCACTTTGAACTCGTGACCCCTAGTAATTGAATCCCCCACTCTGGGAAAAAGCTTCTTGCTATCCAACCTGTCTATACCTCTCATGATTTTGTACACCTCAATCAGGTCCCCCCTCAACCTCCGTCTTTCTAATGAAAATAATCCTAATCTACTCAACCTCTCTTCATAGCTAGCGCCCTCCATACCAGGCAACATCCTGGTGAACCTCCTCTGCACCCTCTCCAAAGCATCCACATCCTTTTGGTAATGTGGCGACCAGAACTGCACGCAGTATTCCAAATGTGGCCGAACCAAAGTCCTATACAACTGTAACATGACCTGCCAACTCTTGTACTCAATACCCCGTCCGATGAAGGAAAGCATGCCGTATGCCGCCTTGACCACTCTATTGACCTGCGTTGCCACCTTCAGGGAACAATGGACCTGAACACCCAAATCTCTCTGCACATCAATTTTCCCCAGGACTTTTCCATTTACTGTATAGTTCACTCTTGAATTGGATCTTCCAAAATGCATCACCTCGCATTTGCCCTGATTGAACTCCATATGCCATTTCTCTGCCCAACTCTCCAATCTATTTATATTCTGCTGTATTCTCTGACAGTCCCCTTCACTATCTGCTACTCCACCAATCTTGGTGTCGTCTGCAAACTTGCTAATCAGACCACCTATACTTTCCTCCAAATCATTTATGTATATCACAAACAACAGTGGTCCCAGCACGGATCCCTGTGGAACACCACTGGTCACACGTCTCCATTTTGAGAAACTCCCTTCCACTGCTACTCTCTGTCTCCTGTTGCCCAGCCAGTTCTTTATCCATCTAGCTAGTACACCTTGGACCCCATGCGACTTCACTTTCTCCATCAGCCTACCATGGGGAACCTTATCAAACGCCTTACTGAAGTCCATGTATATGACATCTACAGCCCTTCCCTCATCAATCAACTTTGTCACTTCCTCAAAGAATTCTATTAAGTTGGTAAGACATGACCTTCCCTGCACAAAACCATGTTGCCTATCACTGATATTCCCATTTTCTTCCAAATGGGAATAGATCATATCCCTCAGTATCTTCTCCAGCAGCTTCCCTACCACTGACATCAGGCTCACCGGTCTATAATTACCTGGATTTTCCCTGCTACCCTTCTTAAACAAGGGGACAACATTAGCAATTCTCCAGTCCTCCGGGACCTCACCTGTGTTTAAGGATGCTGCAAAGATATCTGTTAAGGCCCCAGCTATTTCCTCTCTCGCTTCCCTCAGTAACCTGGGATAGATCCCATCCGGACCTGGGGACTTGTCCACCTTAATGCCTTTTAGAATACCCAACACTTCCTCCCTCCTTATGCCAACTTGACCTAGAGTAATCAAACATCTGTCCCTAAACTCAACATCTGTCATGTCCCTCTCCTCGGTGAATACCGATGCAAAATACTCGTTTAGAATCTCACCCATTTTCTCTGACTCCACGCATAACTTTCCTCCTTTGTCCTTGAGTGGGCCAATCCTTTCTCTAGTTACCCTCTTTCTCCTTATATATGAATAAAAGGCTTTGGGATTTTCCTTAACCCTGTTTGCTAAAGATACTTCATGACCCCTTTTAGCCCTCTTAATTCCTCGTTTCAGATTGGTCCTATATTCCCGATATTCTTTCAAAGCTTCGTCTTTCTTCAGCCTCCGAGACCTTATGTATGCTTCCTTTTTCCTCTTAGCTAGTCTCACAATTTCACCTGTCATCCATGGTCCCCTAATCTTGCCATTTCTATCCCTCATTTTCACAGGAACATGTCTCTCCTGCATGCTAATCAACCTCTCTTTAAAAGCCTCCCACATATCAAATGTGGATTTACCTTCCAACAGCTGCTTCCAATCTACATTCCCCAGCTCCTGCCGAATTTTGGTATAGTTGGCCTTCCCCCAATTTAGCACTCTTCCTTTGGGACCACTCTCGTCTTTGTCCATGAGTATTCTAAAACTTACGGAATTGTGATCACTATTCCCAAAGTAGTCCCCTACTGAAACTTCAACCACCTGGCCGGGCTCATTCCCCAACACCAGGTCCAGTATGGCCCCTTCCCGAGTTGGACTATTTACATACTGCTCTAGAAAACCCTCCTGGATGCTCCTTACAAATTCTGCTCCATCTAGACCTCTAACACTAAGTGAATCCCAGTCAATGTTGGGAAAATTAAAATCTCCTATCACCACTACCCTGTTGCTCCTACATCTTTCCATAATCTGTTTACATATTTGTACCTCTATCTCACGCTCGCTGTTGGGAGGCCTGTAGTACAGCCCCAACATTGTTACCGCACCCTTCCTATTTCTGAGTTCTGCCCATATTGCCTCACTGCTCGAGTCCTCCATAGTGCCCTCCTTCAGCACAGCTGTAATATCCTCTTTGACCAGTACTGCAACTCCTCCACCCCTTTTACCTCCCTCTCTATCCCGCCGGAAGCATCGATATCCTGGGATATTTTGTTGCCAATCATGCCCTTCCTTCAACCAAGTCTCAGTAATAGCAATAACATCATACTCCCAGGTACTAATCCAGGCCCTAAGTTCATCTACCTTACCTACTACACTTCTTGCATTAAAACAAATGCACCTCAGACCACCAGTCCCTTTGCGTTCATCAACTGCTCCCTGTCTACTTTTTCCCTTAGTTACGCTGACTTCATTATTTAGTTCCTTACAGGCTTTAGTTACTACCTCCTTACTGTCCACTGACCTCATTTGGTTCCCATCCCCCTGCCACATTAGTTTAAACCCTCCCCAACAGCGTTAGCAAAAGCACCCCCAAGGACATTGGTTCCAGTCCGGCCCAGGTGTAGACCGTCCAATTTGTAATAGTCCCACCTCCCCCAGAACTGGTCCCAATGTCCCAAAAATCTGAACCCCTCCCTCCTGCACCATCTCTCAAGCCATGCATTCATCCTGACTATTCTTTCATTTCTACTCTGACTATCACGTGGCACTGGTAGCAATCCTGAGATTACTACCTCTGAGGTCCTACTTTTTAACTTGGCTCCTAACTCCCTAAATTCTGCTTGTAGGACCTCATCCCGTTTTTTACCTATATCATTGGTGCCTATGTGCACAATGACAACTGGCTGTTCA
Source organism: Heterodontus francisci (assembly GCF_036365525.1). NCBI lineage: Eukaryota > Metazoa > Chordata > Chondrichthyes > Heterodontiformes > Heterodontidae > Heterodontus > Heterodontus francisci. The sequence continues at coordinate 73,372,729 of NC_090379.1, forward strand.
CCCTCCCCTTTCAGAATGTTCTGCCGCCGATCTGAGACATTCCTGACCCGTGCACCTGGGAGGCAACATACCATTCGGGAGTCTCGTTTTCGACCACAGAACCGCCTATCTACTCCCCTTACAATCGAATCCCCGATGACTATAGCCCTTCCACTCTTTTTCCCGCCCTTCCGAACAGCAGAGCCAGCCACGGTGCCATGAACCTGGCTACTGCTGCCTTCCCCTGGTGAGCCATCTCCCTCAACAGTATCCAAAACGGTATACCTGTTTTGGAGGGAGATGACCGCAGGGGACACCTGCGCTGCCTTCCTGCTCTTTCTCTGCCTTTTGGTCACCCATTCCCTTTCACCCTCAGCAATCCTAATCTGCGGTGTGACCAATTCGCTAAACGTGCTATCCACGACCTCCTCAGCATCACGGATGCTCCAAAGTGAGTCCATCCGCAGCTCCAGAGCCGTCATGCGGTCTAACAAGAGCTGCAGCTGGGCACACTTCCAGCACGTGAAGGAGTCAGGGACATCAGCCGTGTCCCTGAGCTCCCACATTGAACAAGAGGAGCATAACACGGGTCTGAGATCTCCTGCCATTTTCAATCTTAAGCTTAAGTTAGTCTTAACTTAGATAAATGAAAAAGGAATGAAAAGTTTTTACCAATCACACGAAAAAAAAGAAATAGAAAAAGCCTTACCTTATCTGCACACCACCGAGTCCTTTTTTTTGGTTAGAGGAGGAGGGCGGGTGGGAGACACTACAGGTGTAGTGTCTCGGGTTCAGCCGCAGCCCAAATATATAGGACTTCCTTACCCAGCTGCCACCTCGCTCTCCCTGTCGCCGCTGCAAAAAGAAACTGCCAAAACAAAAAGGTAAGTTTATATAAGTTGTAAACTCACTCACCCAGCTGCCACCTCGCTCTGCCTGTCGCCGCTGCAAAAAGAAACTGCAATCTAAAGTAAATAAATTTAATTGGAGGAGGGCCAATTTCCATGGGGAGAGAACAGATCTGTCCCAGGTAAATTGGAATCAAAGATCGGCAGGCAAAACTGTAACAGAACAATAGGCTGCCTTTGAAGAGGAGATGGTTCAGTTACAGTCAAGGTACATTCCCACGAGGGGGAAAGATAAGGCCAACAAATCCAAAGCTCCCTGGATGACGAAAGAGATAGAGAGTAAGATGAGGTAGAAAAAGGCTGTATGTGACAGATGTCAGATTGATAATACAAGTGAGAACCAGTTTAAATATAGAAAGTTCAGAAGGAAAGTGAAAAATAAAAGAGAGGCAAAGGGAGAGTATGAAAATAGACCGGAAGCTAACATGAAAGGAAATCCAAAAGTCTTCTATAGGCATATAAATAACAAAAGGGTAGTAAGAGGAGGAGTGGGGACAATTAGGAACCAAAAAGGGGATTACGCATGGAGGCAGAAGGCATGGCTGAGATATTAAATGAATACTTTGCATCAGTCTTTACCAAGGAAGAAGATGCTTCCAAAGCCATAGTGAAAGAGGAGTTAGTTGAGACACTGAATGGGCTAAAAATTGATACAGAGGAGGTATTAACACATTGGCCGGACTGAAAGTTGATAAGTCACCAAGATCAGATGGGATGCATCCAATGAGGAAAGAAATTGTGGAAACACTGGTTATAATTTTCCAATCCTTACTTAGATACAGGGTGGTTCCAGAGGACAGGAATCAAAGAAAGTTTAAGGCACAGAAAGAGGCCACTTGGCCCATCGTGACTGTGCCGACCAAAGAACGATCCACCTATTCTAATCCCACCTTCCAGCATTTGGTCCATAGCCCTGCAGATTACGGCACTTGAGGTACATATCCAGACTCCAGGAAAATTGTTACACGTTTGTTCAAAAAAGGATGTAAGGATAACAGTAACTACAGGTCAGTCAGTTTAACCTTGATGGTGGAAAAGCTTTTAGAAATGATAATCCGGGACAAATTAACAGTCACTTGGACAAGTGTAGATTAATTAAGGAAAGCCAGCACAGACTTGTTAAAGGCAAATTGTGTTTACCTAACTTGATTGAGTTTTTTGATGAAATTACAGAGGGTCGATGATGGTAATACAGTTGATGTGGCATACATGGACTTCAAAAATACGTTTGATAAAGTGACACATAATAGGCTTACCAGCAAAGTTGAAGTTCATGGAATGAAAAGGACAGTGGCAGCATAGATACAAAGTTGGCTGACTCACAGGAAACAGAGAATAGTGGTGAACAGTAGTGGTTTTTCAGACTGGAGGAAGGTATACAATGGGGTTTCCCGGGGATTGGAACTAGGACCACTGCTTTTCTTGATATATTTTAATGACCTAGACTTGGGTGTGCAGGGCACAATTCCAAATTTTGTAGATAACACAAAATTTGCAAGTATTGTGAACAATAAAGGAGGATAGTGATCGACTTCAAGACATAGACAGGCTGGTTGAATGGGTGAATGCGTTACAGATGAAGTTTAATGCAGTGATACATTTTGATAGGAAGAACTAGGAGAGTCAATATAAGATAAAGTCAATATAATATAAAGGTAAAAAGGTTTTCAAAATCCTGGGCTTTATAAATAGAGGCAAAAAGTACAATAGCAAAAAAGTTATGATGAACCTTTATAAAACACTGGTTCAGCCTCAAATAGAGTATTGTGTCTAATTCTGGGCACCACACTTTAAGAAGGATGTGAAGACTTGAGAGGGTGCAAAAGATTTACGAGAATGGTTCCAGGGATCAGAGACTTCAGTTACGTGGATAGATTGGAGAATCTGGGGCTGTTCTCCTCAGAGAAAAGAAGGTTGAGAGGAGATTTGATAGAGGTATTCAAAATCATGAGGGGTCTAGACAAGGTAGATTAGAGAGAAACTGTTCCCATTGACAGAAGGTCGAGAACCAGAGGATACTAAAATAAGGTGAATGGTAACAACTTGAGGAAAAACATTTTTGCACAGCATGCGCTTAGGATCTGTAATGCACGGTCTGAGAATGTGGTGGAAGCACATTCAATCATGGCTTTCAAAAAATAATTTGGATAATTATCTGATGAGAAAAGGTTTGCAGGGCTATGAGGAAAGGGCAGGGGAGTGGGACTAGCTGATTTGCTGTTGCAGAGAGCTGGAATGGACACGATGGGCCGAATGGCCTCCTTCTGTACTGTAGCCAATCTAAGATTCTATGAAGCAAAGTAATTGACCACTAGATAATATATTCACCTCTGTTTGCACTCCGTCTTAACTGCTCCTTTCCCAGGCCAACTTAACCTGGTTGAGTAGGACCTGTTTACTTTCTATTCCCCCTCCCATTCTGTCCCCTCTCTTATTCTCTTCCCACCACACCTACTTTTGGTTCTATCCCTATCTATGAGTGTATCAGAAAATTTCATCTGGTCACTATGAAACATTGCCCCCGCAGGCACATACTGAGCACAAAATGGTAAAAACCAGGGCAACAGCCTTTTGCCAAAACTTCTGCTTGTCGGGTTTTCTGCTGGCCATGCGCTGTGAAAGTCTCATTAGCGGCATAACTTTGATGTACCTGGGGCATGTTGATGGCATGTTTTTGTTGCACAGAAACTCCTATGGGCCAATTCACCGGCACCATTTCATCACTGTGCATCTATAAAACATGGAGCAAAGCACACGACTGTAGATCCCATCCACCAAAAACTCTCCGTCCTGACATTTTGGAGTAATTTCGGAGACCTTGGTCTTGAATGTCAGCTGTATTTGCAACCAGAGACATGCACCAATGGGACACAAATCAATTGCATGGCTTAACAGATTGCAGAATTTTAGACACAATTACAATATGCTCAAATCTCCTCAATCGTTCATAGGCATCTATCAATCCCTCCTCCCGAATGTATCTCTGCCCATAAAACTGGCCTTGCCCCTAAATTACAGAGCCTCATATACATGTTTCCTGCAATTGTGTTTACTTGGAGACTTTTTAAAAATTATAACCAGATTTTCAAGCACAGCAGGAAACAAAGGCATCTTTCTGGTGATTTATTGCAATGTTTTATTTTATTTAGAGATACAGCACTGAAACAGGCCCTTCGGCCCACCGAGTCTGTGCCGACCATCAACCACCCATTTATACTAATCCTACACTAATTCCATATTCCTACCACATCCCCACATGTCTCTATATTTCCCTACCACCTACCTATACTAGAGGCAATTTATAATGGCCAATTTACCTATCAACCTGCAAGTCTTTGGCATGTGGGAGGAAACCCACGCGGACACAGGGAGAACTTGCAAACTCCACACAGGCAGTACCCAGATTTGAACCTGGGTCGCTGGAGCTGTGAGGCTGCAGTGCTAACCACTGCGCCACTGTGCCGCCCCACTGCGCAATGTTTTGTGCATTTAAAAAAAAAATCATCTTTACTGAGACCTACACAGTATTTCTGTTTCTTTGATCCTGGTATAGATGAATATCATATTAAAAAGTGCAAAACTTACCCAGTTGCAGGTTCTTAAAAATGTTGTGCCTAATGTTCATGAATGATGGTTGAAGGAGTTGAAACTTGAACTTTCATACTTAAAGAAAATAAATGATAAATATATGGACCGGGATTTTATGGGGAAAAAGCAGACAGCAACGGAGGCGGGGGTAGGCTGTAAGATCGTGTGAGATAGCATCGGGTCGGGCTCTCACGTCATCACGCCAGAATGGAATTTCACGAGCGGTGGACAGCAAGTTGCATGGGGACTCTGCTTTCGTTTGGAAAATGAGAGCCAGGATTTCAAGGGACTTGGTGGGAAAGGGAAGGTGGAACTGAAAGCAGGTGGCGAAGGCCCTTCACGTCCGACTCCTGTTCCCATTGGAATCGTGCGCCAAGTGGCAGGTGGAGTGACTGGACAGTCAGAGGCTGGAGGCGGGCCTTAAAGCGGTGGCTGCATCATCAGCTGACTCGAAAGGAAGTGCTGGTGGCATGTTTAAAGGGCCGCCAGCACTCGAGCCCCATATCAAACTGTGGCCAGCAGGAAGCCTGCGACAAGCGACCACCCTCTTCAGCCAGAATCCAGACCCCTTCAACCTCCAGTCAAGGGCCCCTATCTGCCTGCATGCCTATGCTATCTGACTTCGGCTGCTATAATGGGGACACCCCTCCAATGAGTGCTGAAACACTATCCAGCCCACCCCACTCTCAGGCTACTCTCCAGTGTGCTCCCTAACAGGAGGAAAAACTCCTCAAGGTGACCTCGGCGCCAAATATATGGCTTCCCTACTCCTTCCTTGCAATGCAAGTGAAATACCTCACTGCATGGCTGCCATGCAGCAACACCAACAGCTGCTGCTCCATTGCTGCCAAGGCTCTGACCCCCTGTAACGTCCGGCCTGTAAAATCAATTTCAATTGCCTCCTTAATCATCTAAATTACCTTTAAATTGTTCATTTTCTGAACACGAGCAGAGTCCCCCCCGTGACTTTCCATCTGCCACTTGTGAGATTGCATCCCAGTGTGATGATGTCAGAGGCCCCCAGCCGGCACAAGATTCTAAAGGGAATGGGAGCCAGAGTGGGAGGGCCTTCGCCACCAGCTTCCTGCTCCACCTCTTTTCTGCCGAGTCCTGTGAAATTCTAGCCATGGTGTGAATTCGGTGCTTTCCTTAAGTCCAGATTGTTTGCATTAATTTACATCAGTTTGACATTTGGGCATATTCTAATGAAATTTGTAGAAACTTTGAGCATAACTTTGGCATAATAGGTGCAGGAATAGGTGCATTTTTGGGTCTAACTTCTGGGTTATGCCCATGGAAGAGATTCCAGGCCTTTGGCTGCATTTTCGTCCACAATACTATGCATGACTCCTCAGATACTGAAGCAGTCCATGTAGAAATGCAGCAAGACTTGGACAATATCCAGGCTTGGACCGATATGTGGCAAGTAACATTCGTGCCACACAAATGCCAGGCAATGACCATCTCCAACAAGAGAGAATCTAGCCATCTCCCCTTGACATTCAATGGCATTACCATCGCTGAATCCCCCACTATCAACATCCTAGGTGCTACCATTGACCAGAAACTGAACTGGAGTAGCCATATAAATACCGTGGCTACAATAGCAGGTCAGAGGCTAGGAATCCTGTGGCGAGTAACTCACCTCCTGACTCCCCAAAGCCTGTCCACCATCTACAAGGCACAAGTCAGGAGTGTGATGGAATACTCTCCACTTGCCTGGATGGGTGCAGCTCCAACAACAGTCAAGATGCTCGATACCATCCAGGACAAAGCAGCCGGCTTGATTAGCACCCCATCTACAAACATTCACTCCCTCCACCACCGACGCACAGTGGCAGCAGAGTGTAACATCTACAAGATGCACTGCAGCAACACACCACGGCTCCTTAGACAGCACCTTCCAAACCCGCGATCTCTACCAACTAGAAGGACAAGGGCAGCAAATGCATGGGAACAGCACCACCTGCAAGTTCCCTCCAAGTCACACACCATCCTTACTTGGAACTATATTGCCTTTCCTTCACTGTCGCTGGGTTAAAATCCTGGAACTCCCCTCCTAACAGCACTGTGGGTGTACCTACCCCAAATGGACTGCAGCAGTTCAAGAAGGCAGCTCACCACCGCCTTCTCAAGGGCAATTAGGGATGGGCAATAAATGCTGGCTTGGCCAGCGACGCCCACATCCCATGAATGAATTTTTTAAAAAGTCCCAACTCCAGAAACTTGAACATATAATCTAGGCTGGCACATCAGTGCAGTTCTGATGCTTACTGCACTGCCGAAAGTGCCATTTTCCCGATAAGATGTGGATTTTAAAGATCCTATGGTACTATTTGAAGCCCTGAACCAATATCTAAAACAGATGATCTGGTCATTCATTTCATTGTTGTTTGTGGGACCTTGCTGTGCGCAAATTGGCTGCTATATACACTAAAATCAGAATGTAAAAAAGAGAAAAAAAATGAAATAACAGGAATACGATGTGAAAAATAAGCAATGGAAAAGCTCAAAAAACCGATGGAAGCAGGAATTCTGACAATTTGAGAAGATTCATTACATGAAGTAAATGGCCTTTACTTCTCCACAGCTGTAATCATTGTGACTCCATAGTGGCACCAGAGCTCAGAAAAACTGCTTCTTAGGGAGAGAAAGATTATCATGGTTTTCTGGTGAGGTTGATGGTTCCTCAGGGGAGTGCAGTCACAGCAATGTCCGTGGCACCACTGGTGGCTCAGCTGCACAGGAGGGGAGGAAGAAGAGTGGAAGAGCAATAGTGATAAGGGATTCAATAGTCAGGGGATCAGACAGGCGTTTCTGCGGCAGTAAATGTGACTCCAGGATGGTATGTTGCCTCCCTGGTGACAGGGTCAAGGATGTCACGGAGCAGCTGCAGGACATCTTTCTGGGGGATGGTGAACAGCCAGAGGTTATGGTCCACATTGGTACCAATGGCATAGGTAGGAAGAGGGATGAGGTCCTGAAAGCAGATTTTAGGGAGTTAGGTAAGACATTAAAAAGCAGGACCTCAAGAGCAGGAATCTCAGGATTACTCTCAGTGCCATGTGCTAATGAGCATATGAATAGGAGGATTGATCGATTGAATACGTGGCTGGAGAATTAGTGTAGGAGGGAGGGCATCAGATTTCTGAGGCATTGGGACTGATTCTGGGGCAGGTGGGACCTGTACAAGATGGACGGGCTATACCTTAACAGGACGGTGCTAACATCCTCGCAGGGAGATTTGCTAGTGCTGTTGGGGAGGGTTTAAATTAGCTTGTCAGGGGGATGGGAACCTGAGGGGCAGCTCAAATTGGAAGGAAGTGAAGCTGGTAACAGGAGGTAGAAAAGTAGCAAGTGACATTAGAAGGCAGGCGGAACAAATCAAGCATCAACTTGGTTTAGAATCCAGAATTATGTCAAGAAGACAAGGTTAAGGGCATTGTACCTGAATCCATGCAGCATTCACAACAAGGTAGATGATTTAAAGGCCCAAATAGAGGTAAAGGGGTATGATCTAATTGCCATTACGGAAACATTGCTACAGGGTGACCAAGACTGGGAACTGAATATTCAAGGATATTCGACATTTAGGAAAGACAAGAAAAAAGGAAAAGGAAGTGGCATTGTGCTGATAATAAGGGATGGGATCAGTACTTTAGTAAGGGGGGGATCTCAGATCGGAAGAACAAAATGTGGAATCTGTTTGGGTGGAGCTAAGAAACAGCAAGGGACAGCAAACATTGGTAGGAGTTGTTTATAGGCTACCAAACAGTAGTGGTAGTGTGGGGCATGGTATTAATCAGGAGATTAGAGAAACATATAGCATGGTTAATACAGTAATTATAAGTGATTTCAATCTGCACTAACTAAACCTAATGAGCACTAATGCTGTGGAGGACAAGTTTCTGAAGTGTGTTAGGGATGGTTTTCTGGAGTAGTATGTTGAGGAACCGACTACAGAACAGGCTATTTTAGATCTAGTATTATGTAATGAGAAAGTGCTAATTAATAATATTATTGTAAAAGAACCTTTAGGGATGAGTGACCATAATATGAAAGAATTTTACATTATGTTTGAAAGTGAGGTAGTTCAATCAATAGCCAGGGTGTTAAATTTGAACAAAGGAAATTATCAAGGTATGAGGAGCAAATTGGCTGAGGTGGATTGGGAAAATACATTAAAAGGTATGACAGTGCATAGACAATGGATAGTCTTTGAAGAATTATTACATAGTTTACAGCAACTTCAAGGCACAGAAACTCCATAAGACAAGGTAGTTAACCATGGCTAACAAAAGAAGTTAAGGATTGCATAAGATTAAAAGAAAAGGCCTATAAAGTTGCCAGAAATAGTAGTAAACCTGAGGATTGGGAGGATTTTATAATACAGCAAAGGAGGATGAAGAAACTGATTAAAAAAAAAGGGAGAATAGAATATGAATGTAAACTAGCAAAAAACATAAAAACAGACTGTAAAAGCTTCTATAGGTATGTAAAAAGGAAACGTTTGGCGCAGGCAAATGTGGTTCCATTACAGGCAGAGTCAGGAGAATTTATAATGGGGAATAGAGAAATGGCAGAGAAGCCAAATGATTACTTTGTGTCTGTCTTCACTGAGGAAGATACAAGAAATCTCCCAGAATTAGAGATCCAAGGGACGAGGGAGAATGAGGAATTGAAGGAAATTAATATTAGTAAGAAGATTGTATTGGAGAAATTAATGGGATTGAAGGTTGATAAGTCCCCAGGACCTGTTATTCTACATGCCAGAGTGTTGAAAGAGGTAGCTATGGAGATAGTGGATGCATTGGTGATCATCTTCCAAAATTCTATAGATTCTGGAATGGTTCCTGCAGATTGGAAGGTAGCAAATGTCACCCTACTATTTGAGAAGGGAGGGAGAGAGAAAACAGGGAACTACAGACCTGTTAACCTTACATCAGTAGTAGGGAAAATGCTGGAATCTATTCAAAAGGATGTGATAAATGGATACTTGGGTAATAATGATCTGATTGGGCATAGTCAACATGGATCTACGAATGAGAAATCATGTTTGACAAACCTGTTGGAGTTTTTTGAGGATGTTAGTAACAGAATTGATCAGGGGAAGTTGCTGGATGGATTTTCAGAAGGCTTTTGCTAAAGTCTCCCACAGGAGGTTGGTTAGCAAAATTAAAGCACTTGGGATAGGAGGTAATATACTGGTGTGGATTAAGGATTGGTTAATAGGCAGAAAACAGAGAGTAGAATAAACAGGTCATTCTCGCGTTGGCAGGCTGTGACTAGTGGGGTACCGCAAGGATCAGTACTTGGGCCCCAGCTGTTCATAATATATATCAATGATTTGGACGTGGGGACCAAATGTAATATTTCCAAGATCGCAGATGACACAAAACTAGGTGGGAATTTGTGTTGTGGGGAAGATACAAAATGGCTTCAAGGGGATTTGGAAAGAATTAGTGAGTGGCAGATGGAATATAATGTGGAAAAATGTGAGGTTATCCATTTTGGTAGGAGGAATAGATGTGCAGAGTATTTCTTAAATGGTAAGAGATTAGAAAGTGTAGATATACAAAAGGATATGGATGTCCTCGTCAATAAGTCACTGAAAGATAACATGCAGATGCAGCAAGCAATTAAGAAGGCTAATGGTATGTTAGCCTTTATCATAAGAGGATTTGAGTACAGGAGTAGTGAAATCTTGCTTGAATTGTATAGAACCTTGGTTAGACTGCACCTGGAGTTCTGTGTGCAGTTTTGGTCCCCTTACCTTAGGAAGGATATTATTGCCATAGAGAGAGTGCAGCGCAGGTTCACCAGACTTGTTCCTGGGATGGCGGTACTGTCCTATGAAGAGAGACTGGGGAAACTGGGCCTGTATTCTCTAGAGTTTCGAAGAAGAAGAAGTGGTCTCACTGAAACCTACAAAATATTTAAAGGGATAGACAAGGTAGATGCAGGTAAGATGTTTCCCCTGGTTGGGGAGTCTAGAACCAGGGGACACAATTTCAAAATAAGGGGGAAGCCACTGAGGACAGAGATGAGGAGAAGTTTCTTTACTCAGAGGGCTGTGAATCTTTGGAATTCTCTACCCCAGAGGGCTGTGGAAGTTCAGTCATTGAATATATTTAAAGTAGAGATTGACAGATTTCTAAATACTAATGACAGAAAGGGATTGGGGGATAGTGTGGGAAAAAGGCATCGAAGTGGATGATCAGCCATGATCGTATTGAATGGTGGAGCAGGCTTGATGGGTTGAATGGCCTACTCCTGCTCCTATGTTCCTATTTCTTCCTCTGATGGAGATATATGGCTGTCTCCAACAAAGGGGAGCTATGTCAAGAACTAGTAAAACTCAACCAGTGAGAGTAATGAGGTTTGAGTGACAGCAGAAGCTAGGCTCTGTAAGGGGTGGCGGTGGTGTAGTGATAATGTCACTGGACTAGTAATCCAGAGGCCTAGGCTCATGCTCTGGGAACATGGGTTGGAATCCCACCACGGCAGATGGTGAAATTTGAATTCAATTAATAAATCTGGAATTAACCGCCAGTCTAATGGTGACCATGAAACTATTGTCAATTATTGTAAAAACCCATCTGGTTCACTGGCGTCCTTTAGGGAAAGAAATCTGCTGTCCTTACCTGGTCTGGTCTACATGTGACTCTAGAACCACAGCAACGTGGTTGACTCTTAAAAGCCCTCTGAAATGGCCCAGCAAGCCACTCAGTTGTATCAAGCCTCTACAAAGCCTAATAAAAGGAATGAAACTGGACGGACCGCCCGGCATTGACCTGGGCACTAGAAATAACAACGTCAAACCCAGCCCTGTCAACCCTGCAAAGTCCCCCTTACTAACATCTCGGGGCTAGTGCCAAAATAGTGAGAGCTGTCCCTCAAACTAGTCAAGCAACAGTCTGACATAATCTTACTCAAAGAAACATATCTTACAGGCAATGTCACTGACACCACCATCACCATCCCTGGGTATGTCCTGTCCCACCGGCAGGACACACCCACCAGAGGTGGCGGCACAGTGGTATACAGTCAGGAGGGAGTTGCCCTGGGAGTCCTCAACATCGACTCTGGACGCCATGAAATCTCATGGCATCAGGTCAAACATGGACATGGAAACCTCCTGCTGATTACCACCTATCGCGCTCCCGCCCCGCCCTCGGATGAATGAATTAATGCTTCTCCATGTTGAACACCAACTGGAAGAAGCAATAAGGTTAGCAAGGGCACAGAATGTATTCTGTTTGGGTGACTTCAATGTCCATCACCAAGAGTGGCTCGGTAGCACCACTGCTGACTGAGCTGGCCGAGTCCTGAAGGGTCTGCAGCAGGTAGTGAGGGAACCAACAAGAGGGAAAAACCTATTTGACCTGGTCCTCACCAATCTATCTACCTGTCACAGATACATCTGTCCATAACAGTATTGGTAGAAGTGACCACCACACAGTCCTTTTGGAGACGAGGTCCCGTCTTCATATTGAGGATAACCTCCATCATGTTGTGTGGCACTACCACCATGCTAAATGGGATAGACTTCGAACATATCTAGCAATGCAAAACTGGGCATCCATTAGGCGCTGTGGGCCATCAGCAGCAGCAGAATTGTATTCAACCACAATCTGGAAACTTATGGCTTGGTATACCTCCCACATTACCATTACCATCAAGCCAGGAGACCAAACCTGCTTCAATGAAGAGTGCAGGAGGGCATGCCAGAAGCAGCACCAGGCATACCTAAAAATGAGGTGTCAGCCTGGTGAAGCTACAACACAGGACTACTTGCGTGCCAAACAGTGTAAGCAGCATGCAATGGACTGAGCTAAGCGATCCCACAGTCAACAGACCATATCTAAGCTCTGCAGTCCTGCCACATCCAGTCCTGAATGGTGGTGGACAATTGAACAACTGACAGGAGAAGGAGGCTGCACAAATAATCCCATCCTCAATGATGATGGGGTTGCAAGAGACAAGGCTAAAGCATTTGCATCCATCTTTAGTCAGAAGTGCCAAGTGGATGATCCATCTTGGCCTCCTCCTGAGGTCCCCAGCATCACAGATGCCAGTCTTCAGCCAATCCGATTCACTTCATGTTATATCAAGGAATGGCTGAGGCATTGGATACTGCAAAGGCTATGGGCCCTGACAACACTCCAGCAATAGGACTGAAGACTTGTGCTCCAGAACTAGCGGTGCCCCTAGCCAAGCTGTTCCAGTACAACTACACACTAGGATCTACATGGCAATGTGGAAAATTGCCCAGATAAGTCCTGTACACAAAGTAGGACAAATCCAACCCGGCCAATTACCGCCCCATCAGTCTACTTTCGATCATCAGCAAAATAATGGAAGTGCTATCAAGCAGCACTTGCTCAGCAATAACCTGTTCACTGATGCTCAGTTTGGGTACCACCAGCACCACTCAGCTCCTGACCTCATTACAGCCTTTGTCCAAACATGGACAAAAGAGCTGAACTCCAGGAGTGAAGTGCGAGTGACTGCCCTTGACATCAAGGCAGCATTTGATTGAGTATGGCATCAAGGAGCCCTAGAAAAACTAGAATCAATGGGAATCAGGTGGAAAACTCTTCTCTGGCTGGAGTCATACCTAGCGCAAAGGAAGATGATTGTGGTTGTTGGAGGTCAAACTTCTCAGTCCCAGGACATCACTGCAGGAGTTCCTCAGCATAGTGTACTAGGCCCAACCATCTTCAGCTGCTTCATCAATGACCTGCCCTCCATCATAAAGTCAGAACTGCGGATGTTCACTGATTGCACAAAGTTCAGTACCATTCGCGACTCCTCAGATGCTGAAGCAGCCCGTGTCTAGATCCACCTGGACAACATCCAGGCTTGGGCCGAATTATGGCAAGTAACATTTGTGCCACACAGTTGCCAGACAATGACCATCTCAAGAAAGAGAAAATCTAACCATCTCCCCTTGACATTCAATGGCATTACCATCGCTGAATCCCCCACTATCAACATCCTGGAGGTTACCATTGACCAGAAACTGAACTGGACCAGCCACATAAATACTGTGGCTACAAAAGCAGGTCAGAGGCTGGGAATTCTGCATCGAGTAACTCACCTCCTGTTTCCGCATAGTCTGTCCACCATCTACAAGGCACAAGTCAGCAGTGTGAATATTCTCCACTTGCCTGATGGATGCAGCTCTAACAACACTCAAGAAGCTCAACACCATCCAGGATAAAGCAGCCCACTTGATTAGCACCCCATCCACCACCTCCAAGATTCACTCCCTTCACCAAAGACACACAGTGTACCATCTACAAGATGCACTGCATCAACTCACCAAGGCTCCTTCAACAGCACCTTCCAAATCCGTGACCTCTACCACCTCGAAAGAAAAGGGCAGCAGATGCATGGGAACTCCATCATCTGCAAGCTCCCCTCCAAGCCATACACCATCCGGACTTGGACTATATCACCATTCCTTCATTGTTGCTGGGTCAAAATCCTGGAATTCCCTTCCTGACAGCACTGTGGATGTACCAACACCCCAAAGACTGCAGCGGTTCAAGAAGGCAGCTCATCACCACCTTCTCAAGTACAATTAGGGATGGGCAATAAATGCTGGCCGAGCCAGCGACGTCCACATCTCATGAACGAATAAAAAAAATTCTTCTGCTGTGAGAGCTGGCACCACTGAAATTCAGCTTCAAATTTTGACACAGCATCCACCGTTTAACCCTGTTGTTAGTCTAGATAGGTTAAAATTCTGCTGGATAAACCAGAGTCAGAAAACCAGATGTGGCTCTTATCTGTTTAGCATTCCATAACATGATCGTTAATCTTCACAATGCATTCATGGATTAAATATTTCAAAGTTTTTCTGAAATTCAGGCAGTTCTACTCAGAGTTGGCAGAAGAAAATGAATTTAAGCCACATTCCACAGTGAGATTCTCTGGGGCTCCATCAAAGTTCATTAAGGCTCCACAATTTCTTAAAATGTATTTTTTAGAGAAATGCTATCGAGATTGTCATCTGATAGGCTGCAGTGTACCAACACAGCTCTGGCTCCAGGAAGGACGGTAGAACCACATCTGTGGTTTTTGTTCCAATTAGAGGCGCCTCACCCAGATAAAAGTTTGAAATGCCTAGCAGGATTCCTGATTTGGGGTCCAAACATAAAACAGTCATGGATGGCTCCATTTTGCTGAGTATTCTACAACTGCAGCCTTTACTTGGACCTATCAGTTAATGAGCTTCTGCCTGATCCTGTGAAACAGCTGTGGTGCAAACTGGTATAAGCCAGTCTGCTTTCTGGCACCAGCTATTCCATATAGTCCCGAGGGAAGAATCTGATGTGCGGCAAGTCTTCAGCCAAGAACTGATTCCATGGTGACCACTTCTGCGTCACAACTTTGGTATGTGTGCCACCACTAGTTTCTAGCAGAATAGGCTGAACAAAATGCATATCCCTGAATAATTGATGCTGACTCCGTGTTCATCTTTTCAGATGAGATGAGGAAAATCACATTTTTCAAAAGAATAAAAAAGATTTCAGAAAGTAAGCGGAGAAGGGAGGGAAGGGAAAAATAACAGGATTGCAACAACATTCACACTCTGAATAGTTGTGCACACTATCACTGCTATCTTTTTGTAGCATTTTTCTTCATATTATTTCCATCTTATTTTGTTTTTACCAGACCCTATTATTTTGCATTATGACCACTTTGAGAGTTTTAAAATTTGGCGTAATTGGGTCTTGCAACTGTAACATGTTAATTTGTCGTCTACAAAACTATTAATCTCCCTTTTATTTGTTTCATTTCCATCTTCTGTGCTTTCAATCTGTGTTATTAACTATTTTTACCTCTATTATGGGACATATAATAAGTTCCTAGACTTATTCAGACTTGTGAGACCATGACGTCACCTTTTCAAAATGGCTTCTTTCAGTGTGAAGTCAATCAGCATTCTTTCATTAAAATCATATTTCTTTTGCATGATTACAAATACAATATGTTTATCTGAAAGCTGAGATTTTATTTTCATGTTTTTCATTTATTACACCATGTGTTTGAATACCCTGGTTGGTTAGGTCTCTGAGGAGGATAAGATTAATTTCAACTGTGACCAATACCTTCGGGTCAAATAGCCTGCCAACATTGTCTGTCTTTCTAGGTTCACATGTGGAGTATGGCTTTTTGGGCGAAGTACCAAAGATTGCCAGTCCCCTTAGAATTCTATCCAAATATGAGTCGCCACTTAATTGAGAGAAGAATAATTGAGAAAATTGTGAATTCTGCCATGGCAATAATTGCAGTTTAAGGAGCTCCACATGTTTTTCACACTTCACATTTGAATAACTGAATGCGATGTGTGCTGGGAAGCATAGTGCTTTTACTTGTAATTTGGAATATTTGGGCCAGTCTCTGAACATTGTGGTGCATCACTTACTGCCATGGTACTGCTGCCACTCCAGTGCTGTCATTTTCCTGGGGCTATGAAATGGGCAGCCCTTTTTAAAAAAAAAAAATCAGTGCCTACAACAGCTCCTAGGAATTTCCTCAGAGCTGTTCCTGTTCCACCACTGGAACTTTAATGGAGGTGCAGCAGAAACCCAAATGGGATTTCATCCAGAGAAATTATAGCCCTGATATTTTTTACTAGGGCTGGATTTCCAAGGAGCAGTGGGGGGCACTTTCTGGTCAGGAAACCCAAAAGTCCAGCTTTCCCCAAACACTTTGGAGTTTTACTTGGCTGCCTGTTGGGTGGGGAACACTGCAGAGGAGACCACAGCCCAAGAGCAGGTAAGGTCATGCTGCTCTGCTATCACAAGGAAACGGAAGGGAGGCGGGGTATTGCTACCGGATAGTTTGGTGGATCAAGATGGGAGAATGATTGTGTGGGGTGTTAGAGGGAGCAAAGGAGTGTTGGGGAAAGATCGGAGGGAAAGATAGGGAATCGGGGAGGTTTTGGTGATCGCTGGGGAAGAGTTGGAGATCACGTTAGGGGAAAGTTGGAGATTGAGGGGAGTTTGGTGATCGCGGGGGGAGAGTGATGATCAAAAGGAGTGGTCGGTGATCATGAGGTGGCTGATCACTGGGACAGTTAACAGATTTGATTGTGGGCTGGGGGAAGTATTCCGGCTCCTCTTAACCCACAAGCAATGCTGGAAAAGCATTCACCTGTTATACACAGCAATCGTCACCTCCCTTTAGTTGCTGGGTTTCCTGAGGCTGCTGACTAGCATTAAGCCTGAATCATTGATAAAATCTTAGTCACACATCCTCGTTAAAATACTTAAATGAGCGGACCGCCTCCTGGGAGTGAATAGTCCGCCCCTTGTCTCGCCTCTTAAAACCGGAACTGGGCATGTTCGGGGCAGGTTTTGTTTGAGTTTGAGATTTTTTTTACTTTAACTTCCCACCCAACTCAAACCCACCTGTTTCTGGGGGTTGAAATTCCTCCTATGTTACTGACAGTTTTTTCATTTGTTTTGTGGGATGTGGGCGTCGCTTTGAGTGTGCGCCATTGTTTTTCATTTTGTTAAATTTACTGTATTTATTCCTAATAAGTAGACATGCTGACTTAAAGCCATTACCAGAGCACCAAAATTACAATTTGACAAATGACTGCTGCACATATTGTAATGTATTTTCCATTGGGCTTTATCGAATATTTGGACAATATCAAAACTTATTTTGTAAGACTTTGAAATTACCAATATTGTGAAGGAATTGCACATAAATCTACAATGTCTTAAAAAATTGGAGATAAATATATTAATAATTCTGTGCCTGTAGTCCCAGTGAAAATAATAGTTTTAACATATCCACTGTGAGGTAATATACTTTGTGACACTGAGATCACGGTGTGCCTGAGGTTGAGCCATTGACTGAGAGTATTGTATTACAATGCTGGCTAGCAAGTGTTCAACATGCCGATCAGATGTTTCCCCTTTGGTAAATACAAGAACTTTAATGGACTATAAGGTAATTGCTGTCTATTTAAAGTTATTTGGATTATTTGAAGTGGCATCCATTCCAATAATGTTGGAGTGCTTTCTGTCTTGATAATGTATGGTGCATAAATTAGCTGGGCGGTCGCAGATTCCTGTGCTTCTTGACACTGTTCTCTAACTATGATGAAGTGATGACAATGTCCAGCCTGATATGACATTCTCCGCATAGTTTGTGTTTTCCAAATTATCAGCTAAGAAGCTTACAAAGTTTGCAGTCATATGTTAGTGAGGTGAGTGCTCCCAACAGTTTTAGTTGAAAACCTGGAAACTGTAAGGATGCAACAAATGACAAAAGCTAAATTCTGGTTGATATATGATCTGTGGAAGTTCAGCATCAAATTATGGTACCCAAACAATCACCCAAATACTGACCAGCACCACAAGCAGCTTGGCATTTTAAAATGGGACTGCTGAACACATGGTAGTTGAGTGGACTAGACATTTTCACCTCAAGGTTTGGGATTCACTGGAGGCAGCCGCAGTGGGATTAGCACTTGCACAGCAGGATAAGTGCTAACCACACAGGAAGTTCCATATGAGCCTCACTTTAATAAAGAGAGTGAGCTCACCATCCTGTGTGGCCTGGCACTGGGAGCATGTTAGAGGATGGAGGAAATCACATGGCAGCAGCTTGAAAGCCTGCTGGAAAGTCCTGGGGAAAATTTAAAGGGATGCACCCACTTAAAGGCAAGTGGACGCACATGGGTATAAAGTTATGTTAGCCATTAACTAGATTGTAAATATCCTAATATAAAAGCAAAATACTGCGGATGCTGGAAATCTGAAATAAAAACAAGAAATGCTGGAATCACTCAGCAGGTCTGGCAGCATCTGTGGAAAGAGAAGCAGAGTTAACGTTTCGGGTCAGTGACCCTTCTTCGGAACTGACAAATATAAGAAAAGTCACAGATTATAAGCAAGTGAGATGGGGGTGGGGCAAGAGATAACAAAGGACATCCAGATTGGACCAGGCCACATAGCTGACCAAAAGGTCACGGAGCAAAGGCAAACAATACGTTAATGGTGTGTTGAAAGACAAAGCATTAGTACAGATTAGGTATAAATACACTGAATATTGAACAGCAGCAAGTGCAAACCTGAAAAAATATCCTAAATGCATACATGAGCCTTTCACTAGGGCACCTTCCTCAGAGCAGACTGTCTATTCGGAGGTGATACCAAGGCTCAATGTTGTGTATATTGTTACGGCCATGTGTTATGATGTGGGTGTTTCCCCCTGTTCAACTCCCACCTGATCACAGAAAGTATATTTGTATTACAGTTTAATCCCTTTCTGTTTTATTTTTCAAATAACCAGACAGTGACAAGTTTTCTTGTAGGTTTTAAAAAAACAGAAAGTCAATTGTTTATTGACCATAAGAGCATAGGAAATAGGAGCAGGAGTAGACCATTCGGCCCCTCAAGCCTGCCTCGCCATTTAATAAGATCATGGCTGATCTGCCCCAGACCTCAACTCCTCTTTTTTGCCAGCTCCTCATAGCCCTCAACTCCCCAATATTTCAAAAATCTATCTACCTCCTCTTTTAATACATTCAGTGATCTAGCCTCCCCAACTCTCTGGGGTAGAGAATTCCAGACATTCACTCCCCTCTGAGAGAAGAATTTCCTTCGCATCTCAGTTTTAAATAAGTGTCCCCTTATTCTGTAACTATGTCCCCTAGTTTGAGATTCCCCCACCAGTGGAAACATCTTCTCAACATCTACCCTGTTAAGCCCCCTCAGAATCTTGTACGTTTCAATAAGATCACCCCTCATTCTTCAAACTCTAATGAATAAAGGCCTAACCTGTTTAGCCGTTCTTGATAAGTCAACCCCTTCATCCCAGGAATCAGCCTAGTGAATCTCTTTTGAACTGCCGCCAATGCCAGTATATCCTTTCTTAAATACGGGGACCAAAACTGTACACAGTACTCCAGGTGTGGCCTCAGCCTGTTCAGTTGCAACAAGACTTCCCTATTTTTAAACTCCAACCCCCTAGCAATAAAGGCCAAAATTCCATTTGCCTTCTTAATTACTTGCTGCACCTGCATGCTAACTTTTTGTGTTTCATGCACAAGAACACCCAGATCGCTTTGTACTGCAATTTTTTGAAGTCTCTCTCCATTAAAATAATAATCTGCCTTTTGATTCTTCCTACCAAAGTGCATGAACTCGAACTTTCCTACATTAAACTCCATCTGCCAAGTTTTTGCCCATTTACTCAACCTATCTACATCCCCTTACAGATTCCTGATGTCCTCATCACAACATGCCTTCCCACCTATTTTTTTTATCATCAGCAAATTTGGATATATTACACTCTGCCCCCTCCTCCAAGTCATTAATATAGATAGTAAATAATTGAAGCCCTAGGACTGATCCTTGTGGCACTCCACTAGTTACACCTTTCCAACCTCAAAAAGACCCATGAATCCCAACTCTCTGTCATCTGTGAGTTAACCAATCCTCAATCCATGCTAATACATTACCCCCAATACCCTGAGCTCCTATCTTGTGCAATAATCTTTTATGTGGCACCTTATCGAATGCCTTCTGGAAATCTAAATACACTCCATCTACCGGTTCCTCTTTATCAACTCTGTTTGTTATATCCTCAAAGAACTCGAGCAAATTTGTCGAATATGATTTCCCTTTCACAAAACCATGTTGACTTTGTTTGATTGCGTTAAGCTTTTCTAAATGTCCTGCTATTTCTTCCTTAATAATGGACTCGAGCCTTTTCCCAACGACCAATGTTAGGCTGACTGGCCTATAGTTTCCTGCTTTTGGTCTCCCTGCCTTCTTGAATAGGGGCGTCACATTAGAGGTTTTCCAATCCACTGGGACCCTCCCGGAATCCAGTGAGTTCTGGAATATTTCGACCAATGCCTCCACTATCTCTGCAGCCACTTCCTTTAAAACCCTTGGATGTAGGCCATCAGGTCTTGGCGACTTTTCTGCCTTTGGTCCCATTAGTTTGTCAAATACTTTGTCCCTCGTGATGGAGACTATTATGAGATCTTTCCTCCCATTAGCTCCTTGCTTATCTGATATCTGTGGGATGTTTATAGTGTCCTCCACTGTGAAGACCGATGCAAAATATTGGTTTAAATTATCTCCCATGTCCCCGTTCCCTGTTATTAATTCTCCAGTCGCATCAAGGGTCTCACTTTAGCTACTCTCTTTCTTTTTATATATCTGTAGAAGCTCTTGCTGTTTGTTTTTATATTTCTTGCCAATTTACTTTCATAATCAATTTTCTCCCTCTTTATTAGCTTTTAGTCGTCCGCTGCTGGTTCCTAAATAAAAAGAATTCCCAATCCTCTGGCCTACCACTAGTTTTTGCCACTCTGTATGCCTTAGTTTTTAATACGCCTTATCCTGAAATTGTTGCAACTACATCCACTCACACATGCGTTTGCACACACACACACAAGAAGAAACAGAGAAGGGAAAGAGTAAGATGGTTTTTAGTGAGGGGAATGGTTATGATAAACCTGTTGAATTCTCTTGAGAATCAAGTTCTAGGTAGATGCAGGCATGAGATGATTGTAGATTTCTCTCGATTGAAGGCTCTGTTGAAGACTACTTCCAGCTCTCACTGCTGTATACTGTAGATGTTGGATTTTTTCAGCAGGGCACTGCCTTCTCGACTTGGCTGGAACTCAAACTATTACAAGTAGTTTCACGTTCTGGGTCACTCTCTCTCTCTCTCTCTCTCTCTCTCTCTGTCTCTGGCTGTCTTTTTAAGGAAAAGCTGTTATCTCTCACCTCCTGTTAGGAGACACTCTGCTTTCTTTCCCATGGTGATCAAACAGTGGCTCAGGATGTAGATACTTCACACCTCCTTTGTTTCACAAGAAGACATTCAATTCTGGAATGTTTTATGATAGGTGTAGGATGTGCTCCATTAACATCTTTCAGCTTTGAAGATTTGTCCTTTCTCTTTGTCAGACAGTTTGAATACACAAAAGGCCAATCCCTTTTCTGTTCAGTGGCCATTTTGGACCATTGTTCACTTTTTAAAATAAAGGTTCATTTTTTTGAAGACAAAGTCTGTTTTTCCTAACTCTTCAGAGTTAATCTATGATTGTTGTATCGTTGCACTTCCGGTGTGCATGACAGTATTACCTGTAACACTTTCAACAGATATGGAGGAAGATGACATACTTCAAAGAAGTTGCTATGGTAAGCCCAAAGTTCCAGTTACATATGCGTCACACATGCATGTCACGGAATGTTCCCTGGTAAACTGTTGCACATTCAGTGCTGACCTGTGCAAGTTTTATAAATCTTTTTATAGCCCTTTTGTTGCTGACCATGCATACCTATATGGCATGCATTACAGCAGTAGCATACATAGTGTAAGCTAAGGCACATTCACATCTTAAAAGATCTTATAAAATAAAAACAGTACAACGTAGCCTAGGGCATGAAGGAAACTCACTTTTTGGCATCCAAGATAGGCTGCAGTTTTGCCATATGACTGTCACTGTGAACGTGCTCCTCTGACTTACAATATGTTAAGACTGCTTCTTTGTTGTATGAGAATACAAAGCACCAGTTCCAAATAGAAGGAAGGCTCGGATAATACAAACCCTTGGACTCACTAGAAGGGGTGTCACCATAGATAATGTATCTTGGCAATAAGAGTACTGAGGGGGTAAGAAAAAATTAAGCCCCTGACTTCTGCCAAGCTATGGGCTAGTATCATCCAGTTCTTACGTTTTTCCCTCTTTCTCACTTACTCACACACAAGCATATACATTACCACATAAACAACATCATCTTTTGGGCACTCTACAACCCTCTGGTCTCAACATTGACTTTTGTAACTTCAAACCTTACTTTTCACCTCTCATTTTCAAATAATCAGGAGATATTGGAAATGTAGGATCCATCAGCAGCATCTGGGGATGGGGAAAGGAGGTGGTTTTGGATCCTCGCCCTCCCATTCCAAGTTCTTCTTCAGCCAGGAGGAGATGTCTTCTGGCACTGGGCCGGTAACACAACCTTTGGGACTCACAGTCACAGCTGTAGAGAACAGTATCTATCTCCCTAACTGTACCATCCCCTATCACCACCACATTCCTTTTCACACCCCTCACTTGAATGGGCATCCTGTACCATGGTGCCATGGTTAGTTTGGCCATCCACCCTGCAGTCCTTGTTCTCATCCTCTCCCCCAACCCCACCATCCCCCCTCCCCAGCCAGGTAGAAAGTACCTCATACCTGTTGGTCAAAGCCAAGGCTCCTCCATCACTACATGCTGGATCTCCATACCTCCTTGGCTCGTAGTTGCAACCTCCTATCCATGACCATTGACCAACTCTAAAGCTCTACTTAACCTAAGGGGTGTGTCTGCCTCCTGGAACAAAGTGTCCAGGTAATTCTCCCCCTTCCTGATGCCCCTCAATGCCTGCAGCTTGGGCTCCAACTCAACAACTCTCAGCCAAATTTGCTCGAGCTACAGACACTGACCACAGATATGATTCTCCAGGATCACAGTGCTCTCTACAAACTCCCACATGTTGCAGTTATCTGCCCTGCCATGTCATTCTAACTCATTTATTTATTTATTTGTTAAGTTAACTAATTACTAATTTAGTAAATAATAGCAAGTTACAGTCTCCTAGCTTGGAGACAAAAGAAGAATTCTCACCAGCTACTGGAGGTAAAACAAAAAGAATAAAAAGGACCATTTCCTTCCCTCTCTGCACCGAATTCCCACTTGCACCAAAGATCTGACTTTAGCATTTCGGTAAACGAAGCACTCTGTTCCCTGATCACTCTGCTCCAGCAGCGAGACCGGCAGAGCAATCTTTGGGGAGGCGGCCTCCTAATTGGCTGCCTCCACACTCGCATTAAGGACGGCCGGCAGGTCCCCAAGGCGGTAGACCCAATCAGAGGGCTGGCAGCCCCCTGATTTTAGCACAATTCTGGCATGGAATGGAGTGCCTGTCTTCACCTACACTGTGTTTTTCCATTTCAGACCACTTGCAACTGCAGTTGTATTTCAATTTCCCCATGTTGTTGCATTTTTCATTCTGTGTACTTTTCCCATGCTTTTTCACTGCTTTTAGGTATTTTCTTGATTTTTCGTTCATTTGATGTCTCTTTGTTGTCTCATTGAGATGGTCTTTATCAACTACCACTTTCGTCCTTTTCTAGTAAGCGGTTTATAAGACCATAAGAAATAGGAGCATGAGTAGGCCATTTAGCCCCTCAAGCCTTCTCCGCCATTCAATAAGATCATGGCTGTGGCCTTGACTCCACTTTCCTGCCTGCCCCCATAACCCTTTACTCCCTTGTGATTCAAATATCCATCTAGCTCAGCCTTGTATATATTCAATGACCCAGCTTCCACTGCTCTCTGGGGTAGAGAACTACAAAGATTAATGACCCTTTGAGAGAAAAAATTCCTCCTCATTACCATCTTAAATGAGAGACCCCTTATTTTGAAATTGTGTCTCCTAGTTCTAGATTCCTCCATGAGGGGAAACATCGCCTGAATTTTTTCTGTTGACAGGGGTCCCGGCTGCAGGCTGGAAGGTGGGGGGGTCATCGTGCCTTGGCCCTCCAACGGACCCCCGCTGCAATACATGGCGGACAGACAATTAACTGCCCGCCATCCTCTTAAGGGATGAGCTCCCACCTCCAGAGCTGCTGGTCCTCTGTAGTACCGGCATCACCACCAGGAGTGGTGGCCACAGCCAGGAAGCCTGCAGTACCGAGGATGACCGAGACCCTGGGGCAGGTGAGTGGGGTTGGGGTTGCCGGGGCCATTTAGGCGGGCTCTGGTGATGGGATGGCAGGGGGGTGGGTGTTGGTGAGTGTAGGGGGTGTCTTCCCGGGGGTGGGGGGGGGCGGCGGTGGGGAACGGTGGCTGCGATTGCTGCTGAGATGGGCATCCAGGGGCCCTGGATTGCTCCCAAAGGAGGGACCCCCACAACCCCACTAGAAGCAGGTCAGGTTTTACATGGCAGCGTCTCCCTGCGGTGGCAGCCCCTCCGCCTTCTATTAAATTGAGGTGGAGGCAAGAAGAGGCCCTTAATTGGCCACCGGTTGGCCACAATTGGGACTAAATTGGAAGGTGTCAGGAAAGCAACAGGCACTCCACCCTGCCCCCCACCCCCATTCCAACGTAGTTTAACGGGCCCCTGCCTCTGTTCCATCCCTAGGGGGCCCATTAAAATTCAGCCCATCCTCTCAGCATCTACCCTGTCAAGCCCCCTCAGTATCATATATGTTTCAATAAGATCACCTCTCGTTCTTCTAAACTCCAATAAGTATAGGCCCAATCTGCCCAACCTTTCCGCATAAGACAACCCCTTCAATCCAGGAATCAACCTTGTGAACCTTCTGTGAACTACCTCCAAAAATATCTCTCCTTAAATAAGGAGACCAAAACTGTACACAGTACTCTAGGTGTGGTCTCACCAACACCCTGTACAGTTGTAGCAAGACTTTTCTATTTTTATACTCCATCCCCCCTTGCACTAAAGACCAAAATTTCATTTGCCTTTCTAATTACTTGCTGTACCTGTGTGCTAACATTTTGTGATTCATGTACAATGACTCCCAGATCGCTCTGTGCCGCAGCATTCTGCAGTCTCTCTCCATTTAAGTAATCTACTTTTCTATTCTTCCCACCAAAGTGGACAACCATACATTTTCCCACATTATACTCCATCTGCTAAATTTTTGCCCACTCACTTTTCTCCTCTTTGTCAGAACTGGAAGATATGACAGAGCAAGGTGAGAGGCAAACCACATATACAAATTGTTCTTTCTCAATAGCCTGGTGTATTTTTTCAAGTGCATCATTGCAGTGTTGCTTTTCACTGGGAAAGATGAACATTCTAGGCATGCATTAGTCACTTATTTGACAGATATATTAGCCAACACATTAACTGATACAGGGGAGATGGTGAGTGTTGTAGTGGTAATGTCACTAGACTAGTAACCCAGAGTCCCAGGCTAATGTGCTGGGGACATGGGTTCGAATCCCACAATGGCAGATGGCGAAATTTGAATTCAATTAATAAATCTAGAATTAAAATCTAGTCTATTGGTGACAATGAAACCATTGTTGGTTGTTGTAAAAACCCAAAAGGTTCACTAATGTCCTTCAGGGAAGGAAATCTACCGTCCTTACCTGGCCTACATGTGACTCCGGACCTACGGCAATGTGGCTGAAGTGGCCGAGCAAGCTACTCAGTTGTATCAAAACTGCTACAAAGCCTGAGAAAAGAAATGAAACTGGATGGACCACCCAGCATTGACCAAGGCACTGGCAATGACAATGGCCAGCACAGTTCTGTCAAGCCTGCAAGTCCTCCTTACTAACATCTGGGGGCTTGTGCCAAAATTGGGAGAGCTGTCTCTCAGACTAGTCAAGCAACAGCCTGACATAGTCATACTCATGGAATCATACCAGGCACCACCATCACCATCCCTGGGTATATCCTGCCCCACTGGCAGGACAGACAGGATAGAGGTGGTGGCACAATGGAATATAGGCAGGAGGGAGTTGCCCTGGGAGTCCTCAACATTGACTCAGGAACCCATGAAGTCTCATGGCATCAGGTCAAGCATGGACAAAGAAAACGCCTGCTGATTACAAGCTATCACCCTCCCTCAGCTGATAAATTAGTGCTTCTCCATGTTGAACACCAATTGGAAGAAGCACTGAGGGTAGCAGGGGCACAGAATGGGGCACTTCAATGTCCATCACCAAGAGTGGCTCAGTAACACCACTACTGACCGAGCTGGCCGAATCCTGAAGGACATATCTGCTAGACTGGGTCTGCGGCAGGTGGTGAGGAAACCAACAAGAGGGAAAAACCTACTTGACCTCATCCTCCTCAATCTACCTCTCACAGATGTATCTGTCCATGACAGTATTGGTAGAAGTGACCACCGAACAGTCCTTGTGGAGACCAAGTCCCATCTTCACATTGAGGATACTCACTATTGTGTTGTGTGGCACTACCACCATGTTAAATGGGATAGATTTCCTACAGATCTAGCAACTCAAAACTTGGCATCCACGAGGCTCTATGGGCCATCAGCAGAAGCAGAATTATATTCAACCACAATCTGTAACCTTATGTCCCGGCATATTACACCACTCTACCATTACCATCAAGCTGGGGGACCAACCCTGGTTCAATGAAGAGTGCAGGAGGGCATGTCAGATCCAATCGTGAATGATGGTGTACAACTTAACAGCTGACAGGAGGAGGAGGCTGCACAAATATCCTCATTCTCAATGATAGAAGAGCCCAGCACATCAATGCAAAAGATAAGGCTGAAGCATTTGCTTCCATCTTCAGCCAGAAGTGCCAAGTGGATGATCCATCTCTGCCTCCTCCTGAGGTCCCCAGCAATACAGATGCCAGTCTTTATTCAATCTAATTCACTCCATGTGATATCAAGAAATGCCTAAAGGCACTGGATACTGCAAAGGCTATGGGTCCTGACAACATCCCATCAATAGTATTGAAGATTTGTGCTCCAGAACTAGCAGTGTACCTATCCAGTACAGCTACAACACTGGCATCTACCCAGTAATGTGGAAAATTGCGCAGGTATGTACTGTACACAAAAATAGGACAAATCCAACCCAACCAATTAACGCCCTATCAGTCTACTCTCAATCATCAGTAAAGTGATGGAAGGGGTCGTCGATAGTGCTATCAAACAGCACTTGCTCAGCAATAACCTGCTCACTGACACTCAGTTTGGGTTCCGCCAGGGCCACTCAGTGCCTGACCCCATTACAGCCTTGGTCCAAACATGGACAAAAGAGTTGAACTCCAGTGATGAAGTGAGAGTGACATCAAGGCAGAGTTTGACCGAGTATGGCAACAAGGAGCTCTAGCAAAACTGGAATCAAGGGGAAAACTCTCCACTAGTTGGAGTCATACCTAGTACAAAAGAAGCTAGTTGTGGTTGTTGGAGGTCAATCATCTCAGTCCCAGGACATTTTTGCTGGAGTTCCTCAGGGTAATGTCCCAGGTCCAACCATCTTCAGCTGCTCCATCAATGACCTTCCCTCCATCATGAAATCAGAAGTGGGGATGTTTGCTGATGATTGTGCAATGTTCAGGACCATTCACGACTCCTCAGACACTGAAGCAGTCCATGTCCATATGCAGCAAGACCTGGATAACATCCAGGCTTGGGCTGATAAGTGGCAAGTAACATTCGCGCCACCCAAGTGCCAGGCAATGACCATTTCAAACAAGAGAGAATCTAACCATCTCCCCTTGACATTCAATGGCATTACCATTGCTGAATTCCCCACGATCAACATCCTGGGAGTTACCATTGACCAGCAACTTAACTGGACCAGCCACATAAATGCTGTTGCTACAAGCACAGGTCAGAGGCTGGGAATTCTTTGGCGATTAACTCACTTCCTGTCTCACCAATGCATGTTCACCATCTACAAGGCACAAGTCAAGAGTGTGATGGAATACTCTCCACTTGCCTGGATGAGTGCAACTCCAACAACAGTCAAGAAGCTGGACACCATCCAGGACAAAGCAGCCGCTTGATTAGCACCCCGTCCACCACCTTCAACATTCACTCCCTCCACCATCGACATACAATAGCAGCAGTGTGTACCATCTACAAGATGCACTGCAGCAACTCACCAAGGCTCCTTCGACAGCACCTTCCAAACCTGCAACCATTTCCATCTGGAAGGACAAAGGCAGCAGATGCATGGGAACACCACCACCTGCAAGTTCCCCTCCAAGCCACATACTATCCTGACTTGGAACTATATCGCCATTCCTTCACTGTCGCTGGGTCAAAATCCTGGAACTCCCTTCTTAACAGCCCAAGGACTGCAGTGATTCAAGAAAGTGGCTCACCACCACCTTCTCAAGGGCAATTAGGGATGGACAATAATGCTGGCCTAGCCAACGATGCCCACATCCCACGAACACATTTTTAAAAAAGTGCTAATCTGGAATGAGCAGAAATGACAAGGGCAGTGGTGACCTTGACTGTTGTTGGCAGTGCTATGATTGTGTTGCATCTTGGCTGCAGGTTTATTACAGCAGATGACAAAGCGCAGCTACAGGTTCGCTTCTGACCTCCAGTATGTGAAGGCAGTTACCTTTAGTCATTGGCAGATTTGTGCGCCAAGGCTTGCAGATTTGGTTACTGACATAATTACAGGTTCTAGTGTTGCTTTAGCATAAAGGATG
Source organism: Heterodontus francisci (assembly GCF_036365525.1). Classification (NCBI taxonomy): domain Eukaryota; kingdom Metazoa; phylum Chordata; class Chondrichthyes; order Heterodontiformes; family Heterodontidae; genus Heterodontus; species Heterodontus francisci. The sequence goes on from NC_090379.1 coordinate 73,401,437, forward strand.
GAAAATATGTGGTCTGACGTTTTCCTATTGTTAGCACATAATTTGAATACTCCTATTTGGGCAAACATTTCATGCCTGCTGTCACTTCTGGCAGAAAATTCCAGAATAGGCATGGTGTAACAGACAGCCAGTATAATGACTCCCTGCACAAATTTCCACTCCACCTGCCACAGATATGCTCAGAATTGAGCAGAGGAAACAGGTGATAGATCGGCCCTTATGGCACAAAATATGAGAATTCCAGCACACAAATTGCAATTGATGGGAATCACAGGAAGAAGGAATCAAGCACGACTTTAGGCCTGCTGCTGATTTCCTGATGCAACCCCCGTCTACCCCCTGTGCATATCCTGAATCCCAGAATTACCATCAGCTGCTGGTGCATGAAGAAAACTGTTATGTGCTATGGAGCTTTGCTGACAGATATTCCCTCTCTCTATGGCAATGTCTTCATCATTTGGAATCTCACAGAATGCAGGGAATTACGGTGGGCACCATATCCTGCCTACGCTGCAACGTTCTGCTGCACTATACTGGAATAGATAAATAGAAAGATAGAATTATAATAGAAAATTGGGCAGAACTTTCCTGGCCTTGTGATGGCAGGCTTGGAGGCGGGGGTGGGGGTGAGGGGCCTGGGAAAATAGGAGGAGATGACTCCCTGAAGTATTCCCGCCACCCGGGAACTTTCTCGGGGGCAGACTGGGAAGAGATCAGCTGTCCACTCCATGGAGGTGGGCAGCCAATTGCAGTCATTAAGGACCCTATTGGGCAAATTCTTTTAGCATTGCTGGCATTTTTCCAGTGGTGAAGTGGCATCCCACCATGTGTGGAGGCCACCAACTCCTTGGAGGCGCATTCCCTGTGGCAGGCTATGGGGGCCATCGGAGCCGGAGGCTCCCTGCCCCAAACAGAGGGCAGATGTATGAAAGGCTGCAATCACAGCTGAGACAAATCCAGTGGAGCACTTTCCCCTCCACCCTAATGGACTTACCGACCTAGATCCTGGTTATTTGATCTGTGTGGATCAGCGAGGGTGCCTCCATGTTGAGGTGCCCTCGTGCTCCCTGATATGCCTCAGCAGCGCCCATCTCTCCCGGTGGGGTTGCCAAGGCTCCAAAGCTGCCGGCCCTCTGATTGCATCTCCAGCCTTGCGGACCTGTCTGCTGTCCTTAATACGAAAGCGAGTGTGGAGGCAGCCAATTAGGAGGCTGCCTCCCAAAGGTTGCTCTGCTGGTCTCACTGCTGGGGCAGAGTGATCAGGGAACAGAGTGCTTCGTTTAACTGAGTGCTAAAGTCAGATATTTGGTGCAAGTGGGAATTCAGTGCAGAGAGGGAAGGAAGTGGTCCTTTTTATTCTTTTTGTTTTACCTGTAGCAGCTGGTGAGAATTTTTCTTTTGTCTCCAAGCTAGGAGACTGTAACTTGCTATTACTTTGCTAAATTAGTAATTAGTAATTAATTAACTTCGGCCCACAGTTGTTGAGCTGGAGCCCGAGTTGCAGACATTGCGGGGCATCCGGGAGGGAGAGAATTAGCTGGACACTTTGTTCCAGGAGGTAGACACACCCCTTAGGTTAAGTAGAACTTTAGAGTTAGTCAATGGTTATGGACAGGGAGGTGTGACTGCAAGTCAGGGATGAATGGGGATCCAGCATGTAATGATGGAGGAGCTTCAGCCCTTGGCTTTGACCAACAAGTGCAAGGTACTTCCTACCTGGGGGTTGAGAACAAGGACTGCAGGATGGATGGGCAAACTGACCATAGCACCATTGTGCAGGACACCCATTCAAGTGGGGGCGTGAAAAGGAATGTGGTAGTGAGAGTTGACAGTAAAGTCAGGGAGATAGATACTGTTCTCTACAGCTGTGATGGGGAGTTCTGAAGGTTGTGTTACCAGCCCAGTGCCAGGGTTAAAGACATCTTCTCCTGGCTGAAGAACTTGCAGTGGGAGAGGGAAGATCCAGTTGTCACGGTCCATGAAGGATCCAATGAAATAGGTAGAACTAGGAATGATGTTCTGCTGAGAGAATCTTAGAGAGAATCAGGGTCCAAATTAAAACACAGAACCTCAAAGGTAATAATCCCTGGATTGTTACCTAAGCCACACACCAATTGGCATAGAGTCGAGCAGATTAGAGAATTAAATGGGTGGCTCAAAGAGTGGTGTGGGAAGCAAGGGTTTTGATTCATGGGGCACTGGCACCAGTACTGGGAAAAGAGGGAGCTGTTCCATTGGGATGATCTCCGCTTAAACCATGCTGGGATCAGTGTCCTGACGAATCATACACCTAGGGCTGTGAATAGGGCTTTAAACTAAAAGAGGTGGGGAGGGGTCAGATGAAGATATATTTAGAAATCTAGGACAAAAGTGGAGGCAATACATACAAACATATGAATTAGGAGCAGGAGTAGGCCACTCAGCCCTTCAAGCCTGCTTTGCCATTCATGGCTGAACTGATTACTCTACATTTCCACCTACCCCTGATAACCTTCCACCCCCTTGCTTATCAAGAATCTATCTACCTCTGCCTTAAAAATATTCAAAGACTCTGCTTTCACTGCCTTTTGAGGAAAAGAATTCCAAGGACTCACGAACCTCTGAGAGAAAAAATTTCTCCTCATCTCAGTCTTAAATGGGCGACCCCTTATTTTTAAACAGTGACCCCTAGTTCAAGATTCCCCCACAAGGGGAAACATCCTTTCCACATTCACCCTGTCAAGATCCCTCAGGATCTTATAAGTTTCAATCAAATTGCCTCTTACTCATCTAAATTTCAGTGGATATAAACCTAGCCTGTCCAATCTATCCTCATTAGACAGCCCACCCATTCCAGGTATTAGTCTAATAAACCTTCTCTGTACTGCCTCCATTTACATCCTTTCTTAAATAAGGAGACCAGTACTGTACACAGTACTCCAGATGTGGTCTCACCAATGCCCTGTATAGCTGAAGCATAATTTCCCTACTTTTGTATTCAATTCCCCTCGCGATAAACAGTAACATTCTATTAGCTTTCCTAATTACATGCTGTACCTGCATACTAATCTTTTGCGATTCATGCACTAGGACACCCAGATCCCTTTGCATCTCAGAGCTCTGCAATCTCTCACCATTTAGATAAATGCTTCTTTTTTATTCTTCCTGCCAAAGTGGACAATTCCACATTTTCTCACATTATACTGCATTTGCTAGGTGTTTGCCCACTCATTTAACACAGCTATATCCCTTTGTAGCCCCCTTATGTCCTCTTCAAAAGTTACTTTCCTACCTATCTTTGTGTCATCAGCAAATTTAGTAACCATACCTTCGGTCCCTTCATCTAAGTCATTTATATAAATTGTAAAAAGTTGAGGCCCCAGCACAGATCCCAGTTGCACACCACTCGTTACATCTTGCCAACCAGAAAATGACCCATTTATGCCTACTCTCTGTTTCCTGTTAGCTAACCAATCTTCTGTCCATGCCAATATGTTACCCCCTACAGCATGAGCTTTTATTTTCTGCAATAACCTTTGATGAGGCACCTTATCAAATGCCTTCTGGAAATCTAAGTACAATACATCCAGCGGTTCCCCTTTATCCACAGCACATGTAACTTTCTCAAAGAATTCCAATCAATTGGTTAAACATGATTTCCCTTTCACAAATCCATGTTGAATCTGCCTGATGACCTTTAATTTTTCTAAATGCTTTGCTATAACATCTTTAATAATAGCTGCAAACATTTTCCCTAAGACAGATGTTAAGCTAATTGGCCTGCAGTTTCCTGCTTTCTGTCTCCCTCCTTTTTTGAATAAAGGAGTTACATTCACTATTTTCCAATCCAAAGGAACCTTCCCTGAATCTTGGGACTTTTGGAAAATCAAAACCAATGCATCAACTATCTCACTAGCCACTTCTTTTAACACCCTAGAATGAAGTTCATCAGGACCCAGGGACTTGTCAGCCTGCAGCTCCAACAATCTGTTGAGTACCCCTTATCATAGTTTTAGGATAAGGGGTAGCAGATTTAAAACAGAGATGGAGAGAAATTACTTCTCTCAAAGGGTCGTGAGTCTGTGGAATTCACTACACCAGAGTGCGGAGGATGCTGGGACATTGAGTACATTTAAGGAGGAGATAGACAGATTTTTAATTAGTAATGGGTTGAAGGGTTATGGAGAACGGGCAGGAAAGTGGAGTTGAGGCCGAGATGAGATCAGCCATGATCGTATTGAATGGCGGAGCAGGCTCGAGGGGCTGAATTGCCTACTCCTGCTCTTAGTTCTTATATTCTATATGTTCTTATGTACCACATCCCTGGTGATTGTAATTTTCTTGAGTTGCTCCCTCCCTTCCATTTCCTGACTTGCAGCTAATACTAGGCTGTTACTTGTATCCTCAATAGTGAAGACCGATGCAAAATATCTGTTCAATTCTTCTGCCATCTCCTTATTATCCATTATTAACTTCCCAGACTCACTTTTTATAGGACCAACACGCACTTTGTTAACTCTATTGTTTTTAAAATATCTATAGAAACTCTTACTATCTGAATTTATATTTCTAGCTAGCTTTCTCTTGTACTCTAATTTCTTATCAATCTTTTAGTCATTCTTTGCTGTTTTTTAGATTCTGTCCAATCTTCTGACCTGCCTCCCATCTTTGCGCAAATATGAGCTTTTTCTTTAAGTTTGATACTATCTTTAACTGTTTTAGTTAGCAGATAGCAGGTCCCACCCTTGGAATTTTTCTTTCTCGTTGAAATATATCTATTCTGTGTATTCTGAAATATCCCCTTAAATGTCTGCCACTGCATCTCTATTGACCTATTCCTTAACCTAATTAACCACTTCACTTTAGCTAGCTCTGCTTTCATGCCCTCATAATTGCCCTTATTTAAGTTTAAAATACTAGTCTTGGACCCACTCTTCTCTCCCTCAAACTGAAGGTAAAATTCAATCATATTATGATCGCTGCTACCTAGGGGTGCCTTAACTATGAGGTCATTAATTAATCCTTTCTCGTTGCACAATACCAGGTCTAGTATAATGGAAGGATGTAGCGATTTGGGTGAAAACAAGCAGAGTGGGACAGGAAAGGAGAGAGAGATTAATGATAGTAGTGCATCACTGAATAGGAAAGAATGGTACTAAAAAAAAATTAAAGGTTTTTTTTATCTGAATGCGTGAAGCATTCATAATAGGGTAAATGAAGTAGCAGGCCATATAGAGGTAAATGGTTTAGATCTAATCACCATTACAGAGACATGGTTACAAAGTTGCCAAGATTGGGAAATAAATATTCCAATGTACACAACATTTCGAAAAGACAGACAGAATGGAAAAGAAGGATGACATCGTAAAGGATGACATAGGGACTGAAGTGAGAAAGGATCTTGGTTCATAAGATCAGGAAGTAGAAGCAGTACAGGTGGAGATTAGGAATGAAAAGGGTTAGAAAACACTGCTGCGAGTAGTTTACCGGCCTTTCCAGTAGTAGTTTGGACAGAGCATTAAGCAATAAATATTTGATGTTTGTATCAAAGGCGATGTAATAATCTTGGGGTCTTTAAACGTTATATAGACTGGATGGAGTAAGCAGCAGACGGAGAGAAGACTTCACCTGAGTGTGAAGGTGGGAATTTGGTTCACGTGGGAATTTGGTGTGGAGGAGGAAAGAGGTGCTCCTTTTTCAGTCTCCAGTAGCTGTAGAAGATGCAAGTTGCTTCCCAGAAATAGAGGGTAACCTAGAAACAGTGGCGAGAGTTTGAAGAGTTAGGGCGGTGAGTCTGTGGGTTCAAAGCATTCCAAAAAAAAATTGATGTGTGATGTTACACCAAAGAAGGTAAGTGATTGGTTGGTGATCATTTTCTCTTTTTCTCTTATCCAAACTAATGAATTTTAATTGCGGTTATTATAACGTTAATTGAAACTCTGGTAATTTATAAGTAAGGTTTTATTAGTAATAAGGTTTACTAGCAGTAGTAAAGCTTATTAGTAGCTGTGGGGCTTAGAAGTAGTGTGTTTTATTAATTATAAATTAATTGAGAAAAATATATTAATTAACACATAATAAAGATGGCAGCGCAGGTGATATTTTGAGGCTGCAGTATGTGGGAGCTGGTGGAGTGTGATCCACAGCAAATGCATCTGCAGTAAGTGTCTGTGGCTCAAAGAGCTTCGGCTCAGAGTCAATGAGCTTGAGGCCGAGCTACAGACGCATCAGGGAGGGGGATGGTTACCTGGACACTTTTCCAGAAGGCAGTCACACCCCTGAGGATAGGTTCTCCTAATTTGGTCAGTGGTCAGGGACAGGAGGGTGTGACGGTGAGTGAGGTAAGTAAGGGGATCGAGAAGGCAGAATTGAAGGAGCCGCAGCCCTCGCAATTGTCCACAGGCTTGAGGTTCTTTCAGCTTGTATGGATGAGAGTGAGGGCTGCAGGGTGGATGAGTAAACTGACCACAGCTTCATGGTATAGGAAGCCATTCAAGCAGGTGGAGTAAATAATAATGTAGCAGTAGTAGGAGATAGTATAGTTTAGGGGGATAGACACAGTTTTCTACGGCCAAGAATGAGAGTCCAGAAGCTGTGTTGTCTATCCAGTGCCAGGGTTTGGGACATCTGCTCAGGGCTGGAGAGGAACTTGCAGTGGGAGGGGGAGGATCCAGTTGTTGTGGTCCACGTGGGTACCAACGACATAGATAGGACTAGGAAAGAGGTTGTGCATAGGGAGTATGAGCAGCTAGGTTAAATTAAAAAGCAGAATCTCAAAGGTAATAATCTCTGGATATTTACCTGATCTATGAGCAAATTGATGTAGGGTAAATAAGATTAGAGAGTTAAATGTGTGGCTCAAAGATTGGTGTGGGAGAAATGGGTTTCAAGTCATGGGGCACTGGCACCAGTACTGGGGAAAGTGGGAGCTGTACCATGGGGATGGTCTTCACCTGAATGGTGTTGGGACCAGTGTTCTGGTGAGTCGTATAACTAGGGCAGTAGAGAGGGCTTTAAACTAAATATTGGGTGTGAGGGATCAAGTGAGAGAAGACATGATAATTTAAAGAGAGAGGAGAAATCAAGAGGGCAAGGTAGCAATAAAGGGAATGATAATCAAAGTGTGGCAGAAAGGGCCAGAGCATACAAACCTAAGAGTGCGCCAGCAGATAAGGCTACAGGTTGCAAAAATAATAAAAAGACAGAATTAAAGGCACTCCATCTGAATACACACAGCATTCGCCACAAGTTAAATGAGTTGACAGCACAAACAGAAGTAAACAGCTATCATCTAATTGTCTTTATGGAGACGTGGCTGCAGGATGACCAAGGCTGGAAACTGAATGTTCAAGGATATTCTACATTTAGGAATGATATGCAAAAAGGAAAAGGAGGCATGAGTCGCGCTGTTAATAAAGGATGAGATTAGTGCGCCGCGGAGCTGCTCTGATATTTAGCACGGCTGCTTATTTACATGTCCGGGGCAGACTGCCCGCCCCCCGATGACGTAGAAGGGGTGGGCGCTCCATCCCCAGCAATGGCGTCCGGCACCACTGCGCAGGTGTGGGCGCCATTTTTAAAGGGCTTCAAGCCCTTACATGTAATTTACATTTTTATGGAAACAGGCATTAAAAATGTAATGTGCAAAATTTAATAAATTATTCAAGCCCCTCTCCCACCCCCCACCCCCCAATGAATGAAGACTTTATTGATTGCCCTTGCCCCCCAAAAAACTCATTTCCCAATCCCGAACTTTCCCCCCCCGATCTTTATTCACTTTGACCTACAACCCCTTCCCACCATCCCCTCCACCAATTGCAAGACTTTTCCCCACTCCTCCCACCCTGAAAGCTTAACTCCTCCTCCCTCCCCACCAGTGTTCTGCCTCGGATCTCCGAATGGAGATCCGAAGGCACGGGAGTTCCGGCAACTGGCCGGAATATAGGAGTGGGACGGCTGTCGTGACAAGGTAAGTACTTATTCATTAATTAACATTAATTTAAATGAAGTTTCTGTCGCTGAGCGGAGGGAGGGCGGCCACAAGGCCTCGCTGCTGGTGGTAATATGGTGTGGGCTGTTTCTGGTGTCGAGACCCATGGCAGGCCTCTCCAAGAGGTATTTTCCGGGCCCCCTTGCCACAACCCCCAATGTTGGGGAGCTGGTAAAATCCAGCCCTAGAGGTGCTTGTAATAAGGGTAATACAGTAATCATGGGGGACTTCATTCTACATATAGACTGAGTAAACCTAATTAGCATGAATGCTGTGAAGGACAAATTCCTAGATGATATACAACATGGTTTTCTAGAATAGTATGTTGAGGAGCCAACTAGAGAACGTGCTATTTTAGATCTGGTATTGTGCAATGAGAAAGGGCTAATTAATAATCTCATTGTAAAGGAGTCTTTAGCGAAGAGTCACCATAATATGATAGAATTTTACTTTAAGTTTGATGGTAGACAGGCAATGGCTAGCATTTAAAGAATTAATACATGGTTTACAACAAATATGCATTCCTTTGAGGCACAAAAACTAAGCAGGAAAAGTTAAAGATTGTATTAGATAAAAGGAAGAGACTTATAAAATTGCCAAAAAAAGTAGTAAGCCTGAGGATTGGGAGCATTTTAGAATTCAGCAAAGGAGGACCAAGAAACTGATAAAGAAAGAGAAAATAGAATATGAAAGTAAACTAGCAAGAAACATAAAAACGGATTGTAAAAGCTTCTGTAAGTATGTAAAAAAGAAAAGATTAGCAAGGCAAATGTTGGCCCATTACAGGCAGAAACAGGGGAATTTATAATGGAGGATAAGGAAATGGCAGAGAAACTAAACAAATACTTTGTGTCTGTCTTCAAGGAGGAAGATGCAAAAAACCTCCCACAAATACTAGAGAACCAAAGGATTAGAGAGAATGAGGAACAGAAAGAAATTAGTATTAGTAAAAAAGTAGTACTGGAGAAATTAATGGAACTGAAAGTTGATAAATCCCCTGGACCTGATGAGCTACATTTCAGAATGTTGAAAGAGGTGGCTATAGAGATAGTGCATGCATTGGTGACCATCTTCCAAAATTCTATAGATTCTGGAATGTTTCCTGAAGATTGGAAGGTCTCAAATATAACCCCACTATTTAAGAAAGGTGGGAGAGAGAAAATGAGGAACTACATGCCTGTTAGCCTGACATCAGGAGTAAGGTAAATGCTAGAATCTATTGTAAAGGATGTGATAACTGGACACTTAGAAAATAATGGTAGGATTAGGCAGAGTCAACATGGTTTTATGAAAGGGATATCATGCTTCACAAATCTGTTTTTTGAGGATGTAATTAGCAGAATAGATAAAGGGGGAACCAGTGGATGTGGTGTATTTGGATTTTCAGAAGGCTTTCAATAAGGACCCACACCAAAGGTTAGTAAGCAAAATTAGAGCACATGGCATTGGGAGTAATATACTGGAATGGATTGAGGATTGGTTAATGGACAGAAAACGAGTAGGAATAAAAGTATAATTCTCAGGTTGGCAGGTTGTGACAAGTGGGGTACTGCAAAGATCAGTGCTTGGGCCCCAGCTGTTCCCAATCTATATCAATGATTTGGATGTGGAGACCAAATTTAATATTTCCAAGTTTGCTTATGACACAAAGCTAGGTGGGAATGTAAGCTATGAGAACATAGATAGGCTGCAAAGATATACAAGGCAGGTTAAATGAATGGGCAACAAGGTGGCAGATGGAGCATAATGTGGGGAAGTGTGGGGTTATTCACTTTGGTAGTAAAAGCAGAAAAGCAGAATATTTTTAAAAGACGTGAAACTTTTAAATGTTGAGGCTCAGTGAGACTTGGGTATACTCATACAAGGAACACAGAAAGTTAGCATGCAGATATGGCAAGCAATTTGGAAGTAAGTTGGAATGTTGGCCTTTATTGCAAGGGGATTGGAGTACAAAAATAAGGAAGTTTGCTACAATTGTACAGGACTTTGAGACCATACCTGGAGTTCTGTGTGCAGTTTTGGTCTTCATATCTAAGAAGGGATATACTTGCATTGGAGACGGTACAGCGAAGGTTCACTAGTTTGGTTCCTGGGGTGAGAGGGTTGTCCTATGACGAGATGCTGAGTAAACTCTCCGGAGTTTAGAAGGAGAGAAGATCTCATTGAAACATATAAGGTTCTGAAGGGACTTGGCAAAGTAGACACTGAGAGGTTGTTTCCCCTGGCTGGAGAATCTAGAACACAGGCACGGTCTCAGGATAAAGAGTTGATCGGACTGACATTAAAAGCGTCTTCACTCAAAGGGTTGTAAATCTTTGGAATTCTCTACCTCAGAGGGCTGTTGAGTATATTTAAGGCTGAAATAGACAGATTTTTTTTCTCCCAGGGAATCAAGGAATATGGGGAGCAGGTGGGAAAGTGGAGTTCAGGCAGAAGATCAGCCATGATCATATTGATTGGTGGAACAGGCTCGAGGGGCTGTATGGTCTACTCCTGCTCCTATTTCTTATGTTCTTATGACCCCCATTTGGTCCCGAAGTTGGAGTACCGAAGCCCAGGGGAAAACCCAGCCCAATTTATCTGTGATGGAAGTGTATGAAATTTTTAGATGGGAATGACCAAGTTTTTAATGAAAATCAGATCATTTACAAATTATTCGTATTAACTGTTTTTTGTTTGCTGCGGCTTCTTCAGATTTTTTTTAATAGGACTTGTTTAAACAGCAAATACAATAAGCATCTTCTAGGAACTGACAAGGAGTTTCTGAAACTAGCAGGATTGAGGGATTGAAACGGTAGAGACGAAGGGTTGGTTTTCTTATCTGGAGGATTTAACACAAGTGCAAAAAGTTTTTTTAGGTATAAGTAGGCTGATCATGTAATTACCACTAGTTTTAACTTTCTACATGATTATTGTTCTATTCGAGTAAGGCAGTTGATGAAGGATAGAACTGGAGCCAACCTTTACACGCTTTTATATTTATTTACAGAGTGCACAATTCCAGCATATACCTCCTAACCCAACAACCACAGTTTTAGTCCATGCCTATTTATAGGGGCTGAAGTGAATTCCCAGTTAATGCCTACCACCTGCATTTAATTAAACACAGCTAATACACATTAACATTATTAAAAGAGAATCAACATCATGAAGTTTATTTGAAATAATGTTTGAAATCATCATGACAAAAGTTGACAAACGACTCTCTGGCACTTCTCCCTTCCCAAGCAAAATGAAGTTTGTTAGAAGTTCTGCATGACGGCAATGCCGCTTTAATGATCCCTTCAGTTCAGTTGTACTCAGACAAATCTGCATTTTGGAGGAAAATGTTACCTGTTTATACGTGTCTGTGTTTGCACATATTGCAAAGGTTTTGAAGTCTATCTGATGGATTTTTAGAGAAGTTGATCTTGTTGACAATACTCATGACCTTGGCAAAATTTATTTGTGGACCAAAGGAAATACTTGACTGTAACAGACTGGTAAAGCGTAAGGCTGCCTAGGCTCAATTAAGAACTTCTGGATTAAATTAGTTGGTAATATTTATGAACAAATTGCTGTCACTCTAATGATTTTGCATGTTGCAGTTGTCAGGCAAACCTGCCAAGACTGAGGCACACATTATTTCACCACATGAACATTAAAACTTAAAATTGCAAGCCCCTTACAGGAAAGATACTTTCATGGTAACAGACAGTGTTGGAATAAGGGACAAAGGACCATGCCTTGACCCATTTAATCAACAATGGACCTTTGATTACCAGACGTTGAAGGTGGGGGGAGCTAGCATTCCAGGTTGACTGCTAAGATAGCAGAATCCGCAAACACAGAAGAAGTGGTCAGACCAGTTTTAGTCACATGACTAGAGAGGGTCAGGAGGGTGAGGAATTCCTCAAATGTGTTCAGGAGAACTTCCTTGATCAGTATGTTCTCAACCCAACTAGGAAAGAGGCATTGCTGGATCTGGTGCTGGGAAATGAGGTGAGCCAAGTGAACTAAATGTCTGCAGGGAGCATCGGGTAAGCGTGATCATCATATCATAAGATTTAGTCTGGTAATGCAGAAAAGCAAGGAACAAAATAAGATAGAATGTCTAGATTGGAAGAAGGCTAATTTCAACACGTTGAGAAAGGATCTAGACAGGGTAGGATGGAATCAAAGACTGGCAGGAAAAGCTGTATCAGAACAATGGGTTATCTTTAAGGAAGAGATGCTTCAGATACAGGCTAGGAACATTCCAGCAAGGGTGAAAGGTAGGGGAACCAAGAACAGGGCTCCTTGGTTGACAAGGGAGATAGAGATGATGATGAAACAAAAAAAGAGTGTGTATGATACATGTCAGGTGAATTCATCAAGTGAGAACCAGGCCATATACAATAAGTTGAGAGGAGAGGTGAAGAGGAAAATAAGATTGGCAAAGAGAGAATATGAAAGGGAACCTAAATATCTTCTACTGGTATGTAAATACCAAGTGGGTAGTAGGAGGAGGAGTGGGGCCTATTAGGGACTGAGAGGGTAATTTATGTTGAGAGGCGCAGGACAAGGCTAATATACTTAATGAGTACTTTGTATCAGTATTCACTAAGGAAATGGAGGCTGAAAAAATATCAGTAGAAGCAGAGAGAGTAGAAGCAATGGAGAAGATAAAAATGGTGAGGGGGGAGGTACTAAAAAGGCTGGCTATGCTTAGGGTAGATAAGTCATCTGGTCCAGATGGCTTGCTTTCCAATTTGCTAAAGGAAGTGGGGATGGAGATAGCAGAGGTGCTTTCCATAATCTTCCAATCTTCCCTGGATATGGGGAAGGTGCCAGAGGATTGGAGAGTGGCAAGAAAGGGTATAAGGACAGTCCTAGCAACTACAAGCCAGTTAGTTTAACATCAGTATTGGGTAAGGTTTTGGAAATAATAATCAGGGAAAATATCGATGGACACTTAAAGAGGTTTGGGTTAATTAGGGATAGCCAGCATGGATTTGTAAAGGGCAGATCATGCTTGACTAAACTAATTGAATTCTTTGATGAAAGGAATGCAGTGTTGTTTCTATGGATTTTAAGAAAGCATTTGATAAGGTACCACATGAAAGGCTCGTTAACAAAATTGAGGCTCATGGAATAGGAGGGGCAGTGTTCAATTGGATTAAAAAACTGGCTTAAGGATAAAAAAACAGCAAGTCGTAGTAAATGGTTGCTTTTCAGACTGAAGGATGGTAGGCAGTGGTGTTCCCCAAGAGTCAGTGCTGGGACCACTGCTTCTTTTGCTATATATAAATGACTTGTGTCTTGGAATACAGAGCAGAATCTCAAAATTTGCTGACGACACCAAACTTGGAGGTGGGCAAACAGTGAGAATGATATGAACTGCCTGTAAAAGGACATAGATAGGCTAGCAGAATGGGCAGAGAGGTGGCAGATGGAATTTAATACTGACGTGTGAGGTGATTTTGGCAAACCGAATAGGGAGGGGCAATATATACTTAATGGCACAGTTCTAAAGAGTGCGCAGGAACTGAGGAGCCAGGGGGTGCATGTGCATCAATCTTTGAAGGTGGCAGGATATATTGAAAGAGTGGTTAGTAAAGCATATGGGATTTGGATTTAGAGATACAGCACTGAAACAGGCCCTTCGGCCCACCGAGTCTGTGCCGACCATTAACCACCCATTTATACTAATCCTGCACTAATCCCATATTCCTACCACATCCTCACCTGTCCCTATATTCCCCTACCACCTACCTATACTAGTGGCAATTTATAATGGCCAATTCACCTATCAACCTGCAAGTCTTTTGGCTGTGGGAGGAAACCGGAGCACCCGGAGGAAACCCACGCAGACACAGGGAGAACTTGCAAACTCCACACAGGCAGTACCCAGATTTGAACCCGGGTCGCTGGAGCTGTGAGGCTGCGGTGCTAACCACTGCGCCACTGGGTCCTGGGCTTTATAAATAGAGGCATTGAGTACAAAAGCAGGGAAGTTATGCTGAACCTTTATAAAGCTTTGGTTAGACCCCAACTGGATTATTGCATCCAGTTCTGGTCACCACACTTTAGGAAGGATGTGAGGGCCCCTGAGAGGGTGCAGAGGAGATTTACCAGAATGGCTCCAGGGATGGATGATTTTAGTTACAAGGTTAGGTTGGAAAAGCTGGGTTTGTTCTCCTTAGAACAAAGGAGATTGAGGGGAGATTTAATAGAAATGTACAAGATTATGACAGGTTTGGATAAGTTAGACAAGGAAAAACTGTTCCCATTAACAAATGGCACAAGGACTAGAGGACGCAGATTGAAAGTTTTGGGCAAATGATGCAGGAAGAATGTGAGGAAGCACTTTTGTACGCAGTGGGTGGCAATGACCTGGAACTCGCTGCCCACAAGGGTGGTAGAAGTGGAGATGACCGATGACTTTAAGATGAAGTTGGATGGACACCTGAGAGAAATGGACTTGCAGGGCTACGGGGATCGAGCCTGAGAGTGGGACTGACTGCATAGCTCCATGAGGAGCCGGCATGGACGCGATGGGTCGCATGGCCTTCTTTTGTGCCATAAGTGACTCAATGACTCAAAGGACAAGGAACAAAATAAAGGGAAACAATTGTATGTGTTGAGGTTTTAGGCAGTCTGCTCTGATTACCTCTGGCCACTCAGAAGCAATGCTGGAGGCCAATGATTTGTCCACAATCATCAACGCTGAAAGGGAGCAAATATAAAACCAATAAACTAATGAATATTAGCTAGCCGATGAGATCACTTAATAACATGGGCTGGGATTTTATGCTGCACAAACAGAGGACAATGGAGGCGGAGGGGGCGTGTGATGGTGGGGGCATGAGATGCTGTCGGCCCAGCCCCCAGATGTCATCACCCTGGGCCGAATTTTATGAGCGGTGAATAGGAAGCCGTATGGGGACTGCCCTCGCATTTTCACAAGTAGCAATTGACAGAGATTTAAGCTTGTTAGTAAGGCAATTGACTGCGATTTAATGTGCCTCTCTGGATTTAATGGTAAGCACATGGGGGACATGGGGCATCAGAGCCTTGGTAGCTTTTAAAGGGCGACAATGGGGAGGCAGCTGTTGCCATTGCTGCACTCGGCAGCTGTGGAGTCAGGCTTCTTTTTTACTTGTTGAAAGGAGTTGGGCAGCCATTGATTTGGGATCGAGGCCACTTGATGAGATTGTGCACCTGGCAGGGGGCTCTCTAGAGAGGGACCAGAGAGTGGGGTGGGTAGGTAGGTGGGTGAGGTAGGTAGGTGGGTGGGTGGGCAGCGGGGAAGGGTTGGGCAGTGTTGCAGCAGCTACTGGCAGGGTGTGCCATTCATTCTGGAGGAGAATCCTCCAGCAAGGAGGATAACCTGAGAAAGGGGAATGTGTGGGCACATAAGTCAGGACTGCAAAAACCTCCTGGCTACCTGCAGGGAAGCTGCCTGATGGGGAAGTGGCAGAAGACTGCAGAAGGGACTGTGAGTAGGTGCCAGCTCGGAGACTAAGGTACCCTGCAGCAATGGTATACAGTCAGAGGAGGAGCTACCTCCAGATGTCAAAGAGGCAGTGTTGCTATAGACTGAGCCTCTCCCGAGAGGCTATGCCCATTCTGTGTGCCATGATGGTAGAGGAAGTGATCTCTGATTGCAGTGGTTGTCAACCAATGCCAGTTACTGTCAAGGTCACTGTGGCCTTGAATTTCTGTGTTAGAATCATTCCAGGCACTGGAGACAGGTGTGGCATCTTCCAGTCAGCTGCACACCACTGCATTAATGTAGTGACAGATTCCCTCTTCAGGAGGGCGAGCCAGTACATTCTTTACTGAACTCATGTGGACAGTCAGGCTCAGAGAGCCAGAGGATTCGCCGCCATGGGAGGGTTTCCCCAGGTGCAAGGTGCGATGGACTGCATGCATGTGGCCAACAAGGCACCTGTAGGCCAGCCTGCAGCCTTCATTAACAAGGAGGCAGTGAATTCCCTCAACGTGCAACTCGTCTGCGACCATTGTCAGCGGATCCTGCAGGTGTGTGCATGGTACCCTGGGAGCAGCCACAATGCTTAGATTCTCCAACACTCCCAGATGACACAGCATTTTGCCCCTGCTGCATGCCTTCAAGGATCGTACTTGCCGACGAGGGCCACCCACTGAAGGGATGACTGTTGACGTCTGTGAGGAATCCTAGTACAGAGGCTGAGGAATGCTACAATGCGAGCCATGCAGCAACCCGCGCCACCATCAAGCAGACAATTGATCTCCTCAAGGTGAGATTCAGGTGCCTGGATTGTTCCGGTGGGGCACTTCAATATGCCCCAGCAAGGGTCTCCTGGACACTGGTGGTTTGTTGTGCTTTACACAACCTGGAGCTGCAGAGTGGGGAGATGTTGTCTGCTGAGGACTGTGGAGTGTGAGGAGTCCTCAGACAAGGAGGAAGATGAGGAATTCGATGAACAGCTGCAGCATCCTGAAAGACATGAAGGGCTGCATGAAGGGTGTGATCACATAGGCACAAGGGAGGGTTGGATGGCTCTTGTACTCAATTGTTTCAGCTGACCCTTACCACTAAAGCCAACCAGCTAAATAAGAAACCACATTCCACCAACACTAATGCCACTTACCTCTGCTCTTTGCCCAGACCATCTTGGCCACTAGCACCTGGTGCTTCTGCAATGTGCAAAGGATGAACACACATGCCATGGTTGCTCCCAGCCAACCCTTGGATTGACCCCTGCCACTCTTACACTGCCAGAGGGCAACCAACAAAGGATGGAAATTTACAGAAACCAAATCCGACCTTTATTACATAAACCATCTCACATAAGCAGAGAATCTTTAACTATCTGTTCACCCATGACGCCAAAGTTCATCTAGTGATTTTCTTAATTATTTTATGAGTCCTCCAATATGGTGCTCCCCCTTTGTTGCCTATTGTGGTGGAGGCTGGCTGCTGACATCCTCTGCAACTCCGGCCTGGCTTGCATGGTTCGGCAGGGAGGTCTCCTCCTTCTGACCCTGCCTGAGAAACCTGGAGGAGAACACACAGGAATTCATCATGGAACTGTGGGACCACCTAGGATCTTGCTTCTGCCATGCCTCCAAGCACCTTCATCCTGTGGCTTTCTTCCGCGGATACTGGAGAGGTCACTGGTAGCTGGAGTAGGGCAGGCCTGAGTCTTCAGAGGATGGTTGCTGAGAGGAATACTGCAACAACTGACGTCTGCATTAGGGATCAGGTGCTGGCAGCCTTTTAAACATGGTGCCATCAATTCCTTCCGTGTCAGGTGACGACATGGCCGCCACCTGAAAGCCTGCCTCTGGCTATTAATTGGCTGGCCAGCACGAGATTTCAATAGGAACAGAAGTTGAAGCGGGAGGGACTTCACCACACCTGCTTCAGGTTCTGCCTTCCCTTTTCCGCCAGGTTCCATGAAATCCCAGCCATGGACACAGATCTAGACTCTACATAGTTAATCAAGTTATTCTGTAATAAAGCATTCTCCAAATCACTCTGACCAACTAGCGCTGTTGACTATTGAACTGTTTTTGCTATTTACGCTCTAATTGGTATTGCGTATTTTGTATTCACAGGTGGTAGCTGCTATAGTCCTCCCACATTTCACAGTAAGAAACCAGCTCACACTAAGTGACCCATGAAACAGGCTGCACTGAGAATGAATCTGGATATGTGCCAGATTCCATCAGGTTATGCACTGAGCAATCAATCCCATGAGGGCTGAGACTTACTTTATAACCCTTTTTAAAAGGACAATGTGTGTGCAAATTGTTCTGAGTCATTACAAGCTTTTGAAGCCAAAGCGTTGTTAAGGAAACAGAAATTAGCATAAGGGATTTTAATGCTGTATAATTGTTTCTTCTGTTTTTCACTATTCTTGACATACCCAAAAAGTTTCAATGTTATTTCCAGGAATCTGTAACCCTAGAGATTTTGGTGGAATTTAAGAATGAGGAAATAAACAATACCATGTGATTTCAGTGTGATGGACATGTGAATAGCCAAATGAGACCTCACCCCATGCTCCTCTGATAGCAAATTATTTTTACGTGCACTTAGGTTAAGCACCTGCATCGTTGCGAAGGATGGGCCTGGTCACATTGCCGCGGAACGCTCCATGCAGTTGGACCGTGCCGTACCACCTATCCTTCGTGGAGCAGTTTCTGCAGGAAAACACCTTGGACCACCGATCCATCAGGCAGTGGTCTGCACGGAATGTCCTCAAGGCCCTACGGGAAAAGGAGACGGTGGATCCTGTCGGATGGTTCCCCGAGCAGACCGCCAAAGTCATTTGGTGGAATGCCTCATCACCAGAACTTTCAAACAAGCACCAAGATGTAGCTTGGCTGGTGGTGAGAAGAGCCCTCCCCGTCAGATCTTTCCTGTACGCCCGAAGTCTAGCCCCCTCCGCGCAATGCCCCCGCAGTGGCTGTGGTGGGGAAGAGACGGTTGCCTACCTTCTCCTGGAATGTGTCTTTGCAAAGCAGGTGTGGAAAGAGATGCAGTGGTTTTTGTCGAGGTTCATCCCAAGCAGCTCTGGAACACAGGAGTCTTTGCTCTACGGGCTGTTCCCAGGGATGCACACCGAGATAAACATCAACTGCTGCTGGAGGACTATCAATTTGGTGAAAGACGCCTTTAGGTCTGCCTGAAACTTGCTGGTCTTCCAGCGCAAAGAGTTGTCCACCGCCGAATGTTGCAGACTGGCACATTCCAAGGTCCAGGACTACGTGCTGAGGGACGCACTAAAGCTTGGGGCAGCTGCAGCAAAGGCTCAATGGGGAAAGACCACAGTGTAAGGTCCCCCCACCAAGCTAAACTGAGGGGCTGGATCCATGGGAAACCCCTCGAACTGTATCGGGAGAATTTTGTGTGCTGTAAAATGTAAAAATGTATATGGCATGTCAAATGAAATGGAAGGGTTGTGAGGCAACTCAGGATTGTATTGAAGGAAACTGATCACCTTTGTACTGTTGGTAATTTTTGACTTGGTGCTTTTTGAAACTGGTAATGTAATTTTTACAGATTTTTATGAATAAAGTATATTTTGGAAATAAAAAAAACCTGTATACAACAAATGACACAGCTAAATGAAACATCCTGTTTGGAAATTTTTCATGTTAATACATAACATTCCAAGTGAATAAGTATTGCTGGTTAAATAGCCCTTGACCAGAGTTGTTTCTGTTATTGGGAGAAGAAAACAGATTTGGGGGGGTGGGGGCGGTGTTGGATTTTCACTGAAAAAACTATTTAGTGTTTTCTTCCAATTAAGTGTAAGGAATGCATCACCAAATGCACTATTTAAAATAAATCAACCAATCTTCTTCTTTTGGGCCTCCATATCTCGAGAGACAATGGATACGTGCCTGGAGGTGGTCAGTGGTTTGTGAAGCAGCGCCTGGAGTGGCTATAAAGGCCAATTCTAGAGTGACAATTTATCTGGACTTATAACCCGTAACTGCTGCCTTCCGTGTTGTTTCAGTCGCTGTGAGGCAACTATGGAGTGACCTCTCCATGGCGCATGCCTGGGCAAGTTTATGGAGGTTGAGAGTTGCCCAGTCGTCAAAACCCCCCTCTCGGCCTTTCTGGTGGGGTCCAAAGGAGTGCAGGGCACGACGTCTGGCACCAGTATGGCTGCAGGAACTGCCGGAAACATGCCAAAGGTGACACACGACCGCCTACGGGGTTCCGCTCCGGATTATCTGTTAGGGTTTACTCCCTTAGCCTTGGTCTCTCCCGAGACACCCACAAGGCAGTGGGGTTGTTGGGGCCCCTCCATCACAATCTGCTAAATATCTGATTATAAAATGGGTATATAGGATTGTAGTTAACTAGGAGTCTGTTAATATTAAGGTTCATAATTCACAATTTGTTCCATATTTCTTAGAGCTTAAACTTCTGGATTTTAGAATTATCCTTTGTAAAATCTCCAAAATGATAGACTTATCCAGTCATAAGAATTCTTGAAATCACTGAATCTGTATAAGCCTCCTGACATTTAGCTCTATGCATCTTTTTCCAGCTGCATGTGGCGATAGCTCCAAGTGGGTCTGCCATGTTTTCTCTCATCTCCTCTTCGGCAAGGTTTGAAGTGGGCCAGAACCAGTTCTCAGAATAGCATCTAGAAATGGGACAAAACTACAAATTGCTTTAAATATTTTTGAAGGAACATATCACTTTCTGGCAAACAGAATTGTCAGCTCATGATTTGATCACAAGACAGGCCCAGATTTATGCTTTCACAATTCACAGCATATATACATGATCTGGTATTCAGCCCTGCAGTGTTGACAGTAACAGAACTGATGTTGACTTGAAGGAAGTGGATGGTACAGGGTGCCACACAGGTGCAGTGTAGTGACAGCAGGCAGCACTCTACTGCACTTGTGAAGGGTTGAATCCACTCAATTTTTCTGGCCTTACTGGACAGGACCACCCCCTGACATGGCCTTGTGCTGGGATTGAGGTGTGCAAACAGGAGCATAGCTGCAGGCTTGAAAAGCTAATAGCTACACTTCTGGCTGCTGGCATTGGGCAGTTCTGGACAGTAGCAGTCAAAGATTGTTCTGGACAATTGAAGGAAATAAACATATCTTGATCTCTCTGCTACTCCTTATCCTGGTGAAAATCTCCCCTCCAGCTTTGCGCACTCCATGGATACACAGAGAGGAAAGTGAGAGGGCCAGAAACCCTCATTAGTAGTTCATTAGTATTCTAGTACTTGGCCTGTGCTTGTCGCAGATACAAAAGCATTTAGGCTAACTTAGGAAATTCCACGAGGTCACCTGATGGCCTCGTGGGGGCAGAGAACTGATAGAATGAGCATCTGGATGTCAGCTGTGGCTCAGAGTTAGTGCACTCGCTTCTGAGTCAGATGGTTGTGGATTTGAGCCCCACTTCAGAGACTCGAGTACACAATCCAAGCTGACACTCCAGTGCAGTACTGAGGAAGCACTGCACTGTTGGAGGGGATGCCCTTTGGATGAAATGTCCCATTTCCCATTCAGATGGATGTGTCCTATGACACTTTTTGAAGAAAAGGAGAGTTGCCCCATGTCCTGGCCAACATTTATTCCTCAATTAAAATCACCAAAACAGATGATCTGCTCATATAATAAAAGCAAAATACTGTGGATGCTGGAAGTCTGATATAAAAATAGCAAGTTGTAGAAATACTCAGCAGATCTGGCAGCATCTGTGGAGAGAGAAACAGAGTTGACGTTTCAGGTCTGTTCAGATCTGCTCATATATCTCATTACTGCTTGTGAGCAATTTAGCTGTAAAGCACTTTGGAACATTCCGAGGTAGTGAAAGATGCAAATAAATGCAAGTACTTTCTTTCCTTTTCTGCCCCATTTACCTTTTGTAATGTTTGGCAACAAAGCATTCCTCAGGCACAAAAAAGGGAACATATTTGCTATCTGGTCTCAATATATTAATAATATGAGCCAAAGTATAAACCAATCTAATTATATACTTCATTAAATTGGAAAAATAACCAAAATTTGTTTGAGATGTTTTTCTGCTTTGTCGCTTGTCCCCTGTTCCTCTCTGTTTTCTGGATTCCCCATCATTTTTCTTTATTGTCTTTTCCTCATCTAGATGAGCTTTTTGCCAGCTTGTGTAGTCTTTGTAATCTCGGCATTCATTTTTTTTTTACTGCTCATGACCATCTTGTTGCTGGTTTTAGAGTGAGGCTTTTACTCACTCTGGTGTTTTTTTTTACTCTCTCCACCATCTTTCTATCCTGCATAGTTCCGGCACCGTCCCTCAGGTAGCTTGGTCAGCACCAGCTCTAATTTGAAGTGTAAAGCACAAGAGGCGCATTCTACTTTTAGGAGACTGTTTTTATATCAACAATAATAAGACAAGATGCTTTATTTAGTTTTGGATAGTTTTGATACTTGTCAGGAAGAAAATGAAAAACTTTTTCCCATGTTCTTATAATAATAACAGAAGAGGCTCCCCATAATTCAGGCACTTAGAAAAAGAACAAAATCGGAAACAGAAAAAGGTAATCTAAATAACAACTTATTTAGGTAAAACTTACTTTAAAAATTGTTCTGTTATATAATTTAAAATACTGTATTGTCCTCCAAATGTAAGATGGAGGATTCAACTGTAGCAGTCCTTGAAATATGGGTTTTAGGTTGTTAAGACTCCCTGCGGATCAGGAAAGTGCAAACTACTTTGCAGAACCACAAAGCAGCGGTCTCCTGTTTCTTTCTGTAAGTAGGTCCTCTAGCTGCACTCTCACTCTGAGTAGGTGTGTAACAGGTGGAGCCCGTATAACATTAAAAATATTAGTGGTTTTCTCTCATTCTTTCTTTTCTCTGTGGTGCCTTTCCCATGCTTTCTTTCTATTTCCACTCTCCTTTCTCACTGACTTGCATCTCAGTTGTAAATTATTTCCACTATATTCTTTTGGCTTTTTATGTTGATGCCTGAAACTGTTGTGAATGTATTTACTTGTGGATTAATTTAAATTCGCAAAACTTTACTTTTTAAATCTGTTTTATTTCCTCACAACAAATTTTATTCATTTATTTAAATTGGGGATAAATTGTGAGTGGTTCCAATGATTAAGTGGCAGAGTTAAATGTTATCGGGGTGAGGCCAAAGGTTATGATGGGCGGAGGGGCTGATTATCTGATTTTAATAAATTTCACATTAACTGCTACTTTCTAGTACATCTCTAAAGTTTAAAGATGTTAGTAGAAACTGAATAAAATAAAGTAAAATAGAATGACGGAAAACTGGTCAAAAAGTTTTAATACACACACAGTTTTGGAAGGTTAAATTCAATTTCCCCTCTAACTTAAAATTTAGCTTGATGTCATGATCGGAGAGTTAATTTTTCGGAGGGAAGTGCTTTGAGGGCTGAATGACCTTTTCTCATCCTTTACTTTTCTAATGTTGCACCTGGTAACTTAGAGCAAGCCTGACATGCATGTGGTACTCAACTGGCATGCTACTCACTTGCACCTCAGTGCTGTCCTGGCACTTTGCCATATGCTTCCACAGCATATGGCTTAATGGTTGCTTGACATTTCTACTTGATATTTGCTTGACAGTTCACTACTGCTTCTCTGCCCAGTATTTTTTTATTTGATCAGGGGATGTGGGCATTGCTGGCTCAGGTAGCATTTATTGCCCATCCCTAATTGCCTTTGAGAAGGTGATGGTGAGCTGCTTTCTTAAACCACTCCAGTCCCTGGGGTGTAGGTAGGCTTTGTAGTGGTTTGATACAACTGAGTGGCTTGCTAGGCCATTTCAGAGTCAACCACATTGCTGTGGGTTTGAAGTTATATGTAGGCCAGACCAGGTAAGGACAGCAGATTTCCTTCCCTAAAGGACATTAGTGAACGAGATGGGATTTTACAACAATCAACAATGATTTCATGAGCATCACTAGAGTAGCGTTTTAATTCCAGATTTATTAGTTGAACTCAAATTCCGAATTTGCCTTGGTGGGGTCCAAACCCAAGTCCCCAGATCATTAGCCTGGAGTCTAGTGACATTCCTACTACACCACCAACTCCCCCTTGCCTGCAACATTACAAAATGCTGGCTGTGTTTAGGACCTGTAGCAAGTCATAAATCCTCGTCATTCCGCTTAAAGTGAAGGACAGGAAATATATCCTGGCTGTGGATTAATTAGCTGTTTATCAAGAGAGGACTAATAGTGAGCTACACTGAGAGATTTGTGTTGGCGTAGTATAATCTCTTGCACTGCACCACTGACAGTATAATGCTGGCAGTTTTTTGGATATCAGAAGGTTGACCCCAATAAAGAAACCACTTACAAGAAGTACTTTTCCATTGATAGCACCGTACATCATCTCAATTTAATAATCGCAGGCAGTGTGCTTTTTGAAGACTTAATGCTACATCATTAGAAATTGCACTGGCATAGAGCTCTGCCTTTCCTCAACATAAAGGTGAGCAACCTCACCCCAGTTGTCCACTCCACCAGTTAAAATTCATTAGTTGGCACTTCTACTGGATCATCAAGAGTATTTAGGTCCCAAAGTGTAAACGCTTGAAATAACCTTTGGCCATATGACTTTGTAAAACTGACCACTCCTTTGAAGCATAAATGTATGACTGCAAGAAAACATCCATTAGAAGCCTGATTGTGATTCATACCACAATGATGTGAACCTGTATTTGACCAAATGGTACAAGAAAATAAAATGGCTTTAACAAGACTGCATTCTGTCCCCCAACAATAATTGTCTATTCTACATTATATTTCTATAATGCACTTTATGAAAGAAATTAGATTATTAATTACAAAATAAGCAATTGATGTAACAACCTTTTCCACATTGCTTTTGTCTTTATGATGTTTGCAAATAAATAGGTAACTGGATCTCTTGCAACAATTAATCAAACAGTTTTATACAAAATAATCTAGAATTTTTTTTCTGTCATTTTCAGCAAAGGTCTTCATGAAAGAATTTTATTCAAGTCTATGGTTAGCGTATTAATCTATGTTAAAAACAAGTTATATAGATCACATTAGAGCAAACACTATTGTCTATGCAAGACACTACCTGAAGATGGTGCTCTCATGTACTGAAATAACTGCACTGCAGCAACACTATTTTGTTCCTTCTTTAAATGTACTGGTGTCGCTACGATATTGTGCCCAATTTCCCTAAAGAGGGGGGTAGCCTTTTGATTCATACTGCAAAATTCTTTATTACTACTTATTGTAATACCCAATAGTATGTTCAGCTAGGATGAGGCATATTTTTGTAAAGTGAGCTGGACAGAGTCAGAGGGCGATATGGTGCATGCAGTCTTGCTGAGTCCTGTGGAGACTTGTTTCACCATATCTGTAGCTGTAAGATTTTAATTTTGGTCAACCCTTAGCCACTAATAAGAACGTAAGGAGTAGGTGTAGACCAGTTGATCCCTCGAGCCTGCTCTGCCGTTCAATACGATAATGGCTGATAGTCTACCTCAACTCTACTTCCCTACCTGCTCCCCATATCCCTTGATTCCCTGAGAGGTCAAAAATCTATCAATCTCAGTCTTGAATATATTCAACGATGGGGCATCCACAACCCTCTGGGGCAGAGAATTCCAAAGATTCACAACCCTCTGAAGGAAGAAACTTCTCCACGTCTCAGTTCTAAATGATCAAACCCTTACCCTGAGGCTGTGCCCCATGTTATAGATTCCCAGCCAGGGGAAACAACCTCTCAGTGTTTATCCTGTCAAGCCCCTTCAGAATCTTGCATGTTTCAATGAGATCACCTCTCTCTTCCTAAACTTCAGAGAGTATAGGCCCAATTTACTCA
The DNA here is from genome assembly GCF_036365525.1 of Heterodontus francisci. NCBI lineage: Eukaryota > Metazoa > Chordata > Chondrichthyes > Heterodontiformes > Heterodontidae > Heterodontus > Heterodontus francisci. The sequence goes on from NC_090379.1 coordinate 73,426,713, forward strand.
GCCTCTCATCATAGGTCAACCCTTTCATCCCAAGAATTAATCTAGTGAACTTTCGCTGTACTGTCCCCAAGACAAGTAAACCCTTCTTTAGATTTGGAGACCAAGCCTGCGCACAGTACTCCAGGTGTGGTCTCACCAAAGCCCTATACAACTGTCGCAAGACTTCTTTATTCTTGTACTCCAATCCCCTTACAATAAAGACCAACATGCCATTTTCCTTCCTAATTGCAGGCTTTGCCTGCATGCTAACTTTCTGTGTTCCTTGTAGGAGTATATCTAAGCCTCTCTGACCCTCAACATTTAAAAGTTTGACGTCTTTTTAAAAATATTCTATTTTTCTATTCTATACTCCATCTGCCACCTTGTTGCCTAGTCACTTAACCTGTATATATCACATGATATAATCATATGACTAGAAGCCATAGGAACTCTGCAACTGTAACACCTTAGACAAAGGTTCTGTAAATAGTTTGCTCTGTATTGTATATACTAGTTTAGCGATCTGAAAGGCATGCATTTCATTGTGTTGCTTAAGATAACACAACAAAACCCATGACATGGTGGCAGCGGTGGTGAAAAGACAAGAACTAAGCTTGAAGACCACATGTAAAACAGCTGTGAAAGTGACCCTTCCTACAGCCAGATGAGAGACAGTTCAAAAGAAATACTGGCCCAAATAGTGGAAAGAGAAAAAAATTACCTCCAGCTGTGGGAGGCAGAACACTGAACGACAGGCTGCAAATCAATTCCTGTAATAAAAACAAAGTGCTGGAAAAACTCAGCAGGTCTGGCAGCATCTGTGGAGAGAGAAGCAGAGTTAACGTTTCAGGTCGGTGACCCTTCTTCAGAATCAATTCCTGTGATTGGGTGAGTCATTGTCCCAATGGTCGAGGAATCCTGGTTTAAAAAAAAGCTTTGAAGTGCTTAACAAATTGATTTTATTAAAGGCTCCATGGGAAAGAGAAACAAAAAAAACAGGGAAAACCCAATTCCTCTCTCAGGCTGATCGAGGCTGGCGCCATTACAGGAGCTGTCTGATAAAAAGCACAAACAGGGTCTCCATTCATGCAGCCAAAGCTGAAAAAAACCTTAAACCAGTCAAGCGTGTAGCATAAATAAACTCTAGCAAAAGAAAAGCAAAGGGGAAAACCCTTGAGCTGCCTATCAAACAGCTGTGTAAACATACAAGCTGTAGTGCTGAAAGCAAAGTAAACAAAGAACACTGTCAAGCACCTGTTACTCTCCATCAAAACAGCTGGTCTAAATAAAAGAGAATTTCTTAAAGGGGGAATAGTGCAGAGTTAATAGAACAAGTTTTAAAACCTGTTTCAAACCACAAATAGAAAGTCATAATAAGTACAGTGCTAAAGGCACACACAGAGCTGAATAAATATAAATATAGAGTGGATAGCAAAAGAACAGCAGAAAGATGGATATCAGATTTCCCAGCATGAACTGTAAGGCCATTTCCTATCCAAGTTCAAACTTTTAAAGCAAAGAATACAGTTATGCTTCACAGACCAAGCAGTTATAGAACAAGAGAAGCAGGCTGTGAAAATACTGATAGCAGTTGGAAATGAGGGCGTTACATAGAATCAGTACCTCTGGCCTATCTGAAGAGGACCAGAAAGATCCCGCACCGATATGGGAAGTTCTAGAAGATCAGCTCCGGATAAGAGTGTATTTTAGAATTCATCGCCTGGAATTGATGTCCTACAGGCAATAGCCACAGGAATTAATAGATCAGTTCATCAGTAGATGCCATAGAAACTGAGCTGTCAGAGAGAATAATGGAGCTGGTGATTGTCTGAACACCTATTGAAGAATTTCAAAAAGACCTCTTGATGAAAATAAAGGTCACATCATTGATGTGCTGCCAGAAGATGGCAGGAAATATGAAACCATTGTAGCTGGACAACAGCATCTGCAAGCACTAGATGCAACGATAACCAGGTCACAAAAAGCAAGCAAGCTATGTGGTAAGTGTGGTTTATCCCACTCACTGCGAAGTTGTCCTGCATTTCTAGACCTGCGCAAAGTGTGTGTTACAAAAGGACACTGGGCCCGCCTATGCAAGAAATCTGGCTCCAATGATGCAGCAAGAAGTCACATTAGGATACAAACAAACAGAAGACAGACGCAGCAACCGGGCAACAGCAGCAAGGAGAACGCTAGAAACCTGTGTGAATGCAAGCCGATACACGATGTCCACAGCGAAATAGACCTGAGACAAGGTGCAGAGTGGAGCAATTCTCAGCCAGAAGACAAGCAGGTGTTTCACATTATGAACCTGACACATTGGGCTGCATTTTAAAAGCCCACCGCCGAAATAGGTGGCGGGCAAAAAACATGGTGGCCCGCAGACATGAGGCGCACGTCGCAGAGCTGCTGCAATTCAAAACATGGTGGCTGATTTGCATGGCCAAGGCAGCCGGCCCCCACCCCCAATGATGTGGAGGGTCAGGTGAGCCACCCCGCCAATGGCGTACAGCGCCAATGTGCAGGCACCGCGCCATTTTTAATGGGCTTAGAGGCCTAAATGACCATTTGAATTTTTAAAGGAAAATTACATCTCATATTATTAAAAGTGATTGAAAATTTTTTGCCATCCCCTCTCCCACCCCCCAATAGCCTCACATTAAATTCACTGCCCGCTCATCCTCCAAAATACCTACCTTGACGAAGTGACCTTCCACCCCCAAAGTTCAGAATCTTTAACCCTCAACCCCTTCCCATCACCCCCCCAACCAATCGGAGGAGATTGACCCTGTTCCCCCTGCCGCCCTGCACTGAAAAGGTTCCTCCTCCCCCTTCCTCACAGGAGTCGCGCCTCATTTCCCCGAATGGGGATTCGAAGGCGCGGCATTGCCGGCCGCTGGAATGAAGATCGGAACCTGTTCTCAGAATTGCTGCGACTGGCATGTTATTGAAAGGTAAGTATCTATTTGCATATTTTAATGCAGGTCCCGTCGCCAAACGGCGGGGGGGCCATCACGAGGCCTCGCCACTGCTGCCATCGAGATCGGTATGGGCCCTGCTGGCATCGAGGTTGGTGGCGGGCCTCATCCATTGTGAATTTCATTCCCCCGCAACCGCTCCCGGTGTTGGTGAGCCTTCAAAATCCAGCCTATTGTGTTAATGAAGTCAAACAACTGGAAGTTTTTGCTCCTATCAACATCATGCGTCCATAGGAAGTTGGCAAACACACACTCAGGATTAAGATTGACACGGGAGCTGATGCAAATAACCTACCAGTCCAATTCCTGAAGGATATGCACCTGAGTCGTTGGAAATTCATGATATAACCGACGACTGCAACGTTAACTGCATACAATGGGTCATCCATCCCTTGCAGTAGCACACTAAAATTGCAATGCAGCTATGGCAAGTTGGCATGGAGACCACAAATATTTTACCTGTTAGACACGAGCAGACCAGCAGTGACAGGACTACCAGCATGTAAGGACCTCAACATTGTGACTATCCACCAGGTCAGCAGAAGAGACCAAGGGTATCCGCATTGAGTCAGTCCACAACCTACAACAAATGTACCCAGACAGGTTTGACGCCATAGAAGATTTCAAAGGTGATGCTGTACTGCACCTCAAAGAGGATCCAATTCCGTCATTCGACCCTTCCAGAAAGCGCAGCGCGCACTTACAAGAAAAGCTTAAGCATAAGTTAGATGACATGGAACGCAATGGCATCATCCGTCATTTGCATCATCACACAGACTGGTGCAGCTCAATTATGTACGTACTGAAGAAGGATGGAGCAATCAGGGTATGACTCGATCCAAGGCATCTAAACCTCGCCCTAAAGAGATGCACCCACAAGATTCCAACATTAGAGGAATTGAATCCCAGGTTCACAGGAGCCAAATTCTTCTCCAAGTTGGCTGCTAAACATGGATATTGGTCAGTACACCTAGTTAAGGAATCTCAGGAAGTCACCACCTTCAGGATACCATTTGGAAGATACTTGCTTCCAGAAACTACCCTTTCACCTTAAATCTGTGGCCTTTGGTTCCCAACCCTTCAGCCAATGGGAACAGTTTCTCTCTATCTACTCTGACCAGACCCCTCCTGATTTTGAACACTTCTCTCAAATTTCCTCTCAAACTTCTTCACTCTAAGGAGAACAATCCCAGATTTGCCAATCTATCCACGTGACTGAGGTCCCTCATCTCTAGAACCATTTTCATAAATCTTTTCTGCATCCTCTCTAATGCCTTCACATCCTTTCTTAGATGTGGTGCCCAAAATTGGACACAATACTCCAGTTGAGGCCAAACCACTGTTTTATAAAGGTTCATCAAAACTTCCTTGTTTTTGTACTCTATGTTTCTATTTAGAAATCCCAGGATCCTGTATGCCTCATTAACCACTTTCTCAACCTGCCTTGCCACCTTCAACAATGTATGCACATATACCCGCCTGGTCCTTCTGCTTCTGCAACCCCTTGAGAATTGTATCCTTCATTTCATATTGCCTCTTCTCATTCTTCCTACCAAAATGTATTACTTCACACTTCTCTGCTTTAAATTTTATTTGCCATGTGTCCAACCATTCCACCAGTCTGTCTATGTCCTCTTGAAGTCTATCACTATTCTCCTAACAGTTCACGATACTTACAAGTTTTGTGTCATCCACAAATTTTGAAATCAACCCTGCACACTCAAGTCGAGGTCATTAGTATAGATCAAGGAAAGCAGTGGTCCTAATAACAAGCCCTGGGGAACCCCACTATATACTTTCCTCCAGTCTGAAAAACAACCATTCACCACCACTCTGTTTCCAGTGACTCAGCCAACTTCGCATCCATTCTGCCACTGTCCCTGTTATTTCACGGGCTTTAACTTTGCTGACAAGCCTATTATGTGGTACTTTATCAAACACATTTTGGAAGTCCATGTACACCACATCAACTGCATTACCCTCATCAATTCTTTCTGTTACTTCATCAGAAATAAGTTCAGTCAGGCAGAGGAGGGTAGTGCTGGATGGGGATTGGTTTGACCACCGTTCAAGCAAGAACTAAGAGAAGAGCCCTCAGACTTTCCTGGTGGGGGAATGGAGGTTTACAGGGATTGGACTTCCATGGAGCAAAGGAGATAGTTACAGCCTGGAAACTGTTAAAGTGGTGGAGGGCTTCAGATGAATCGTGGATGTAGGTGGGAAGAGATTGTACAAGGGGAGAAAAAATAGAGTTGACATAGGAAGATATGAATTCAGTGGGGCAAGATCAAGCTGAAATGAAGGGTCTACCAGGGCAGTCCTGCCTATGGAGGACGGAGGTAGACGTGTACTGTGCAGGGTAGGGGAACTATGAAGTTGGAGGCTGTGGAGGGAAGATCTCCAGTGGAGATGAGATCAGTGACAATCTTGGAAATGATGGCATGATGTTTCGTGGTGTGGTCAGATGGAGGTAGTGGGAGTTGTCAGTGAATTGCCTTTCAGCTTCCTCTAGATAAAAGCAACGCTGCTCTTTACCTTCTCCCTTCCTACTGTCCAAGACTCCAAACACTGTTTCCAGGTGAAACAGCAATTACTTGTACTTCTGTCATTTTAGTATTTTGTATACACTGCTCAAGATGTGATCTCCTCCACACCGGGGAGACAAAACACAGATTGGGTGATCACTTCGCTGAACACCTCCGTTCAGCCCTCAAGCATGACCATGAGCATCTGGTCGCTTGTCATTTTATTTCTCTGCCCCACTCCCATTCTAATCTCTCTGTCTTTGGCCTCCTACATTGTCCCATTGAAGTTCGAGGAATAGAACTTTATCTTTGGTTTAGGCATATTACAGCCTTCTAGACAAGACATTCAACAACTTCAGATCATAACCTCTGCCCCATTTTTTTGAGCAGCAGCTGTTGGTGGTGATTTTGCTTTGCCCATATATACCTCCTTTTGACCCCTCTTTTGTTTATTTATTTGTCCCAGTACCATCCCCTTTCGTCTTACACCATCATCCCTTTTCCCATTTCATTTCTCCTTGCCTTCCACCCGAACACAGAGCTTCCAGTTTGTTCTTTCCTCCCCTCCCGCTTTTCCCTGCCTCTGTATTTCTTAAAGGCAGCTACATTTTTAACTTTTTCCAGTTCTGATGAAAGGCCAACAATCTGAAAATTTGGGCTGGATTTTCAAAGCACTTTGGGGGTGAGCATGGGTGCAGGTGTGAGTGTAAATTGAAGATTGCATTCCCGGGAGGTATTTCTGGATCCTGACAGTTGGGAGCAATGCGGAATGAAAATCCAGCCTATTAACTCTGTTTGTCCCTCCATAGATGCTGCCAAACCTGCTGAGCACTTCCAGCATTTGCTGTTTTATTTCAGATTTCCAGCTTCTGCAGTATTTTGCTTTTGTACTGCAAGTAAAATCGTTAATTATACAAATACAGAGTCCAAACTAGGGTTAATTATTCTTCATAAGAAATTCTTCATAAGATTTGGCCTTGACTTTAAGTATTGGCAGGATTAGTGTATTTGGGGTTCAGGAGGACAAGGCAAGATTTTGATTCCAGGGCCTCATTTAAATATTCAGACCCTGACTCCCACTCAAACCCAGCAGGAGTGGGAATTCAGACACTTCTGCTCCTGCTGATTGTTCAGCCTGATGCTGCTGCTGCTGTTGTTGCTGGTTTGGCCCTCTTTTTGCTCCTATTTCTCCATCTGACTCAAAGCAGCAAGATGGTACCCATCATAAGCTAAGTTCTTATTTAGGGTGAGTAAGGCAAAGAAAAGACATCAGAAATAAGCAATCTCCAAGCTCAAATATCCCAAGAAAGCCCAAAACATATTGTAACACATGAAGCTCATGATCTGTAGTTAAACACTCTTATAAATAAAGCTTGTAGTGGCCCTCTGAAACCAATACTGCTATGGTTTACTCAGCAGGTTAGGTGCTGATGGACTTCTACCTTGTGTTAATATTGCATCTGGTCCTAATTATTCTATTCCAGAAAAGTAGTTGGTGAAGGGTAGAATTGAAGCCAAACTTTACACACTTCCATATTTATTTACAGAGTTACATGTTACAAGCATATACCTCCTAATCCGACAACAAGTTTCAGTCTGTGTCTATTTATAGGGGTGCAAGTGAATATCCAGTTAATAACCACCACATGCATACAATTAAACATGCCTGAGTGCTCAGCAAGAGGCCACACAGTGTGCGCTGATAGCAAGTGGTGCAGCCACTTAAAGGAAAGCTTCTAATCTTAAAGGGAAGCTGCACTCAATGGAAGGGAATTGCTGCTGGCCTCCTGTACTGACACTGCCTGCACATAGGAGCTGTATAAATGGAGCACCAGGGACAAGAGAGGGCTCCCAAGGTTCAGGATTATGACACTAGAGGTCTTAGTGGTGGGAGGAGAGAGACCTTGTTTCTGCTGGGGGCTAGGAGGCCTTTAAGGACCACCCACTGAAGGGAATGGGAGCAGGTGGCCAGGGTAGTCAATGCATGGAGAATGGCCCCAAGGACCTGGCAGCAGTGCCACAAGAAGCTTAATGTTCTCCATTGGGTGGTCAAGATCAGTGAATGCATCATCACATGACATCACCTACCACCACACCACCAATAATCCACAGCCCCATTATTCACCCATCAGCAGTCCTTGGCACTCAGGACTCATGCATAACATCCCAGTACTTCACAGCCTTACATATCAATGATGCCAGCCTCACACCCAACTCCCACTGTTTCTACATAACTCCAGCTATTCAGCTGTGGGAGGCACATCAACTGAACACAGAGCAACACAATCACTAACATTTTTCCCTCTCTCTTGCAGGATAAGGTCACACACAATTGAAGGGAATAGAGCAGAACTGGTTGTGGGGGGGAGGTGGTTGGGGGGTGGGGTTTGGTGTCAAGGATGCCTGAATTCCTGAGTCCTATGGAGATGGTTCTCCACATCATGAGGCAGGCCGCAACAGAGCCTGTGGCACCCGGCATCACTGAGAACATTGAGAATGGCAGTATGTTCCTGCCCCTTCTTAACACCTAGCTCACCCTCTGGCATGATGTGTAAGCTGCTGATGCTGACCATGGACCACCTGCTTCCCACTTACCCCACTTCCCTCACCCCAACTTTCCACTTTCTGTTTTTCTGCTTTCAGATACCCAAGAACTGCCACCTGCCCTGTCACAGCAGCCTCACAAGGAAGAGAGAGAGCAACACCACATCACTGATGAAGAAGCACCATCCATTTAATCTGACACATTAGCCACCAGCACAGATACTGACACTGCACATAGACTAGTACAAAGTTGGTATCTGCATGTGATGAGCCACTGGGCATAAGTGGGTTGCAGCTAGGCCAAGCAGAAGGGATAGTTTATATGCCAGCTCACCGGAGGGCAAGGTTGCAGACGAATTCTGCTATAAGGGAACTTAGATGAGGACTTCGATGGGGCAGCCTACAGGAGAACGCTGATGAGGATGCACACTGAGATGCTTGCTGAATTAGCTGGCCTGACAGCCTTCTGTCATTGTTAACTTGCATGGAGGAATCTAGCTGCAACTGGGCAGGGGGCATCACGCAGAGCTTCTCCTTTCTGCAGCGTCTGCTGCATCTCCCTGTTATGTTGCGGAGCCAGAGGCACAGCAACTGCTGCCCCCCCATACCTGCAGCCTTTGTGTGAACAGATCACCAAATCCTCTGCTCTCCCTGTAAGGATGCACTCCCTTCCAAATCTAGCAAGTCACTACACCACCTCCAAAAACACTCCACAATATTTCCAGACACTTTGCAATAGCAGAAGTTTGTGTAAATTATCTTACCTGCAAGTTGGGTGCCTGGCCCCTTAGATAGTGCTACTGGTAGGTCTCTCGTGCAGTTGTAAACATGTTCTTTAGTGAGTGACAAGCAAATACGTTGTTGGATCTGCTTGGCCCAAGTTTGTAAGATGTGCATCAAATCAGCTGATACGGCTGTTTAACGTTATGATCTGGCCAGTTGGGAAGCCTCAGGTGCACACAGGGTACACTTATGCAAGCACCCTTCACAGCTTAAGGTGCCCCACAGGCTGTACTCGATACATTGCACGCCTCAATTGGACGGCCTCTGGCCTGCGTAGTGCTGGCTTCAGTGGCACCGTGGATCAGAATTTCGTGCCCATTAGGTTTTATACATAGGGACATATTGTATAATTAGAAATTTCTACAACATATTGGACAAGCCATAGGTAGAGTACAATGTGCAGTTATGGACACCACATTATTGAAAGATTAAAGCTTTAGAGAGCATAGATTCATCAGGATGATACCAGGGCTAGGAAACTACATTTTGAGGAGAGACTTGAGAAAATATTTCAATGGAAGCAGAAAGGGTTAGAAGGAGATTTAATAGAGATTTTCATTAGAATGAATAGGAAAATATTATGTCCTCTGGTTCGGGAGGTTATCAACTTAAAACTATCACTCAGAGAGTTGTTGGAACAACAACAACTTGTATTTCTATAGCACCTTCAATACACTAAAACATCCCAAGGTGCTTCACAGGAGTATTATAAACAAAATTTACATCGAGCCATGTAAGGAGGTATTAGGGCAGATGACCAAAAGCTTGGTCGAAGAAGTGGGTTCGAAGGTGCATCTTAAAGGATGAAAGAGAGGATGAGAGCCGGAAAGGTTTTGGGAGGGAATTCCAGAGCTTATGGCTCAGGCAGCTACCAATGGTGGAGCAGTTAAAATCGGGGATGCTCAAGAGGCCAGGATTGGAGGAACAGAGTTATCTCAGAGGTTTGTGGGACTGGAGGAGATTACAGAGATAGTGAGGGGCGAGGATATAGAGGTATTTGAAAACAAGGATGAGAATTTTAAAATTGAGGTGTTGCTGACCTGGAGCCAAAGTAGGTCAGCAAGAACAGAGGTGGTGGGTGAACAGGACTTGGTGCAATTTAAGACATGGGAAGCAGAGTTTTGGATGACTTGTGTGTATGGAGCTTAGAATGTGGGAGGCCAACCAGGAGTGCATTGGAATAGTCAAGTCAAGTAACAAAGGCATGGATGAGGGTTTCAGCAGCAGATGAGCTGAAGCAGGGGCAGAGTCGGACAATACTATGGAGGTGGAAATATGCAGTCTTAGTGATGGCACGGGTATATGGTAGGAAGCCCATTCGGGATCAATAATGACACCAAGGCTTCAAACAATCTGGTTTAGCCTCACATTTGCTCAGGATGGGGATGGAGTCAGTAGCTAAGGAATGGAGTTTGTAGTGGGGACCAAAGTACAATGGCTTTGGTCTTCCCAATATATAGTTCGAGGAAATTTCTGTTCACCCAGTATTGGATTTCAGAAAACAGTCTGACAACATGGAATGCTTTTCTGCAGGGAGTAGTTGAGGCAAAGGCTATTTGCATCTTTTAAGAGAAAAGTATATAAATACTTAAAGCAGAAGATGATACAGGGCTACAGTAAGACTCTGGAGCAGTGGGGTTAGTTTTGGATTGTTCTAGCAAAGGGCTGAATGGTCTTCTTTGGTGCTGTAAACCTTATTACTCTATTGTCATGCAGGCCCCTACCTGCCAAGCATGAGGCATGTAAATTTCGCCACATGGACATTATATTTCAAACTGTTGTTGAAGTGAAGAAAGGACTCGCTTTAAAAAATTGCCAGATCTTGGCTGGAAAGACATTTGCATATTAACATACAGTGCTTGGAAAGGACAAAGGACCATTCCCTGACACATTCAACCCACAATGCACTTTTGATCACCAGACGCTGAAGGTGGGGGAGCTCGCATTCCAGATTGACTGCTAAGATCGCCGAATATACAAACAGACATGGTCAAACCAGCTAGTCACATGACTAATTTGCTGGGCAACCTGAATTTTTTGAATTTGTACAAACAGTTTGGGCAGAAAGTCTGTTTGCTCCTGAACTAAGAAGATCTCTCCTGTCTGCTGCCATCTCTTTCTCACAAGCCTCTGAATCCACTGAAGACACATGAACCCCAAGAGAGAAAAGTCTCCTACAGCGAACAAGGTTTAAGAAGAATACTGGCCCCAATGAAAAGCAAGATCTACCTAAAATCACGTACTCTACAGTGAGCGTGAAGAACCGTAACAAAAATTCTTCAGATATTGCCTCAAACTTTTCACTTTATTTTTCTTCAGCTCTTTTCTATCTCTATTTGCATGTGTGTATCGTGCATGCGTACTAGTGTGGGCGCATCATGTATCTTTAGGCGTCAACTGAATTAGAGTTTAAGTTCAAGTTTAATAAATTTCAACTTTTCTTCTTTAAACATAAGAAAGCCTGCTTGTGCTGGTTTCTTTGCCTTATAATTGGAAAGTGGTGAACAAGGATTCACCAAGGAGGAGCTAAAAACAAGGTGTGTTTAAAATTAAACCCTATTAGGGTAAGACCAGGTGAAGGCTGAGAGGGATCCCTAGACATCTTTCTCACCTGGTCATAACACTATGGTATCTGTCAAGCAGGGAGTCAAATGAGTCTCCAAGATGATCAATCAGTGGAGGTTGCAAGATGTCCATTATTGTTTTGGAGTCATATTTTTAACTTAGGAATTTGATTGAAGTCATATTTTAAGATTAACAACACTATTACATTCATTGATACAATTGACAATGCATCATTCAAAAAATGCTCAAATCCATACAGTTGTGAAAGTGTGGAACTAAATGGAGTTGCGATGCAGATCAGCCATGATCTAACTAAATGACAGAACAAGCTTGAGGAGCTGAATGGCCTACTCCTGTTCCTATGTTCCTATCGAGACAGGATTAATACAATACAATTAGTGGGAGAAGCTATTTCTGTCTGCAACGATCCAAACAAAGTTTCCAGGAAAATGGTTCTGTTAGCTAAAGTGCAATTTGACATTCGCAATGCACAAGTAATTACCTTGTCCATATTACAGGAAACCTCTATTTACATTTATGCAGGCATTAGCAATTAAATCAGTGACCCAATCTGATCAAGGGTCAGAAGATATGGTTTGCTTCTTTAATTAAAAATGAAAAAAGACAATTCAAAATTAATGATAATTACATTGCTAGACACCCAGCAACTCCCCCTGTCAACTTATTTCTTAAAGGTATTCAATGATGAATTCTCTATAGAATTCTATGACCTTGTCTGCACAATAAAAATTTTGTATTTAAAAGGATTTATAAGGTTAAGTGCTGTTTCCTTAATTCTCGGAAAAAATGCCAAACTGAATGATGGAGCCATTCAGATTTTGAACAAAACTGTATCAGTGTCCTGCAGAAATACTTATTCTTGAAGGCTAAACCTATTTATCATTCTTTCCATATGAATGTTCCAAGAATATTTTATGCTTTCTTTCCAGAAAGGATGCTGAAGTGAAGAAATAAGTTCTTATTTATTTTATGTTTGATCTAATTTGAACATTGAAAAGCTTCATAAATCACCAAAGAACCATTTAAAAAAAATAACTATTGCTTCCTTTCCAATACTCTTTTCATGTTTAGGGCTTATATTTTAGATAGTAGCACACTTGTTTTAAAAGACAGATAACACAGCCAGAAATAATTCCTGCAAACAAGAAAACTCCCACCAAGTGTAAATCAGGAAAACAGCATTGTCAGTCAAATTAAATATTTCTTCAAAGCTAATCTTTAAGACAAACTTGTGGCAGAAGACTTGCCAATGAGCTGAGAGTTAAAGGGCACTGAAATTCTAAGCAATAGAGGATTAGAAATTCTGCAAATTGAGTCCTTTCATCCTGATTCTTGCAAATCTCTTCCAAGAAGTTTGCTGATAAATGAACCACTGTGTGTTATTTATATCCTATGGTAAGGTTTTATTTCTGTTTTTGGTGATAGTGACAGTTCAAACTAGTATAAATCTAGAACCAGCTGATCCCATTTGATGATCACTGATTTTGTTCAGGCATACATCAGTTACTTTATTAAATCAGGATTATCTTGAAATCCACTGCTTTCGGGCACATGTATCTTAAATCTGGTTTAATATCTACTGGTTCAGCAACAGACCATTGCTTATCATTATTTACACTTTAAAATTATTTTATGCAGAATGATTAGAATGTGTAATTCTATACCACCAACCGTTGCTGAAGCAAAGTTCACAAAATCCTTTAAAAATAGAATTAGATAGTTGTTTGAAAAAGAAGAATGTTAAAAGGAAGGGGACTCAAGCACTGGGTCTCATGGAGAAAAGTACACACAGGCTTGATGGGCTGAATGGCCTGTGTTTTTTGCTGTAGACAGTTCATGATTCTTTACTACTCTTGCTTGTCTAAGAATTTTTAAGGCCACTAAATTCATCTATTTTTAGCCAAGTAATATTCAATAGAAAATATATTTTAATACTGTTCCAAAATGTGTTACAAAAGTTAATGCACAGTGTGCAACTATGGAACGCTATGTTTCTTTAAATTCCAAGAAGGATATTAATATTTCACATGTAACTTTATCACTCATGATTTATATAGCATTCTTCATGTATGGGATAAAGATTCCAAAGCTACTGCCAGGTATCTTTGCTTTTGTCATCAAAAGTAGCATATGTTAACAGATAACAGAGTTATCCATGTTAACAAATGAATATATACATATCTGTTATTCTAACCTCACACATGCTGAAGATTGACATGGTTGCAACTTCTACAATTGTAAGACATGTTCACGTCAGGAAAGCTATATAAAGTTGACATATTGATTGGCAAAAAGGTTGCTCATATTTCTAAAGTTGAAAATACAGGCTTCTGAATACTATTTTTAATGATGACATTAATTCAAATTCAAGATACTTTTGACATTTAAATTCAACACTTCCAAAGCTGCTTTCAATTTTATAAAATCAACCATAGGCAACCCAATGATGTGAATCCAAGCATTAATTTCAAGGTGAAAATTGTTTGCTGTCTGGACTATTCAGTACTGCAAGTCTTTCAATTACTGAGAATGAGTGCGTTTGCTTGCACCTTGTTTTGAAAGACCCAAAATCCAGGTTGTTATTAAAAGCAGAGCAAAGCCCACATGACAATTAGACTTCCAGCGATAGACTCAACAATGGACCATCAGGGAACATGCATATATCTGATTCTCAGAAAATTACCAAGGATTATAGGCACCCTCACTATGGAACACCAAAGCCAACTTATACCCTATAACACTTCTCATGTGCAGGGTAACATCTTGACATTTTATGTTGAGAAAGAGTAATGGATGCCAAGCTGGAAAGGAAAAGAGTAGGCAGGAGACGAGGTCCTAACTCCAGGGAATATGGGCACAGTTTCCCTCAAGAACCGTGTTGTAATCCCTTAACCACTTAGGACTTCATGCAATTCTTTTTGTAAAACCACAGACATGTTACAGATGGCATCTATGATGATATTGGGAGGTAGGCACTTGGACAATGAAAATATTAACAAATACATATGCATTGCTACAACCAAATAGCAAATATAGCATTACCTAGAGGGTTGTGCAGTCTCTTTTCAGATCTTCATGTGGTCAGAGAATCATTCACAGGTGTGCCTAAAATATAGATGTGTGCTTCTGATGGGTGATATTCCCCATCAAGTGTGCAAAGCCAGAAAATTACTCTTAGTGAGTGACATATCAGTCTTTTTTTATTCATTCATGGGAAGTGAGCGCTGCTAGCAAGGCCAGCATTTATTGCCCATCCCGAATTGCCCTTAAGAAGGTGGTGGTGAGCTACTGTAGACCAGTTAGCCTAACACCTGTCATAGGGAAAATGCTAGAATCTATTATTAAGGAGGTTATAACAGGACATTTAGAAAATCATAATGCGATCAGGCAGAGTCAACATGGTTTTGTGAAAGGGAAATCATGTTTAACTGATTTATTAGAGTTCTTTGAGAAAGTAATGAGCAACATGGATAAAGGGGAACCAGTAGATGTGGTGTACTTAGATTTCCAAAAGGCATTTGATAAGGTGCCACGTCAAAGATTACTACAAAAATAAGAGTTCATGGTGTAGCGGGTAACATATTAGCAAGGATAGAGGATCAATTAGCTAACAGTAGGGATAAATGGGTCATTTTTGGGTTGGCAGGATGTGACTAGTGGAATGCCACAGGGATCAAGGCTGGGGCCTCAACTATTTACAATTTACATCAATGACTTGGATGAAGGGACTGAATGTACGGTAGCTAAATTTGCAGATGACACAAAGATAGGTAGAAAGGTAAGTTGTCAAGAGGACGTAAGAAGTCTACAAAGCGATATAGATAAGTTAAGTGAGTGGGCAAAAATTTGGTAGATGGAGTATAATGTGGGAAAACATGAACTTATCCACTTTGGCAGGAAGAATAGAAAAGCAGAACATTATTTAAATGGAAAGAGACTGCAGAACTCTGTGGTACAGAGGGATCTGGGTGTTCTTGTACATGATTCACAAAAGGTATGGAGGCAGAGCAAGTGATTAGGCAGGTAAATGGAATGTTGTCATTTATTGCAAGGGCAATAGAGTATAAAAGTAGGGAAGGTTTTTTACAGCTGTACATGGACTTAGTGAGACCAAATCTGGAGTACTGTGTACAGTTTTGGTCTCCTTACTTAAGAAAAGATAAAATTGCATTCGAAGCAGTTCAGAGAAGGTTCACTCGACTGATTCCTGGGGTGAAGGGGTTATCTTATGAGGAAAGGTTGAAAAGTTGGGCCTTATACCCATTGGAGTTTAGAAGAATGAGAGGTGATCATATTGAAACATATAAGATCCTGAGGGGACTTGACAGGGTGGATGCTGAAAGGATGTTTCCACTCATGGGTGAGACTAGAACTATGGGACACAGTTTAAAAATAAGGGGTCTCCCATTTAAGATGGAGATGAGGAGAAATTCTTTCTCTCAGAGGGTCATTTATCTGTGGAATTCGCTTCCTTAGACAGCAGAAGAGGCTGGGTCATTGAATATATTCAAGGCTCAGTTAGATAGATTCTTGATAGACAAGGGAGTCGTGTTATGGGAGCAGACAGGAAAATGGAGTTTAGGCCACATTCAGATCAGCCATGATCTTATCAAATGGCAGAGTAGGCTTGAGGGGCTGAATGGCCTACTCCTGCTTCTAATTCGTTTGTTCGTATGAAGTCCGAAGACGCATGAAGGTGTAGGTACACCCACGGCGCTGTTAGGAAGGGAGTTCCAGATTTTTGACCCAGAGACAGTGAAGGAACAGTGATATAGTTCCAAGTAAGGATGCTGTGTGGCTTGGAGGGGAACTTGCAGGTGATGGTGTTCCCATGCGTTTGTTGCCCTTGTCCTTTTAGATGGGAGAGGTCACGGGCTTGGAAGGTACTGTTGAATGAGGCTTGGTGAGTTGCTGCAGTGCATCTTGTAGATGGTACACACTACTGCCACTGTGCATCGGTGGCGAAGGGAGTGAGTGTTCAAGGTGGTGGATGGTGAGCCGATCAAGTGGGCTGCTTTGTCCTGGATGGTGTCGGGCTTCTTGAGTGTTGTTGGAGCTGCACTCATCCAGGCAAGTGGAGAGTATTCCATCACACTCCTGACTTGCGCCTTGTAGATGGTGGACAGACTTTGAGGAGTCAAGAAGTGAGTTATTCTGCACAAAATTCCCAGCTTCTGATCTGCTCTTGTACCCATAGTATTTATATGGCTGGTCCAGTTATGTTTCTGGTCAATGGTACCCTGCAGGTTGTTGATGGTGAGAATTCAGCAATCATAGTGCCATCCAGAACTTGCCGCACCCCTAGCCAAGCTGTTCCAGTACAGCTACAACACTGGCATCTACCCGGCTACGTGGAAAATTGCCCAGGTATGTCCTGTACACAAAAAGCAGCACAAGTCCAACCCGGCCAATTACCGCCCCATCAGTCTACTCTCAATCATCAGTAAAGTGATGGAAGGTGTCATCAACAGTGCCATCAAGCAGCACTTGCTTAGCAATAACCTGCTCAGTGATGCTCAGTTTGGGTTCCGCCAGGTCCACTCAGCTCCTGACCTCATTACAGCCTTGGTTCAAACATCGACAAAAGAGCTAAACTGAAGAGGTGAGGTGAGAGTGACTGCCCTGGACATCAAGGCAGCATTTGACTGAGTATGGCATCAAGGAACCCTAGCAAAGCTGGAGTCAATGGGAATCGGGGAAAACTCTCTGCTGGTTGGAGTCATACTTAGCGCAAAGGAAGATGGCTGTGGTTGTTGGAGGTCAATCATTTGAGCTCCAGGACATCACTGCAGGAGTTCCTCAGGGTAGTGTCCTAGGCCCAACCATCTTCAGCTGCTTCATCAATGACCTTCCTTCAATCATAAGGTCAGAAGTGGGGATGATCACTGATGATTGCACAATGTTCAGCACCATTCGTGACTCCTGAGATACTGAAGCAGACCATGTAGAAATGCAGCAAGACCTGGACAATATCCAGGCTTGGGCTGATAAGTGGGAAGTAACATTCGCACCACACAAGTGCCAGGCAATGACCATCTCCAACAACAGAGAATATAACCATCTCCCCTTGACATTAAATGGCATTACCATCACAGAATCCCCCACTATCAACATCCTAGGGGCTACCATTGACTAGAAACTGAACTGGAGTAGCCATATAAATACCGTGGCTACAAGAGCAGGTCAGAGGCTAGGAATCCTGCAGCGAGTAACTCACCTCCTGACTCCCCAAAGCCTGTCCACCATCACAAGGCACAAGTCAGGAGTGTAATTGAATAGTCTCCACTTGCCTGGATGGGTGCAGCTCCAACAACACTCAAGAAACACGACACCATCCAGGACAAAGCAGCCCGCTTGATTGGCACACCATCTACAAACATTCACTCCCTCCACCACCGACGCACAGTGACAGCAGTGTGTACCATCTACAAGATGCACTGCAGCAACGCACCAAGGCTCCTTAGACAGCACCTTCCAAACCCACGACCTCTACCACCTCGAAGGACAAGAGCAGCAGATGCATGGGAACATCACCAACTGCAAGTTCCCCTCCAAGTCACACACCATCCTGACTTGGAACTATATCGCCATTCCTTCACTGTCGCTGGGTCAAAATCCTGGAACTCCCTTCCTAACAGCACTGTGGGTGTACTTACCTCACATGGACTACAGCGGTTCAAGAAGGCAGCTCACCACTACCTTTTCAAGGGTAATTAGGGGCAGGCAATAAATGCTGGCCTAGCCAGCGATGCCCACATCCCATGAATGAATAAAAAAAAATTGAACAGCAAGGGGAGGTGGTTAGATTCTCTCTTGTTGGAGATGATCATTGCTTGGCACTGAGTGGCATGAATGTAATTTGCCACTTACCAGCCCAATCCTAAATGTTGTCCAGGTCTAGCTGCATGCAGACATGGACAGCTTCAGACTTGTGAATGGTACTGAAAACACTGCAATCATCAGCAAACATCCCCACTTCTGACTTAATGATGGAGGGAAGGTCTTTGCTGGAGTAGTGGATCTTGGTTGGGCTTACGATACTACCCTGAGCAACTCCTGGGGCTGAGATGTTTGGCCTCCAACAACCACTGTTACCTTACTTTGTGCTAGGTATGACTCCAACCAGTGGAGACTTTTTTCCCTTATTCCCATTGACTTCAATTTTGCGAGGGCTCTTTGATGCCACACTTGGTCAAATACTGTCTTGATGTCAAGGGCAGTCACTCTCACCTTTTTGTCCACGCTTGGACCAAGGCTGTAAAGAGGTCTGGAGCCAAGTGCCCCTCACAGCCCCCAATATGAGCATCAGTAAGCAGGTTATTGCTGAGTAAGTGCTGCTTGATAGCACTATCAATGACACCTTCCATCCCTTTGCTGATGATAGAGAGTTGACTGATGAGGCAGTAATTGTCCAGATTTTATTTGTCCTGCTGCTTGTGGACAGCACAGGGCAATTCTCTACATTGTTAGATGCCTGTTTTGTAACTGTACTGGAACAGCTTGGCTAGGGGCGTGGCTAATTCTGGAGCACAAGTCTTCAATACAACAGCCGGGATGTTGTCAGGATTCCGAGCCTTTGCTGTATCCAGTGCATTCAGCCTTTTCTTGACATCATGTAGAGTGAATTGAATTGGGTGAAGACTGGCATCTGTGATGCTGGGGACCACAGGAGGAGGCCAAAATGGATCATCCACTCGGCCCTTCTGGCTGAAGAAGGTGCAAATGCTTCAGCCTTATCTTTTGCTGTGATGTGCTGGGCTCCCCCATCTTTGAGGATGGGGATGTTTGTGGAGCCTCCTCCTCCTGTTAGTTGTTTAATTGTCCACCACCATTCAGAACTGGATGTGGCAGGACTGGTTAGCTTATTCTCTTTGATAATTGCAATTTCCAATGTATTGATTTTAATTAATTATTGAAAATAAACTGAGCTTTATTACCTTTTTTCACCCATACCTAAAAGGAGTAAATTTAGACATCACGCATGCCCAATGATAAAAATATCATCCTGAGTACAGAAATTTAGAGAACTCAGTTCTCATAAAAGGTCACCCACCTGAAACAATGAGTAGTATTTTATTAGTGGCACGCTATTCCCGATGGCAGACGTGGAAGTGGGCAGCACTTTTGCTTTTGTGTCAGGAGCTGGCTCCTATACGCTTAAAATTAAAATATCAAAGGCGGCAGAGGGCGTGGGAAAAACATGCGATCATGCATTGGAGGAAGCTTTTCATTAGTGAACGCTGCCGTCATTTAACAATGCAGAAGATATGGCCGGGCTGTAAAACAGCCTCCTGGACAAACAGGGATGCTCTGCAGATTGACCACACTGGTCTGTTAATCTGGAAGGTAGGACTTAATTGCAATTAATGATAAACTAATGAATATTCATTGCATGCAAATGTTTTAAAAGTTGGAATCTGCCATGGGACGGCGTGAAGACTGACCCGCCACAAAGACACTGCTGACTTAATCTCTAATTCTCATCCGCCATCAGGAAAAAGAAATTTCGGCTACCATCTTATTAAGTCACCCTGCCCACCACATTTCCTGCTCTTACTGACCCCATAAAATACCACCCATTAACTCTGTTTCTCTCTTCACAGATGCTGCCAGACCTGCTGAGTATTTCCAGTATTTTCTGTTTTTAGTTCAGATTTCCAGCATCTGCAGTATTTTGCTTTGCACCAATGTTAACTAATACTGTCATAATGCTTTCATACTACTTTGCTCCACAGTTGTGGCCTTGGCTTCAGCTGCCAAGCTCTGGCATTCCCTCCCTATACCACTCCACCACTCTACCTCACTTTCCTCCTTTAAGACATTTCTTGAAACCTACCTTTTTGACCAAGCTTTTGATTATTTGCCTTAACATCTCCTGATGTGGCTCAGTGTGATACTTTGGGCTGAATTTTACCCCGCCCCAGTAGGTTGGATGGTGGTGTGGGGACGGCGTAAGATTGAACAGGAGGCTCCAGGATGCCTTCCCACCCCGCTCCCGCCTTCAGTCAACTTTACGGCGGTCGGGTGGGGGGGAGAAAACGGCCCGCCTGCCTGAGGCCAATCAAGGCCCTTAAGTGGCCACTTAACGGCCACTTAAGGGTCCTCGCCTGCCTCCACAGGTATTTTACCCATGGTAAGCAGGTGTGCTGGGGATGTGAAAGGCCGCCTAGCGATAGCTGCCGGCCTTTCCATGCATGGGGGGATGCCATGGCAGTCGGGCACAGGGTGCCCGATTGAGGGCCACCCCCGCCTCCCAGTCCACACCTGGGACCCAAGACGCCCACCCCACCCCCAAATGACCACCCTAGCCTCACTAGGGCACGACCGATCTCCCTGGTGAGGCATGCCCAACTTACCTTCCCTCCTGCCTCCATGCCATCGGCTGGGCTGCAATCCCAGCAGTGGCCACCGCTCCTGGTGGCGCGCTGGGACTAAGAGCTGCCAGTCCACTGATTGGCTGGCAGCTCACTGAGGCAGCACTTCCTCCCTCAAGCGGGTGTAAGTCCCGCCTCAGCACAATTAAAGCCCGGCGACACGTAAAATGCGGGACGGATCCACGGGCTAGGCGGAAGCGGGTTCACCACTGATTTTTACGTTGGTGGCGAATTCCCGTAAAATCCAGCCCTTTATTTTATAATGCTCCTATGAAGTGCGTTGGGTTGTTTTATTTGCTAAAGGTGCTATATAAATGTAAGTTCTTGCTGTTTATTTTTTCTAGTGGTGTGCATTGTAGGCCATGTTTGTTGATTCAAGAGTTTATGGATTGAAAAGCAACCATTATTTTACTAATTAACTTAGTATTTTTTTAGCCATATGGAAAGTATTGTTTTCTTAGCATCAGAAATGTGAGACCCAGTATCTTACCAGATGAGCTTTATATACATTAAAAATACTTGGAAATCCTCAATTTTCCGAGCACAACTAGGATAAAGGAAAACATTTTCAGCTGCAAATAATGGGAGTGAGGTGACAGGTCTGTACATATACAAGATGCATGCAAATGACTTGATTCAAATACTGTAAATATAACCATGTAGCTTTATTGTTTATTACACCAATTCCTTTAAAGTTGACAGAAAGTAAGTTTTACTGTTTGAAGAGCTAGTTATAACTGATGAGGGACTTCAAGCATCACTGCAGGCTGGGTTTAATAGCTCTGACCTAAATCATATTTATATTCTGTCAGCACAGGAACAGCAAAATCAAATCAACACAATTAACATAAACTCAAATCAAAATATTGTGTCACTGCTGATGTACACTGCAATAGAGAGGAGGTGAACCATGTACATTTTCTGTGGGTAACAGATCAATCACGACAGATGGTGGATAAGAATTGCGTCATTCAGACCCAAGATTGTGCATGGAACGGGGCATTACCAAACACTATTAACGTGCTTCCAAGCATCATGTTTTATGAATCACTTTAAGTATTTTGTTTATGATTTTATATCCTGAAAGTATCCCTGTTTGACGTCATTATGTACTTTGTTTTACTTCGGAACCACTATTGGAAAACAAAGGTTTAAGAAGATGTTGTGAATTTAGTCCATATGTGCATAACAACATGAAGGTTATTCAATAGGTTTTTTTCCATTTTCATGGTGATTTTGCATAATATGTTGGACATAATAGTAGCATTAAAATAAATAAATTTTCTGCTATGTTGTAGTTTCTAGTTTCAGTGCAAAGCACCAAAGTGACCATTGGGAATGTTTACAATAGCTTAATATTTTGCAATTTATTCACATGCTTTAATTTTTAAAGCATATTTTTAAACATAAAGGCAATTAATTATTCAAATAATATTATTACATTACCAAATGCATTGTTCACACACTTGCATGCAAACATCACATTGTATTTCATTGACAATAATGCTCCTTCAATTAAAAATTCCAGTAAGGTTTATTTCTTGAATACTGCCCCTTTTGATATAAATTTGCAATACATGGTTTCAATGTGTGGGTTAGAAATCTATTAAAGGTACATATCCTGCATGTAAGAGAATTCATAGACAAACAACATATAAACAGTGAAGCTGTTTAGTTAACTAGTATCTGTGAATACAATTATGCTTCAAATGGCAGTTTTTAATTACATGGGCATTCTGCTATCTGTACACATTAAGGCACCTTAACATATTGTTCTTTAAAACCTTTAGGCTGAATTTAGTGCTGGCGGTGGGGTCCCACCGACAGGCCCAAAAGCAGGATGGGGTGGGGACAATGCCGCTTCTGCGGTCAGTAGAACTGGGGACCACATCATGTCAGTGACAACCAATTAATTGGCTGCCACCAGGGCAGCTGTCCCTGTTAAGAAGGGCCGTCCGCCCCCAAGAGCTGTTAGTCAATCAGAGGGCAGGCAGCTCAGCAACCTCAGTAGTGGCACCAGGAGCAGTGGCCACTGCTGGGGTTGCACCTGGCGGAGGAGGGCACTGCGATGGACAGCACCCTCACAACCAGGTAAGTGAGGTCTGGAGGCACCAGGGCCAGTCAGGCAGGGGCTGGCAACGGAGGGGGAGGTGCGGGGCGTGGTGGTGTTGGTGAGAGCAAGCGGTGCCGTTGCCAACGGGGCAAACATTGCTGCCAGGGGGCCCCTCCATGGGCCAAAGAGAGCCTGAAAGGGAGGCCCCCCCCCTGGAGTCCACTGGGAGGTCACAGGGTTTACCTGGCTGTCTCCCCGTGCAGCAACGGCCCCCACACTACTGGCAAAGAGGTGGGAACTGGCTCTTAATTGGCCACAAGTGGCTCAATTGGACTCTGGGCAGGACAGCCATCTGTCACCTTCCCCGCAGCTGGCAAGATGGTATGGTGGCAGGAAGATGATGGGCATGACCCACGACCCCCAACCTTCCTGTAGCATTTTTCTGGCCCCCCCACCTCTAAGCTCGTCCCCAGAGGGCTGGTAAAATCCAGCCCTTTATGTGTATTTTATACCTTTGCCTTAACTACGGAGCAAATCCTCAACTATTTTCTGACTGCTCAACAACATGCTCGGTTATGACTACCATTTTGAAAAGATTTTAGTTCCATCCAGTTTTACTTTGTTCCTCCAACAATTGTAAAGTTTGCAGTTTAGACTTAATGGGGGGAATTTTATGCTCACGGCGGGGGTCTCGATGTCGGTGGAAACCAATGCCAAGATCACCACACCCCCTTTTTTATGGAAGTCTTGCCGAATTTAGTGCCAATCAGGCACAACTGGACAGTGACAGGCCTTCTATAGGATTTAGGAGCCCATCGCTGGAGGTCCCGGCCTCGCAGAGCTGCCAGCCAATCAGAGGCCGACAGCTGCATCACCACTACAGATGTGGTGGCTGCTGCTGTAGCTGCAGCGACCAGGCACCAAGGAGCGGCGCTGGAACCAGTCTTAAGGTAGGTCAGGGAGGAAGGGGTCTCACGGGGCAGGGGTCGCAGGGTAGAGGGGTCGGCAGCAAGGGCAGGGGGGTGGCCCTCAGTGGGCCCCCCTTCCCGATGCTGGGTCTCTCATTCAGGCACAGAATACCTTTGAATGAGGGACACCACCCCACCCAGACCCGGGAAGCAGTCCGCACAATTTCTTTGTGTCGTGCTTCCCGTGTGGAGGCACGGCTGCCTGGTGCAAGGATAATTGCGGCTGCGGCAGGAAGAGGCCCTTAATTGGGGGGTAATTACCCAG
This sequence comes from Heterodontus francisci, assembly GCF_036365525.1. NCBI lineage: Eukaryota > Metazoa > Chordata > Chondrichthyes > Heterodontiformes > Heterodontidae > Heterodontus > Heterodontus francisci. Next base: position 73,450,768 of record NC_090379.1, read on the forward strand.
TTAAGGGCCTCGGTTGGTGGTGAGTTGGGAAGACCATTTACAGGCCTTCATCCAACCCAGTTTAATGCTTTCCTCGCCTCCAAACCCACTGCGGGGGAGAGCATAAAATTCCAGTTCCTTTGGTGCACATCCATTGGCCAGCTGGAGACAGTTTGAGTTTCAGCTGGTTTTTGACCTTGATCATGTCAGCAGCAAGATCCAGTATTTGTGTTGAATAATGGATCCTTACTTGTGATGGATACTTTTAGTTTAGTTTTGTTTAGAGATACAACACTGAAACAGGCCCTTCGGCCCACCGAGCCTGTGCCGACCATCAACCACCCATTTAAACTAATCCTACACTAATTCCATATTCCTACCACATCCCCACCTGTCCCTATATTTCCCTACCACCTACCTATACTGGGGGCAATTTATAATGGCCAATTTACCTATCAACCTGCAGGTCTTTGGCATGTGGGAGGAAACCGGAGCACCCGGAGGAAACCCACGCAGACACAGGGAGAACTTGCAAACTCCACACAGGCAGTACCCAGAATTGAACCCGGGTCGCTGGAGCTGTGAGGCTAACCACTGCGCCACTGTGCCGCCTAATACTCTCCTTAACTTCATGAGTGAGCCATGGATGGGTCTTTCTTGACAAGTTTTTCTTTTTGAACAGAATATTCTTTTGTTGAACCCTTTGAATTGTTTCTTTACATATTTCCCACTGTTCATTTACCACCATAGCTTTTAGTCTATTTACCCAAATAACCTTAACCAGTTCTCCCCTCATACCCTCGTAATTGGCTTTGTCTAAGTTTAAGATTCTTGTTTGTGATTGAAATGTGTCACTTTCAAACTTAACATTTTGCTGTTCGTTTATGCTGCGTTCTGACATCATATAACTTCCAAATATGTGTAACTTTTTCTGAGTTCAGCAAAGAACAACAAAAAGGTCTTATCAAGAATGTCCAAATTGGCTCACTGAGAGCATAAAGATGTCTCAAATGCATTACCCTTAATGAAACATTCTACTACCTCCAGGTTAGAGGGGAGAATCAACAGCAAAATAAAGTTCAAAATATTAAAATTTTACAGACACTGTTGTAGGATAAGGAACAGAGGATGAATCTTCACAATAACTAAACTCCTTGAGCCAGAGGAATTTTTTTCTAAAGTTGTTAGAACATACAATTTTATTTTAAAATTCTGTCTTAGAATGATTTCATAACTGATTCTAAGTGGATCTACAATTACAAGCTATGGGGGTAAAATTCAACTTCAGAGGGGGGCATAACACAGGTGTGAGAGGATCAGTCACCTATTTTACACCCCACTGACTTACCCTTCTATTAATTTGAATTGAAAGAAAAATAGAACAGGGTTTCGTGAATGGGACAGCACGTGACAGCCGCCCGTGTCAATGGAGAGACAGCAGGCTGCATAATCAGCAAAGGTAAGTACTATTTACCATATGCTAATTGTAGTGCCGCCGCCGTGCGGCAGGGGACCGCATTGGGGTCCCCCCGCCGCCAATAATATGCAGCGGGCCCTTCTCGATGTCGTGGGTCGAGGTGGGCCTCTCTCCGCAGAATTTTACCGGCCCCCGCACCGCGACCCGCGGCATCGAGGGGCCAGTAAGATTCAGCCCACAGAGTGAGCTGCTGAGCTCTGGCAATGCTTGTTTTTCATCTTTGCGGCATCAAAAAATTCACCATGGTTCCTTTCCTGTTCATCAGCAAACATTTTTGTTATCCAACTAGCACAAAAGATTGCTTGTGGATGCTTCTAAATAGGTCCCTGGAGCCCAAGAATAATGCAACTAAAAATACAAACACCCAGCTATGACATTCAATTAGACACATTGGGGTAGATTTTCATCTTCACTGCCTGAGTAGTAATGTAGCATAGGAGATAATCTCCCCTTTATAGAATCCAACTGATTTCCATTTCATTGAAGTCAATATCCTTCCAAAGTTAAGATACATTTTTGTCCGCATTGTTCCAATCCACTTATATATTATTGGAGAACCATCATTAAATTGTTCAAGATGTAAAATATTCTGCTACATACAATGACACTGATATTAGCAGTTTAAATTAGTGACATCATATGAATTTTATTTTGAAGCAACGCAAGCAGACCCCATGCCTTTGTAGAAGATTAAAAGCAAATGAATTTAAAAATAATAATTGTCAAATGGTAAACCTTCTTAGCTTATTTACATCTATCTATGCAAAAATGGCACATGTTTTGTCTGTCGCACCACTTTAAGTGCTACACATGTATATATGCAAATTTCTTGCAGTAATTGGCTAAAATTCCTCATCTCTTCATGTTCATCTTCATTTTTTACTTCAGCAATGTCGTCCGAGTTACCTGCATTCCTCTAATTCTAGCCTCTTAAGCATCCCCAATTTTAACAGTCCCACCATTGGTGACTGTGCCTTTAGCTGCCTAGGCCCTGAGCTCCTCCCTAAACCTCTCCACTTCTCTAAATTTCTTTCCTCCTTTAAGATGGTCCTTAAAACCTACCTCTTTGACTAAGCTTTTGGTCACCTGCTCTAATATCTCCTTAGGTGGCTCGGTGTCATGTTTTGTTTTATAATCCTCCTGCAAATCACCTTGGGATATTTTAATACGTTAAAGGCACCATATAAATACAAGTTGTTGTTCACTCAACAGCAATAAATCATAATAGACGAAGGAACAATTCAAAAATGGAGCACTTAAGGATATATGAAAGCAATATCTCAAGCGCGAGCAATCAGAAAAATCTACTTATAAAAGAAACAATGAAATCACTGCAAATATTTTTTTAAATCCTTTCAGCCACCATCTTGTAGTAAATATGAGCATGAGGTCTGTAACCTGATAACATAAAAAAATCACAACATTTACAAGGCAATAATTAAACTTACATTTTCAATATAATTTTCTATAGCCAGGATTTTACCCCTCCTCCCCCACCCCCCGGGAGTGGGCTGGGAGGCAGGAGCGTATATAAAATCAGGTGGGAGGTGAGGGGGTTTTGTACCCATTGCCTACCTGTCTCCGATGGTATTTCACCAGTGGTAGGGAGGTAGCAGGCAGACCGCCTGCTCTTAGGCCAATTGAGGCCCTTGAGTGGGCAATTAATGGCCACTTAAAGGCCTCTTCCTGCCACCACTGGTATTTTACCAGTGGCAGATGAGCACTTTGCCACCTGGGGAGGCCACCCAGTAAAATCTGGCAGCCTCCCTGTAGGCTGGGGGTTGGGGGGGGGTCCTCCTGATTGGGCACCCTGTGCCCCACAGAGAGTCCCCCCAGTGGCATGGGCTGCCCCTACTGGAAAACTCCCCCTGACCTCGCGATCGAACCCCCCTCTCCTCACTGAGTCCCAGCTGATTGGCCCCTGACCCCACTTACCTTCTTCTCCAGCCTTCATCGCTGCCTGGGTCCAGAGCCTGCTACAGTCCCAGCTGTGGTCACCGCTCCCTGTAGGGCTGTTGGGGCTGAAGAGCTGCAAGCCCTGAGATTGGCCAGCAGCTCTTGGAGGCGGGACATTCTGCCTCAGGGGGACAGAAGCCACAACCTCAGGCAATTAATTGCCTGAGCCACATAAAATTGCGTCGTGGCTTCCAGGGCCAGTGGAGGCAGGCTCACCCCTGATTTTCCAGCCACTGGACAGTGCCACCACCTCTATGTTAAATCCCGGCCTGTGTTTGAAATGCTTGTAAAAATGTTATTTTATTAGAGTCTTAAGCAAATATGAGAAGCCTGAGCCTAAAATTCATGCAGACTTTCAAAGTCATAACTGTTAGCTGACGAGCCAGTAGGAAGCATGGTACAGTTCTTAGCATTCACATTCATTTATGCATTCAACTTTAAATGCCAGCCATGGCTCAGCTGGTCACACTTTCACATATGAATTAGAAGGTTGTGGAATCAAGTCTTAGTCCAGCGACTAAAGCACAAAATTAAGGCTGATGATCTGGTGCAATACTGGAAGAAATGTGTACAATCTGAGACGCTGTATTTCAGATTTATCTCAGATAAAACATTAAACTGAGGCCCTGCCTGTCCCCTCAGCTGGGTGTGAAAGATTCCTGACATTATTTCAATTAACAGCAGGGGAGTTCTCCCCATCCCTTAACCAACACCACAAAAGCAGATTATCACATTGCTATTTGTGGGAGTTTGCTATATGCAAATCTAACATTACAAAATTACTTAATTCGTTGTAAAGTGTTTGTGACGTCCCAAGGTTGTGAAAGACACTATACAAATGAAAACCTTTTTTTTACCAGATATCTTTTGAATTAATAATTCACAGAATTTACAGAAATAAAAACAAAAAATGCTGGAAATACTCAGCAGGTCATGCAACATTTGTGGAGAGAGAAACAGAGTTCACATTTCAGGTCAATGTTCTTTCACTCTGAAGGTAAAGAGCTGCTTCTTATTGTTATATACAACAGGAAATGATGTGTAGAAAAGAAGAAAATGCAGCAACACACCTGAATGTGGCAGCTCGTGGAATCTGGCAATCCATCTAAAATACCAATGGACATCAAAGCAAGATGCAGCCATAGCAATGTATGTTAATAAGATCTGATAGTTAAAACTGTTCTGATTTCATTCTGTTGCTGCTAACAGGACTTGTCAACTCTCCAATGCTGTTTCCTGTCTGAAATCCACTATTGAGTTAAAATCCATCCTTATTTCAAAAATAGTTAATTGGCTGTGAAGTAATTTGGGATACAAAATGTGCTATTTTTATGTAAATTCTTTCTTTTGCTCTGCAATCTTCTTGATCTTTCTGATGAGTTAATTGTGTTTACTGTTTTTGATTAGTTAAATATGAATTCATTCGAGATGGAGCTGCCTTAATCTCCAACCCTCGGCTACCACCCCTGCCTCCTGCATAGGCACAAAAGAAAAATGTAATCCTTAATTTGTTACATAATCCTGCTGTTTGTTCTGTGGGTCTCCCTTTACTAGCCTTGGTCTTAGTTATAGCTTCCTCTCCTGTCATCATTTCTCTGCCAGATCTCAAGTCCTGTTTGTTGTTCACTCCAAGATTGTCCCAGCTCTGACATTCCCTCACTTCTTCATATCTACCCCAATTTATCCAGCCTCATCCTTAGCACAAGAGCAACACTAAGGGAAGTACCAGTATGTTTCATATGCAACACATCATCATAGTTAAAGCAATGGAAAATTATGTCTGTTATGTCAAACAGTTGCGATATAACTTTGTACAAAATTTGACTTTAAATAAGGATATTTCATATATCGCTAACCTTTATTCCAATGCCTTTATGACTTTTTTGCACACTTGGGAGCTAGTTTTCTGAGTTTGGGCAAGGAACATGTAATTTACTGTGACACAGGGGTAACAAAATCTCTTCCTCTGTACTAAGCAGATACAAACATTTGGCAGGCTTTCAAATTTAAAATAGCAAGCGCTTATGTTTTTAGCTGCTGAATGAGCTAACTCTCACGTACACCTCAGAAGCTATTCTTTAGATATACTGCTTCAGAAAAAGAAACGGCATGTTTAAATAGCCTGAATACAATTGTTAGAAACTTGTACTGTCATGTCTTTGTAAATTCCAATACACATACAGCTGGTTTCTGGCTATACATTTGTTCCTTTTAACTTTAAAAAAACTGCCTAGATGCTATATGTCTTCTTTTTTACCATTATTGCAAATTAACATTTATATATTAAAATACTGCACATGCTGGAAATCTGAAATAAGAGCAAAAAATGTTGCAAACACACAACAGTTCAAGCAGCATCTGTGGAGAGAGAAACAGAGTCAATAGGGGCAATTTTAACCCTCCAAAATGGGTGGGTTTGGGTCAAGTGTGAGGTTAAAAAGTTAAAAATCTGAAACAGAAACCCAACCCGTCTCAAACCCGCTAACCTCTGTTTTTAACAGAGGCAGGAATGTGGGCAGTGACCAATTTGTTCTCAGGTGGTGGGCCAGTGGTTGAAACTTTTAAAGGAGGCTCTGTACCCAGGCTGGCCAGGTTTCCTAGGCCTCAGGAAATTCAACAGATAAAAGTAGGCGAGAAAGGCTGGATCCATCAGGTAAGATGAGGGTGGGGAGCGGGGGAGGGATCTACTAAAGATGAAATAAGCCTAAATATTAACAACACAGGAAAAAGTAAAATAAGACAGACAAAACTAAGGGAGGACATAAATGTCTAGGGATTAAATAGAGTTATAGAACAGGAGTGCAAAAAGATGGTTAAAAATAAAGTGAGAGGAACTGCTATGAAAAAAAGAATTAAACTGTCTGCACAGCAATGCATACAGTGTATAATAAAACAGGGGAACTGAAGGCAATAATACCTTTAGAGGAACCAGTTATAGTAGGGGTTATTGATATATGACTAGGGCCCTACCAAATTCACAGTCAAATGTTACAAATTTCACAGCATTTTAAGAATCATGCATTTCATGATTTCAGATAATTAAATCATAAATTTCACGGTGTCGCAACAAACCGCGAAAATGATCTATTTAAAAAAACAATAGGCAAATGAGGTTTCTGGTTTCAAATGGCACCTATTGTATACTCAAAACTATTGTAAAAAGCTGACTATAAACATCACATTCTTTACTCACTGAAGTCAGTGGTTGAATGTGAGCATGGAGCAAACTGCAACTGTCTCTTTCTTCATACCGTCTCTGCGCTATGAACACCTGTCCGTGTTTAAATACAGCTCTGTCTGTGTCCACAGAGTTTGTTGGAATGTCAGACAGCACCGTGCTAGCCTCGCAAGTTCCAAAACTGCAGCACAGGCAAAGTACAATCTGCTTCTTTTGCAATGCATTTTTAAGCAGGAATCTCCAGCCTACAGGTCTTGTCAAAGCCTGGAATTGCATCAAATGAGTTTAAATCCACCATCAACAGGTGCATTTGTGCAGGGTCAAAGATACACATAGCTTTCAGGAATGCCACAGAAGGTTGTTGAAACCTCTGAGATGCTATTTCTTCACCGCTTGACCCTTCCCCGTAGCATTAATATTGTTTGAGCTTCTTTGCCATGCCACTAAGCATCTGTTAGCACAGGTATTTAATTCAGCATCATCAAAATGTTGTTTGTTTGACTGTGCTTCAGCCCAGAACAGTACATCCATTACTTTATTGTAAGCTTTGTGGATTCAGACCAAGTGATTAAATCTATCAGTCGTGTACCATTCTTGGCAACAAACGGAAACTCCTCATTAAGCTGAGCATCGTTTAGAAGGGTTACAATGTCCGTTAAAATCTGTGTTTTTGGTGTCAGTGTGAGCTCTTTTGAGACAAAGTCTGAGGAGTATTTCAGGTGAGCTGCATGATACTGTACTGTCCGAAACCAAGAATTCCCACATGTAATTACTGGCTCTGGCGGAAGGGCAATGTTTTGTTCCCCAAGTTCAGCCATTTCAGCCGCATTTGCAACGTGCTGCCTGTATCAAAGCCTGCGGGTAAGGCAGTGTTGGAAGATCTTTTTAATGTAATTAAGCAGTTTGTCGACTTGACCAAACATGCTTTTCCACAGCTCACTGACAAGAGAAATTATATGTGCATTTCATGTTATATGGACAGCATTAGGCATTACACCTTGGCGCACAAATTTGAAAGATTTTGTCACGTTAGTTGCATTGTCACTAATGAAAGCAGACACTTTGTTGAAATTGGCACCATATTTGGAAACTGTTTTGATTATTGCTTGGGAAATTGTGGTGTAATTAACAGCTTCTAACTGGATGCAGTTTGTGAGCACTGTTGTTAGCTTTCCTAACTGTACATCTTCAGCCTTACCAGTCATAAAATTAAATCAAACATGCAGCACATAGTTGTCTTGTTCATCAGTGGACTCATCACAAATAATTGCAAAAGGCTCACATGCGATAATCTAAGACGTCGGGCTGAATTTTACAACCTCCCCGATGTCGGGGGTTGTGGCGGGGGAGCCAGAAAATGCCTCCGGCAGAGGCCAGCCATGGGCCTCGACACTGTGAAGGCCTGGCCTGATATTACCGGCAGCGGTGAGGCCTCATGGCAGCTTCCTGCCACTCGGCAACAGGAGCCCCATTTAAATATCTAAATTTATTTAAATAAATGAATTGATTACTTACCTGCTCCCACCTTCCATCCCGGAGCGATATTAGTGCCAGTGGCTGGTGCTCCCACGCCTTCAGATCCCCGTCCAGGAATCTAAGGTGGAACACTGGTGGAGAGGGGGGAGCAGGTACGTTTCTCAGTACGAGGGTGGGGGTGGGAACGGCGTCCGAGTAATTTCATTGGTCTAGGAGGTGGTGGGAAGGGGTGAAGTTTAAAGTTGATGAACTTTGTGGGGGAAGGTCGGGAACACAAGGTAAGTGTTTTGGTGGTCGGGGGGGGGGGAGGGGGGAGAGGGCAGGTAATTACTTCTATGCTTATTATGGGGGGGAGAGGGTCAGGATCACTGCATTTAATTTTTTTAAATCAGTATCCCTTTAAATATTTAAATTGCAATGTAGGCCTCGAAGCCCTTTAAAAATGGTATCAGCACCTGCGCAAAGGCGGCTGACGCTATTGCTGGGGATGGACCGCCTGCCCCCTCTTCATCATCGAGGAGGCGGTCCGCCCTGTTCATTTAAATGAGCCACTGCGTTTAATATCGTGGCAGATCCGCGACATGCAGACCGTGCGGGTGGACCACCATTGTTTACGTCTACTGCCGAAATCCAGCCCTTCATCTCCTCATAATGTGTAACAAACACCTTCAGTAGATAGTCCTGTCGTAGTTTATTTTCACTTGGCAAGCAATTACCATTTTGCACGTAACATTGAATGAATACCCACAGCTTTGAGTGATCAAGTTTTTCCAATGGTGTGTTGGTACTTGCAAAAGCATCCACAAGTTCCATTGTAACCAACTGGCAATTTTCTGAGCTCTCTGTCGACTGCTTACAAAGAAATGAAATCATTGCTTTTTGTTTGTGTTTTCGTTTTCCAGCAGTGTGGTATCAGATGCTCTCTTTCTGCTGCGATGGCTTTCGGACTCCAAGTGGCACTGAACCATTGCCTACCAGGTCTGATCCAAAGAAACATTGCAGCTTGCACAAAACAGTATTCCACCACTGGCATGCAGAATTTGGCTTCCAAATTCTTTCACTCGATGTGCTGCAGTAATGGTTGTGGCCATTTTTGATTTGTTCATTCTGGCATTCTCACTTGTCTATTAATACTTGAGACTGCTTCTCTCAAACTGCACCGGAAGTGCACCCTCATCTACCAATCAGTGAGTTGAGCCTTGTATCAATCACTACGATACACAATGTTCGCAACATGCCCAGCAATCAGTTAGGCGAGCCTTGTGTCAATGAATAAAATGCACAAAGTTCAAAAATGGCTGATTTCATGAAGGACCCGAGATTTCATGGAGGACCCAAGATATCACAGTCCATGACACATTTTTCACAGCCGTGAATTTGGTAGGGCCCTCTCTATGACTACAGAAAAATCAGAACTGGGAATTAACAATTCAGGATATAGCATATTTTGAAAAGGTAGAGAGGGAATAGGGGAGATGGAGCAGCTGTACTTATCAGAGATAATGTAATGGCAGTAGAAGAAAGTGATGCAGCCATCAACAAGACAGAAATAGAATCCCTGTGGGTAGAGATAAAAGATGATAAAGTATCAACCATAGTAATAGGGATAGTCTACTGACCACCTAACAATGGATGGAAGGTGGAGGAAGAAATATACAAACAAATTAGGAAAATATATAAAAAACATAGAATAGTGATCCTGGGGGATTTCAACTATCCCAAAATTAATTGGCCAGAAGAGGTAAGTAAAGGGGATAAAGGAATAGAGTTCCTAAGATGTGTACAGGACTCCTTAGTATCTAAAAAGCCCAACAGGGAGAATTCGCTATTGCATTGAAGGCAAATTATTGACCTGGTTAGAAAATCGGCTGAGTGGCAGGAGACAGACAGTAGGGATAATGGGCAGGTACTCTACTAGGCAGGATGAGACTAATGGCAGAGATCTGTGTTGTCATCTGAATTATTCACTGTTTATTAATGACTTAGATGATGGGATAGAAAGTCACATATCCAAGTTTACCAATAATACCATAATGGGCAGCATTGCAAGCTGTGTAGATGGAAGCATGAAATTACAAAAGATATTAGTAGATTAAGTGAATGGGCAAAACAGTGGCAAATAGATTTTAATATAGGCATTTGAGGCCATCCAGTTTGGACTAAAAAAGAATAGATCAAAGTACTTTGTAAATGATGTAAAGCTAGAAACAATGGATGTCCAAAAAGACTTAGGTGTCCGTGTGCATAGATCATTAAAATGTCATGGACAGGGACAAAGAAATGGAATACTGGTCTTTATATCTAGAGGACAAGATTAGAAGGGGTTTGATGTCATGCTAGAGCTATATAAAGCCCTAGTTTGACCACACCTGGAGTACTGTGTTCAGTTCTGGGCACCACAGCTTCGTAAGGATATATTGGCATTGGAGGGAGTGCAACGTAGATTTAGTAGAATGATACCTGCACGCCAAGCATTAAATTATGAGGAGAGATTACACAACTAGGATTGTATTCCCTGGAATTTAGAAGATTACAACGGAATTTGATTGAAGTTTTCAAGATATATGGGAGAGAAACTAATTCTGCTGGTTGGGGAATATAGAATGAGGGAACATAGTCTAAAAATTAGAGCCAGGCCTTTTAGGAGTGAAGTGAGGAAATACTTCTCCGTGCAAAGGATAACAGAAGTTTGGAGCACTTTTCCGCAAATGGCAGTTGATGCTGGGTCAATTGTTCATTCTAAATCTGAGATTGTTAGATTTTTGTTATCCAAAGGTATTGAGGGATATGGGGTAAAGGCAGGTATGTGGAGTTAGAGCACAGATCCATCATGCTCTCATTTAATGGTGGAACAATCTCAAGGGGCTAAATACTTCTGTTCCTATTGATCTAAAAATGGAGTAAAAAAATTAAAAGGCCTCCTGTAATTCTGGGTTTACTGCCCAAACCCCACTTCAAATGTGCAGCCCCGTAAATGCAGGGATCAATGTTTTGGGTCCATAGATTTTCATCAGCGCTGGAAGATGTTAGAAATTTGCAACTTTTAAGCAAGTTCAGAGCCAAGTAAAAATGCAAAGTGATTAATTGCAAGATGAATTGGTGCTTCTGTGCATTCGTATCCTGTTTGGAACTGCGCTATGCATTTGATCAGCTGCACCTGCGCATGCACCCAGCCTCCGGAATTCCGGCTTGAGAGTAAACCAGAAGCAGGACCTGCTGAAGCACGTTTGATATGATGCCCTGCCGAGCCTGCACCCTGGAGCCTGAAGCAACATGCAACTACTCACAAGTTGCCTTATAAGCAGCAGCAGTTCCATGCTCAGGAAGGCAATATATCAGATTCAGGAACAACGTGTTTTGACAGCCCCTCTTCGGGCAGTAAGCTCCAAGCAAGGCAAGGCATTTTCAGGCTCCAGGAACAGAAGTTGGGAAGGGATCCCAGCATTAACCTGGTCTCTTCGTGTTTCTGTGGAGCGGTATTGAAGATAAGTGAATGGGTGTGGACAATTAAACAACTAACTGGAGGAGGTGGCTCCACAAATATTCCCATTCTCAGTGATGGGGGAGGCCAGCACATCGGTGCAAAAGATAATGCTGAACAATCTTCAGCCAGTAGTACCAAGTGGATGATCCATCTCGGCCGCCTCCTGAGGTCCCCAGCATCACAGATGCCAGTCTTCAGCCAATTTGGTACACTCTGCGTGATATCAAGAAATGACTGAAGGTACTGGATACTGCAAAGGCTATGGGCCCTGACAACATTCCGGCAATAGTACTGAAGACCTGTGCTCCAGAACTTGCCGCGCCCCTAGCCAAGCTGTTCCAGTACAGCTACAACACTGGCATCTACCCTGAAATGTGGAAAATTGCCCAGGTATCTCCTGTACACAAAAAGCAGGACAAGTCCAATCCAGTCAATTACTGCCTTATCAGTCTACTCTCAATCATCAGTAAAGTGATGGAAGATATCGCCAACAGTGCTAACAAGCAGCACTTACTTAGCAATAACCTGCTCAGTGACGCTCAGTTTGGGTTTCGCCAGGGCCACTCAGCTCCAGACCTCATTACAGCCTTGGTTCAAACATGGACAAAAGAGCTGAACGCAAGAGGTGAGGTGAGAATGACTGCTCTTGACATCAAGGCAGCATTTGACCGAGCATGGCATCAAGGAGCCCGAGCAAAACTGGAGTCAATGGGAATCAGGGGGAAAACTCTCGCTGGTTGGAGTCATACCTAGTGCAAAGGAAGATGGTTGTGGTTGTTGGAGGTCAATCATCTTAGCTCCAGGACATCACTGCAGGAGTTCCTCAGGGTAGTGTCCTAGGCCCAACCATCTTCAGCTGTTTCATCAATGACCTTCCTTCAATCATAAGGTCAGAAGTGGAGATGTTAGCTGATGATTGCACAATGTTCAGGACCATTCGTGACTCCTCAGATACTGAAGCAGTCCGTGTAGAAATGCACAAGACCTGGACAATATCCAGGCTTGGGCTGATAAGTGGCAAGTAGCATTCGCACCACACAATGACCATTTCCAACAAAAGAGAATCTAACCATCTCCCCTTGACATTCAATGGCATTACAATCGCTGAATCCCCCACTATCAACATCCTGGGGTTACCATTGATCAGAAAGTGAACTGCTGTAGCCATATAAATACCATGGCTACAAAAGCAGGACTGAGGCGAAGAATCCTGTGGGGAGTAACTCACCTCCTGACTCCCCAAAGCCTATCCACCATCTACAAGGCACAAGTCAGGAGTGTGATGGAATGCTCTCCACTTACCTGGATGGGTGCAGCTCCATCAACACTCAAGAAGTTCGACACCATTCAGGACAAAGCAGCCTGCTTGATTGGCACCCTATCTACAAACATTCAGTCCCTTCACCAATGATGCACAGTGGAAGCAGTGTGTACCATCTACAAGATGCACTGCAGCAACACACCAAAGCTCCTTAGACAGCACCTTCCACCCCAAACAGCACCTACCACCTAGAAGGACAAGGACATGATGCATAGGAACACCACCAGCTGCAAGTTCCCCTCCAAACTGGGTCAAAATCCTGGAACTCCCTTCCTAACAGCACAGTGGGTGTCCCTATCCCACATGGACTGCAGCGGTTCAAGAAGGTAGCTCACCACCACCTTCTCAAGGGCAATTAGGGATGGGCAATAAATGCTGGCCAGCGACGCCCACATCCCAGGAACGAATAAAAAAGAACCCCTTTGGATCAGTTGAGTAAGTAATTAGGCAGTTAAGAAGCCAATTAAGAACAGTTTTAATCCTCAATTCTGGATTTTCCAGCCAGGGCAACTGTTTCCCGACCTATTAGCAACTCCACCAGGGCCGCCGAGATGAGTGCACAGTGAAGAGAGCTTCTTCAGTGAAACTGACAAGCTGCGAAGGCTTTGATCAATGAAACTGAAGAGCTCTAGCTATGGCCAGATGAGAGGCTGTTGTCCAAAGCACTTCTTTCAGAGAGTGCTATCACTGGTTGACAGGTGATTGATAACTTCACCTGAATAGTACTTCACACACTTTCAGCTGCACTTTCCTGCTGCCAGCCTTCATCACGGCATGGGAGCAGCTTATACAGCTCTACCTTGCACCTCTTATGAGGGACAAGAGCAGAAGCAACACCACAGCCATCAGCACTAGCAGGAGCAACACCAGCAGCAGCAGCACCAGCTGCCTTCTCCTCAGCGGCATGCCCCTCCAAAGGGCAGAGGTGATGGACATCAAGATCCAACTGGAAGGAGGCGAGATCCCCAACACAGGGTCTACAGGCAGACGATCTGCTCTTTCAACATGTCTGAGAGCACCAGTGCCTCAGGAGGCTGAGGCTCTCACAGCAGGTTGCTGTTGACATCTGCAGCCACCTGGAACAAGATCTCCTTCCCAGTGGAGCAGGTGGGAATGCATTGCCAGTGGCCGATAAGTTGCCTATCACCAGAGGGCCACCCTCCACTACCAACCCCCATGCCTCACCCACACCATTCTCTGGCTCTTGCCAAGTTATGTGCTCTCTTCTGCAAGGAGAGAAGGCAGAAAGGTGTGAGTGTTCATAATGGCTTGTGCAAAGAGGAGGGAAGGACACCATTTGTGGAGGGTGATTTGAGGCATGGCTGCAAGAGAACAATAGGCTGAGGGTGAGTGTGATTGTTGGCTACTCAGATGGGGATATGAGGTGTCCGGAGAGAGAGAGAGAGAAGAATGAGTGGAACTGCAAGGTGTGTTGGTCTGAGAAATGTTGTGCAGGAGAATGCTAGGAATGTCAGAGTTTGGGACTTGGCACCTGAAAGTGTTATTCCGCTCACCTGTCATGCCCTCCTGAGGTCCTGGATCTTCTTGGTGCACTGTCTCTAGGTTGGAAGGACCACACTTCTGCTGACTTCCTCTGTCACTATCATCCCCACCTGCTTGGTTGGAGAGGCTATCCTCTTCCTACTGTCCTTGGGAGAGCTAACCTCACTGCAGCCCCTCAGATCCCATAGCAGGACCTCAATGTAAGAATGAGAGGCCCAGTGGGGTCAGCCTTGCCAGGTCTCCTCTCCATTCCTGTGGATGCTGCAGCCTCAAAATTCCAAGTGATGGTGAGCCTTTGTAACCCATGTCATCTCCCTTAATTAGAAATCCTTCCTTTGACAGATTCAACGTGTCATCCCATGATTGGTTAGGGAACCCAGAGGCAGGATGCTAATGCTGTGGCTCTGGGAAGAGCCTCGGCAAAGCCCGCAATTAGTGAATTGGGTTTCCGCCCTGTAAGTGGTCCCACTGTTTTGGCAGGGGCAAAGTGCAAAAGATTTCATCTGTTCACTCTCTTTACCTCTTTACAGATGCTGCCACAAGTGCTGAATATTTCCAGCCTTTTCTGCTTTTACATCATGACATATTTTTTATATATTTATTCGCAAAACTAACATTTTACAAAAGCTTGAAAATGGTTTCTGTTGCTTTTCAAAGAATATAGAATACATTCACAGCAAAATGTTCAGATTTTTAGACACAGTGGGAATTAATATAAAAGAGGGTTATTAGTCCTTGATTTACCAACATTGTTCCCAGTCCTCTTTTCACAGTCCACGCAGAATTCTAAATGCATACAAATTACAATTTACATATAATCAAATAACACCTCGATCATGCTGAACCATTTCATGGACAATAGCATTTGTGCCACAATCCCTGTGAATATGGACTTGGGTGCATATATTTTTCTAAAAATTACGCTGTTTGTTTGGTAATCACCTAACAATGAAACAGCCCTTTGACATGTGGTGTGTTATTTGATAAAAATGGAACTCAGAGAACAGTGGATAGCTTTTTCCTCTGTGCTTATTTTATAATGGAACAAAAGAGTGGAAATTTAGTCCATTTGTAATTGGTTAATAGACTTTTCTAACACTGGGGCGGCACAGTGGCGCAGTGGTTAGCACTGCAGCCTCACAGTTCCAGTGACCCGGGTTCAATTCTGGGTACTGCCTGTGTGGAGTTTGCAAGTTCTCCCTGTGTCTGCGTGGGTTTCTTCCGGGTGCTCCGGTTTCCTCCCACAAGCCAAAGACTTGCAGGTTGATAGGTAAATTGGCCATTATAAATTGCCCCTAGTATAGGTAGGTGGTAAGGGAATATAGGGACAGTTGAGGATGTGGTAGGAATATGGGATTAGTGTAGGATTAGTATAAATGGGTGGTTAATGGTCGGCACAGACTCGGTGGGCCGAAGGGCCTGTTTCAGTGCTGTATATCTAAATTTAAATCTTTTGTCAAATACAGTGATTATAGAAAGGAAAAAGTACTGGAAAATATGCATTAAGCATTGGAAAATATGCATTTTCATGTTAACCATTCAGATGCAGTCCTATTCATTAACCTTCAGCCAATGGCAGTAACTTTTCAACAAAAAACAGTTCATGCTCCAGAAAGTTTGATGGCTCTTGCTAAATTGATGCTAACAAAACTTTCACTGAAAATACTACAGGTTCACAACTGAACTGAAACAGAATGAATGCATACTGGCAGGGTAAGAACACACAAATGCATTTGATGTGTTTTCCAAAATAAATGACCGATTTGCTGGAATCCTGCGTGAAAATGTTGCATGAGGTAAAAGGGATCAACAACTCAAAATCTTCACCTTTTGGCTCTTAGGCACTGATAGCACTTTCTTTAGATGCTGCTCCAGGGAGAAAGTGTAAAAGAACGACTGTTTTTTTGCTAAAATGTCCAATGCAGCCTCCCAAAGTAAAGAGGTTCATTGTAGATATCAAGCACAGAAGGGCCCAATCAAAACAGCACAAGAAAGAACAGGTGGTTGACCATCGCAGAATGGCATAGATCCAAGGGAAGAGGATTTTCTATCCAAAAAGAGCTACTGGGCAAGAAGCCATACATCCTCAGTTATGCAGATGGGTGAGACAAATAATTTTACACATGGCCTTACAGACCAGTTGCAAATTCTGGCACCATTTTTGGAAAGACATTCTCATTACAAGCTGGTACTGTGAGAACATATGCATCATCAACTGGACCTAGAACATTCAGTACTAAACCTGACATGTGATGCAAGTTCCATTTGTCTTGCTGTTGCTGCTGCATTGAATGCAAGAAACTAGATATCAGGACATGCTTATCTAACAGGAGCATCTGTCAGTGAGATGATATCAGCTAAGTCTCCACTAGTATCTGAAGTGAATTTGAGACAGAGCACAAAATACTTCTGTTACTTCATTTTGTCTGAGTAGGAGGAATACAAGTTCTTGCAGTACCAAACTCATCCTTACCCCGGAGTTCACTACAGGTTCAATGCTGTCATTAAATCAGACTTCTGATTATCAATATGTTAATTTGCTTCTGGAAGTTATCATGGCATGAAAACTCTTTCTTGTGTTGAAATTTAGCAGTGTTGGCATCCTTCCATCTATAGAAGATGATGGACACGCAGCAAACAATCCCTTTGCTGATGGCTGTGAAGGCCAATATTTGAGAAGCGGGTTCTGCCACAAGTGCTGCATGTGAAGCTGCCAAATGACGCTGTTGTTTTCAGCATTGGTGCCTGTTGCCAAGCTGCTGTAGGCACTGGTTGTTGTGGTAGTGCACACCAGTCCACAGGATATGTCACCATTTCTCTCTTTTGCCAACTCGTGACTCCCAGGTGCGATAATCGACTTTTAGGACCTTCATGTCATGCTTGCAAGCATCCTTGAATCGGAGCTTTTGCACCCCACTGGTCGTCTGACCCGGCTACCTCACCATACAGAAGGTCCATGGGTATGCGACCGTATTCCATCCTGCGGACGTGTCCGATCCACTGAAGCTGCCTCTGTTTGATTAGTGCCAGCAGACTTCGGAGCTGTGCCTTTGAGAGCACTGCCACATTTGTGATTTTGTCCTGCCAGGATATACTCATAAATCGTCACAGACAGGGAAGATGGAAATTATTGAACTTCCTTTCCTGGTATCTGTAAGTCGCCCATGTTTCACAGTCGTTCAGCGAAGTGCTGAGGACACAGGCCTTATAAACCATCAGCTTGGGCCTATGGGTCAGCTTGGTGTTATCCCATGCACGTTTTGTGAGTCAGCCAAAAGTGGTAGCTGCTTTCCCAATGCGTGTATGGAGCTCTGCATCAAGGGACAAATTGTCACCATGGCCCAAGATGCAGAATTTGCTTACCACTTCCAGTGGGATGTTATTTAGTGTAATCAGTGCGGAGATGCAACACCTTATTCCATGACCACGGTTTTCTTGATGCTTATAGTCAAGGAGAATAAGTTACAGGCATGGGAGAGACAGTCCATGAGTCTTTGTAGCTGAGTTTCCTTGTGAGCGACTAGCGCAGCATCATCAGCGTAGATTGTTGGCAATGTTACAATGTCATTTTGCTATGAATTGAGAATTATGGAAAGAAGAACAACTTACATTTTGTAGTACTTATAAGGTGCCCATAGATATCTCAGAGTGCTTTACAGGGTGGTGGGTGGCAACTGGACTGAAAAAGGAAAGGGTCCAGAGCAGAGGCATAGCTACAAGTGAGCCACTTAAACCCACCAAAATCCTGTCCAAACACAGGCAAAATGCAGCAGCACAGGAGCATAATGTAGATTTCCACAAGTTAGTAGTCAGACTTGAGTACAGCAGCAAAAATACACACTACAAGAGAAGTCAACCACCAGAAAAGGCAATTGGAATAACAGTAAGAGACAGATAACACAAGCGGAAGTGGTGTGACACTCTAAATGTACCATCCTATATTCCAAGATTGCTTTTGTTGGGATGCTTGGGAGGGAGGAGCATTTAAAACAAAACAGCAACTTGAATTATTTATGCAATTTAATATAAATGATTTGCTTTGATGTCAGACCTTTGGTTATTGCCTGTCCACCATAAGTTGGGGCCTACCCTAATTTTCTTTCTGGGCTTCAGCACTGGTTAGAAAGAAGGGATAAGCCTCGTCAAAGAGGAGGGTCTTAAGGAAGATTTTGAAGGCAGGGAGGGAGGTGGCAAGGCACAGATGCTGAGGGAAGGAATGAGTTAGTTCTAGAGGACAGGCCAAAATGGCTGAAGGTGCTCTTGCTGCTGGTGCAACAGAAGGAATATAGTAAGCAAACAAATATGTTGGGAGAAAATAAATCAACAGGAAAGTGCAAAGTGATACATTATGTCAGGATAAATGATAGAAACTATTCACGTTTCCCATAATGTTTCAATTTAAGATCATCAAAATTCAGTGAATAGTGTAAGATGGAATTTGCTTTCATTTAATGATTAGTAGCAATATTCAGCAAATACTCTGCAGACAGTTTTGTTATTAAAATTGCAGTTCCACAAACATAAATAACTTTATTCACGTTATCCTCATAATTAATATCTGAGAGAAACCTCTGAAAATGTGCACAAAACTGGGTTAACAGATCTGTAAATACTTCTGCATATGGGGATTATTATTTGGCAGCTTTTTCTTCTCATTCAGTTTGGTTCACTCCACTCCCCATCCTAAAGGTTTTGACTCATGGACAGGTACTCTTTCAAGGTGCAGTTATGTCCAGAGAAGAAGCCAAGCCTAGAAAAGGGAAAATTCACTCTTTTCAAGCTCAGTGCAAGTCAGGATCAGAAAGGTGGCCTGAGCATATTATTCCCCGAAGGGCACTCCAGCAGTTTTCTGGTTCTTGGGCGTTCTGGATGCCAAGACTCTACCAAGCTCATGAAAACCTGGTGGGACAGAGTTCTCAGGCTGATCTGTCGATGAATGGACCATAAAAGGCAAGTATACTTTAAAGGTAAGTGCATTAGGCCTTTTAAAGGCCCCTTATGCAATTGTCTTTTGCCTCTTTTCCCCTAGGTTTTTATGAACCATTGTACCACCTACTGTTGTTTATTTATTTTGTCCTGAGCTCCCTGTACTGGCACTACAGGGTTTACCATCAGAAAACTTTTGAGATGGCGTGTGTTGAGGAAAAGGGAAACACTAGAAAGATACCAAGCAGGTCAGGCTGCCTAAATGATGCCCTATGCCCTCCTGCACAAATCTCAACAGCTGCAGAAATAGATAGCATACTTTGACACTTTGGCAGACTTTGTTGGTGCAGACTTCCACATCAGACCCACATGAGATGAAAGGCTCTTCAGAAGTATTCCAATCACGGCATGACATCCTTTACATAGTTTTGCATTGCAGAAGGCATGTCAGCATGACCAGGAGCCAGAGTTGTCCTTTCAGCCTTACAGACCATCAACCATTTCTGTAGGCACAACCTGGGAATGACCAAGACATCCTGCCTTCTCAGAGTCTGGATCATCAAAAGAACACATACCTAGCTTTCCCATCTGCTGCACCAAGACACCAGCTACCAACATGCTACGCAGGGACGGTAATGGTCATCTGTGGCCTGAAACTTGTTGGCACCTGCTTTCAGGCATGTTGTTGTGCTGATCTATTGATTGGTGATGTGAAATGTCACAGGGGAAAACCCTTGTTACAAGCATCTCTTGCGGCACTACCTCAATTTAGCAGCCATCAAAGAGGGAAGCCAAGTGTTGGGCTGCACTATCACTTATCTGCGGACCAATGCCAGTACCTAGGGGTCTCTTTCCCTTTATTCAGACCTACCACTTCTGATTCCTCTGCCGCTTCAACCTTGGCAAAAGGTAAAAATACCTTTGAATGCTCTCGAGAAGTTTTCTAAATTTTTGCACTCTGCCTTGTGACGCTCACATTCCGTTATCACTGTCATTTTATATTTGACCTGTGCAATTTTTCTCTCCTAGCAGTGGTACCATCCCTAGACCTGCCTAAGTTTATTATGCAAATTATGCAAATAAGGTTAGACTGGAACATGGAGAGAGATGAGCACTTAAGATTTAGGCATGTTTTAAGGCAGTGGAAACCAAATCAGAACCTGACGACAGAAATGGCCCCTATTTTTATGCTGTAGGGTTGCTCAGTGAAACACACAGAGTCGTCAAAATTAAAGAATTAATGACAGTAACATTTAGAATACAAACATATAAAAGGAAACAAATGAAAACTAAAGAGAGGAAAAGCCCAGCTGGTCTTATACAAAGGTAGTATATTATCTTTTATTCTGTATTCTTCTCGTGTCCTAGATAACCATATATGCAGGAAGTGTCGTCAGCTGCAGCAGCTCGAATTCTGGGCTTCAGAGCTTGAGCAGCAGCTGGCATTACTGTGGTGCATCTGCGAGGTTGAGAGTTTTGTGGATAGCACATTTATAGTTGTGGTCACCTCACAGCTTAAGGGTATACAGGCAGAGATGGACCAGGCAGGTTGTGCAGGAGTCCGTTGAGTGCATCTCACTCTCCAACCAGTATTCTGTTCTGAATACTGTTGGGTTTGATGGTTCATCTGAGGTGTGCAGCCAGAGCCTAGTCAATGGCACCACAGCTTGTACAGGGGGCAACAGGGAGATTGGAAAAACAAAGGTGATAGGGGATTCGATAGTTAGGTGAACAGACAGGTGTTTCTGTAGCTGCGGACATGAATCCAGGATGGTTTATTGCTTCCCTGGTGCCAAGGTCTAGGATGTCACTGAGCAGCTGCAGAGCACTCACAAGGGGAAGGGTGAACAGCCAGCGGTCATGTTCTATATCAGTACCAACAATATAGGCAGAAAGAGGGATGAGATCCTGCACGCAGAGTTTATGGAGCTAGGAAAGAAACTAGCAAGCAAGACCTCAAAGGTAGTAATCTCCAGATTACTCCCAATACTGTGCGCTAGTGAGTATAGAAATAGGAGGATAAATCAGATGACTGCGTAGCTGGACAGATGGTGTAGGAAGGAGGGCTTTAGATTCCTGGGACATTGGGACTAGTTCTGGGGGAGGTGGAATCTGTACAGGCCGGACAGGCTGCACTTGAACAGAGCCAGGACTAATGTCCATGTGGGGCGATTTGCTAGTGCTATTGGGGAGAGTTTAAACTAACTTGGCAGGAGTGTGGGAACCAGGAGGTTATATTAGAAAGGAAAACCATGGTGCACAGAGAATTGGGAGAGGCAGATAACACTGAGGTAGGAAATAGTAAGGTATTAGATGGGGTCAGAGTAAGAGGAAATGTAATAAAGTCTAAATTATGTTTACTGTGCATGTATGTGAATGTGTAGACTGTGGTAAATAAGGTTGGTGAGCTGCAGGTGCAGATAGCCACATGGAAATATGATGTTGTGGCAATAATGGAAACGTGGCTCAAAAAAAGGGCAGGACTAGGTACTAAATATTTCTGGATACAAGGTGTTCAGGAAAAATAGGGAAGGAAAGAAAGGAGGAGGTGTAATAGTATTGATCAAGGAGAACATTACAGTGCTAGAGAGAGAGAATGTCCTAGAGGGGTCAAGGGCAGAATCTATTTGGTTAGAGCTAAGAAACAATAGAAGCACCATTACATTTCCAGGTCTATTCTATATGCCACCAACTAGTGGGAAAAAAATAGAGCAGGTTGTCCAACATATGGCCCGTGGGCCAAGATCCAGCCTGCCAAAGGTTTCCATCCAGCCCGCGGATGTATTTTAGAGATGAGAAATTTTTCATTGTCTTCTCCTTTCAGACAGTTTTTGTCAAACCGCGGTGTCAGTTTCACAGCTAACAGGTGCTGACTTCGAGAACAGCAGTTTCCCAACTTCGGACAGATGCGGAGTTTTCCAGTAGGTTCCAACTTTTTTTTAAAAGCCCGCTGGAAATCCCCGAATGTGTCTGAAGTTGGGAAACTGCTGCACCCGCTGTCAGCTGTGAAACTGAGCGCGATTTTTAAAAAACCGGACTAATCCCAAAGCTGCTGTGCTGAACACTCCTGCTCTCTGCAACTGTCAGAGAGAGAGGGGGGCAAGAGAGAGAGAGGGAGGAGGCAGAGAGAGAGGAGGGGACAGGGAGAGAGAGAGAGAGAGAGGAGGCAGAGAGAGAGAGGGGGACAGAGAGGGGGGGAGCAGAGAGAGAGGGCAGAGAGAGAGAGGGAGCGATAGAGAAGGGGGCAGAGAGAGAGAGAGGGGGCAGAGAGAGGGGGACAGAGAAGGGGCACACAGAGTAAAGATGACACAGAGAGGAGGGGAACAACACAGAGAGGGGGAACAACACAGAGAGGGGTGGAACAGGGAGGGGAGTCACAGGGAGAGAGAGAGACAGACAGAGAAACAGAGAGAGAGAGAGACAGTGATCAAGATCACTCATGACAGATGGACATCTATCTGGAATACTCCGCATCGCTACAAGTGTTTGGGCAAACATTGACTACTTGTGTAAGCAAACAAATCTCACTAAATCAGTGTCCAACATAGTAAAGAGAGATAAATCAATAAATTCATCTTTTCATTTAAAGCTTCTTCACAAAAATGCACAGTTGTTGTTGTTTTTATTAATAGTAAGATAAATTTTTAATGCCTTTATCTCTCTGAAATTGTCTCACCGGCCCCCCATGTAAGACAAAAATTGTAATGTGGCAAAAAGGTTGGACAGCCCTGATATAGAGGAACACATTTGCAAGGAAATTACAGAGAGGTGCAAGAATTATAGTTACTTTAATTATCCCAATATAAACAGGGATAGTAATAGTGGAAAGGGAGAGAGAGGCAAGAGTTTCTAGTGTGTGTTCTGGAGAATTTTCTACATTAGTATGTTCTCAGTCCAACGAGAAAGGCGGCATTGCTGGATCTAGTTCTGGAGATTAAGGTGGGTCAAGTGAATCAAGTGTCAGTGGGGGAACATTTAGGATACAGTGACCACAGCATCATAAGGTTTAGGTTAGCTATGGAAAAGGACAACAAGAAATTCAGAGTGAAAATAATTAATTGGGGGAGGGCCAACTTCAGTGGGGTGAAAACAGATCTGGCCCAAGTAAACTGGAATCAAAGATTGACAGACAAAACTGTAACTGAACTCCTTTAAAGAGGAGATAGTTCAGGTACAGTCAAAGTACATTCCTACAAAGGGGAAAGGTAGGGCAAATAAATCCAGAGCTCCCTCAATGGTGAGATAGAGAGTAAGATGAAGCAGAAAAAGAATGCATGTGACTGATGTCAGGTAGATAATATAATTGCAAACCAGGTTGAATATAGAAGGTTCAGAGGGGAAGTGAAGAAAAAGAGAAGCAAAGACAGAGTATGAGAAGAGACTGGCAGATAACATAAAAGGAAATCCAAAAGTCTTCTATAGGCATATAAATAGTAGAAGAGTGGTAAAAAGAGTGGGCCCGATTGGGGATTTATGCATGGAGGCAGAGGGCATGGCTGAGGTACTAAATAAATACCAAGGCAAAAGACACGGCCCAAGTCATAGTGAAAGAGGAGGTAGTTGAGACACTGAATGGGCTAAAAATTGATAAAGAGGAAGTATTATATAGGCTGGCTGTATTTAAAGTTGATTACTCATCAGGACTGGATGAGATGCATCCAAGAATACTGAAGGAAGTAAGGGGGGAAATTGCGGAGGCATTAGTTGTAATCTTCCAGTCCTCCTTAGATACAGGGAGTGGTGACAGAGGACTGAAGAATGCAAATGTTATACCTTTGTTCAAAAAAGGGTGTAAGGATAAGCTCAGCAACTACAAGCCAGTCAGTTTCACCTCAGTGGTGGGAAAGCTTTTAGAAATGATAATTTGGGACAAAATTTAACAGTCACTTGGAAATGTAGTTTAATTAAGGAATATCAGCACTGTTTTGTCAAGGGACATTTCTGTTTAACTAACACACTTGAGTTTTTTTATATGGTAGCAGAGCAGGTTAATAAGGGTAATGCAGTTAATGTGGTGTACATGGACTTCCAAAAGGCATTTGATAAAGTGTCACATAACAGGTTTTCCAGCAAAGTTAGAGTCCATGGAATAACAGGGACAGTAGCAGCATGCATATCAATTTGCCTGAATGACAGGAAACAGAGTAGTGGTGAATGGTTGTTAATTGGACTGGAGGAAGGTTCCCCAGGGTCGGTGTTAGGACCACTGCTTTTCCTGATATATATTAATGACTGGGAAAGGGGCGAAAATGGCAGGTGCAAGATGGCACTGGCAGCCGCAGTTCCAATCCTGCATGCAAACAGCTCAGGATATTGTTCGTTTTGATGATGACCTAGAGATGACATCATCACCCGGTAGCACCCTGAGCGACAAAGCAGCCTTTTTGAAGGACACCACTGCATGTTCCGAAATTGGAGAGGGACCAAGAAAAGGTGGCCTAAACAAATGCTCGTCTCTCTACCACCCAGTTGGCTTGACACGGTCAACGGGCATCTCTTAATGCGGTCAAACTGCGACAGAGAAGGAAACGTGAGCTCCTAACCTTGCTTCAAAAGGTGGGAAAAGAAAAATTCTGAAACTCGCCTGCTGGAACGTGAGAACAATGCTCGTCTCTGGTGACAACAGCTGCCCCCAGCGATGCTCAGCCCTGGTGACCCATGCGCTAACCAGATTAGACATTGATATGATGGCCCTGAGTGAGGTCCGCTTCTTGGAGCAAGGCAGCCTAACAGAACACAATGCTGGCTACACCCTCTATTGGTCAGGTAGACCTCAAGGTGAACAATGCCTCTTTGGTGTCGGCTTCATGGTGAAGAAGACTATCGCCACTAAACTTTCAAGCCTGCCAATCAGCCATTCCGAATGCATCATGTCGCTGTGCCTGCCCCTCCAAGACCAGCAGCATGCAACCATCATCAGTGTTTATGCTCCAACCCTGAAGGCTAACCCAGCTGACAAAGATAAGTTCTACACATCTCGTGAACTCATCCAGAATGCCCTTCCCAAGGACAAATTGTTAACCTGATAGATTACATCTTGCTGCGCCAGTGTGACCTAAAGGACGTCCTGCATATGAGAGTCATGCCCAGTGCTGACTGTCATACAGAGCACCGGCTTGTTTGTTCAAAGCTGAACTTCCACTTCAAGCCCAAGCCCAAGAACAGGCCTAGAGACAACCCATCAAAGAAATTTCGAGTCAGCAACCTGCAAACCTCATCTTGCAGAGATAGATATCAAGCAACCTTACACTGGAACATTCTGATCTCTCTGCTGATTCCACTCCAGAAGAACTCTGGGAACACATCAAAGCTGCAGTACTGGATACTTCCAATGAGGTCATCGGACCCAGCACCAAGAAGAATAAGGACTGGTTTGATGAAAATGACGAGAAAATTCAAATTCTGCTAAAAATAAAAAGGTCAGCTCATCAGGCTCACCTGGCACAGCTGTCCAGCCAAGAGAAAAAGACAGCCTATCGTCAAGCATGCAGCACCCTTCAATGTAAACTGAGGAACATGCAAAATGACTGGTGGACCACACTTGCAGAAAAAACTCAACTGTACGTTGATACTGGCGACATAAGAAGATTCTGTGAAGCACTAAAATCTGTCTATGGACCAGCACATCAAACCCAAAACCCCCAGAGGAGCGCTGATGGCAAGATCCTATACACCGACAAGGAGTCTGTCCTGGATCGCTGGTCGGAGCACTTTGAAACTCTCTTCAATGCCAAGTGCACAGTGCATGATACTGCCATCAATCACATACAACAACAACCCTGTCAAAGAAGAACTGGATGAGAGCCCAACTCTGGAGGAAACTGTGACTGCCATCAACCAGATGAAGAACAACAAAGCCCCAGGAGCCGATGGAATTCCACCCAAAGCCTTGAAACATAGTGACCCTGCCCTATACACCAAGCTCCATGAGCTTTTCATGGCCTGCTGGGAACAGGGCAGGATTCCACGGGATCTTCGTGATGCCGTTATCATCACCTTGTACAAAAACAAAGGAGAAAAATCAGACTGCTCCAGCTACCATGGGATCACCCTCCTTTCTATTGCTGGGAAGATCCTGGCTAGAATACTTCTGAAAAGGCTTGTGCCTACCATTGCGGAAGTAAACCTCCCAGAGAGCCAGTGTGGTTTCAAAGCAAACAGAGGCACCATAGACATGGTATTTGCACTCAGACAATTACAAGAAAAGTGCCGTGAACAAAACAAAGGCCTGTACGTCACTTTCGTAGACCTCACCAAGGTATTCGACACTGTGAGCAGAGATGGACTTTGGAAAATCCTTGAAAAACTTGGATGCCCACCCAGGTTCCTGGCCATGGTGAAACAGTTTCATGAAAATCAGTACGGACAAGTCAAGCAAAACAGCGACCTCTCAAGTCCCTTCCTTATCTCCAATGGTATGAAGCAGGGATGTGTGCTGGCCCCGACCCTATTCACCATCTTTTTCAGCATGATGCTGCAGCAGGCAACAGAAGACCTTAAGGAGGGAGTTTACGTATGCTTCATATGAGGGAAGCCTTTTTAACCTCAGGCTCACACAAAGACACAAGAAAAATTCATCCGTGAACCCTGCACCATGGAGAAGTGAGCTGAATGCCGTCGAGCAATTTACTTATTTGGGGAGCGTCATCTCGTTTGATGCCACCATAGACAAGGAAGTGGACAATAGGCTCTCAAAAGTAAACAGTACATTCGGCAGATTATACAAATGTGTGTAAAGCAACCACAGCCTCAGAGCACAGACCAAGCTCAAAGTGTACAAAGCCATAGTCCTCACCACACTTCCGTATGGCGCCGAGTCATGGGTCCTATACCACTGTCATGTACGCTTTCTCGAGCGCTTCCATTAGCACTGCCTCTGCAGCATCCTCAAGATCTGCTGGCAGGACAGTATCTCAAACATTGAAGTCCTGAAAACAGCCAACATCACCAGTATTGAGGCCATCCTCCTGCAAAGCCAACTGCGTTAGGCCTGGATGGACGACAGTCAACTGTCCAAGATCGTGTTGTATGGAGAGCTGAGCACAGGTAAAACGGAACAGAGGGGTCCCATGCAAATGTTTCAAGGACTCGCTGAAGATATCCCTCTCTGTGTGCCACATCGATCATCGCCAGTGGGAAGCACAGGCAATAGATCGTGATGCCTGGAGATGCTACATCAAGAGGGCAACAGACACCTTTGAGAGTGAGCAAAGAACCAGCATGAAAGAGAAAAGGAGAAGGATAGATCCAATTGCCCCCAGCAGCAACTACACTTTCACTTGTACCTGTTGTCGGAGAATCTGCCGGTCACGGATAGGCCTGACTAGCCACCAGCGGGCCTGCAACCGATGACTACAACCTTTCCAAAATCTTCATCCACAAAGAAATGCCAAGAAGAGATTAATGCCCTAGACTTGGGTGCGCAGGGCACAATTTCAAAATTTGTGGATGACACAAAACTTGGAAATATTGTGAACTGCGAGGAGGATAGTGATAAACTTCAAAAGGACATAAGCAGGATGGTGGAATTGGTGGACAAGTGGTAGATGAAATTTAATGCAGAGAAGTGTGAAGTGATTCATTTTGGTAGGAAGAATGATGAGAAGCATTATAAATTAAAGGGTACAATTCTAAAGTGCTTGCAGGAGCAGATGGACCTTGGGATATATGTACACAACATTGAAGGTGGCAGGGCAGGTTGAGAGAGTGGTTAATAAAGCATAGGGATCCTGGGATTTATAAATAGGAGCATAGAGTGCAAAAACAATGAAGTTATGATAAACCTGTATATATCACTGGTTTTTTCTTAACTGGAGTACTGTGTCCAGTTCTGGGCACCATACTTTAGGAAGGATTTGAAGGCAGTAAAGAAGATGCAGAAAAGGTTTATGAGAATGGTTCCAGGGATGAGGAACTTCAATTATAAGTGGATAGGTTGGAGAAGCTGGGGCTGCTCTCTGTGGAGAATGGAAGATTAAGAGGAGATTTGATGGAGGTGTTCAAAGTCATGAGGAGGCTGGACAGAGTAGATAGGGAGAAACTGATCCCATTGGTGGAAGGATCGAGAACCAGAGTACACCAATTGAAGGTGATTGCAAAAGAAGCAATGGCGACATGAGGGAAAATGTTTTTACACAGCGAGTGGTTAGGATCTGGAATGCACTGCCTGAGAATGTGGTAGAGGCAGATTCAATCGAGGCTTTCAAAAGAGAATTGGATAATTATCTGAAGAGAAAAATTTTGCAGGGCTATGGGGAAAAGGCAGGGGAGTGGGACTAGGGGAGTTGCTTTTGCAGAGAGCTGGCACTGACACGGCAGGCTGAATGGCCTCCTTCTGTGCTGTACCCACTCTATGATTCTATTTAATCATCTGGCGATTTTTCCGAACTCTCTCGTTGCTTTAGCAATAGTCTCACAGCACTGGTCATGAACTTTCAGACACTGAGGTATTGTGATGAATAGGTCTTTCTTTCACTCCACAGCCTTCAACTTGCAACTCTGCAAGGTGAATACATGCTTGGCATCAGCCTACCTATGTGCATAACACTACTTTTATCTATTATTGGCTATGTCTGCCAGATATGGGCCCAGGTGAGGAAGAGAAAGGCAGATTGTACCTGCACAAACATGTGACAGCATGGCTTTCATTGTATGCACGCAGTCCAGGAGTGCATAGGTGGAATTTCCATGGTCCCTTGAAGGCAGGACCAGGAGCAAATTTAGAAATGAGAGTGTCAAGTCAGCAGCCATGCGTTCCTGCCTCCGGGTGATCTTGTTTGAGGTGGGTCATCAACAGCAGCGGCTACCCACCCGACAGTGGTGTGTAGCCAATTTGAATATTTAAGCACCCAATTGTGGGCAGATTGGGGATGCTGCCAGGAAGATTTCTTGTGACAGCATGGTTTTCATTGTATGCACGCTGTGCATGTGTGCATGGTTTGTGTACTGAAGTCATCAGTCACGTGGTCAGTGAATAGCCCTTGTCACCCAGTGGTTACACTTTGATTTGCTGTGGTGGCTCAAATGCAGCTGGCACAGTGGACTGCTGCAGACTGAAGGCTTCGTAACTGCTGCCAGGATACTAGATTTGCATGATTCTCTGCCTATGGTCACACAACAGCAAGACATTGAAGATTGGAATCCCGACAGTCTGGTATAGATGAGAGTTGACTTGTGGTGCCGGAAAAGTGATGTGAGCACAGTCAATGGCGCCCTGCACCATGGGGAAGCCTACAATCCTCATGAAGCCACGTGCTCATTCCACCTGCTTCTCTCTGGGAAGAGAGAATGAAATGTAGTTAGCTCTCATTGAATACAGGGCGTCAGTGATCTTCTTACACAATAGTGGATGGCATTCTGCAAAATGTTGCAACTATTTCTAGCTCCAGCCAGCAAGGAGCCAGACGCATAAAAGTTCTTCACCTTGTCACCTTGAATCCACTGCCAATGCAATCCTTGCCATACTCTAAGGTTGCAGTTATGACTGCAGCATGTGGTGGATTTCAGTGAGGATGTCCTTACTGAAGCACAGACGACGCACACACATTGTTCCTTGCTGAGGTTCAGGTAGGAGAATTGTTTCCTGAGCATCCCGGACGGATATGGCCTCCTACTGAAAACGCTTCTCCTCCTGCTTCTCATTCCTCTTCTGGCAGCTTCTCCTGTATGACCTCTGTTCATGCTCCAAATCATCCTGCATTCCAAGGGAAATGCCTATTGGTGCAATCATGTCTGGGACCAACTGGTTTGTACAGAAGCTTGGAAGTCAGCCAAAAGTACTTCAGCACCTGTAGATTTTTGCAAATTTAAACAACTATAGAAAGCACGAAACACTTGCAGAATGGAAGCAACTATCGATCCTCCAGTAATGACACTTAAGAAGACGGAGACTTAATTTGCTTCCCAGACTTTATTTAGCTATCTTCACTCTCCAGATACAGTCCTTCAACATGTGCTATCTGACCTTTAACCCCTGGACCAGATGACCTCCTAACTGGTACAGAATGTACCTTATAGGATCTAATGTGTGAGTACCACATTGCATCTAATATGTGAGTCCACATAACACTCAGTCTTCATCATGACATCCCTCCCTTATACAAATGAATACATGCACATTAGATAAAATCCTCATATCTCTTGGGTGGTCTCCTTTGACACCTGGCTCTGCCTGCCATCTCAGGAACTCTGGTTATCATCCCTGGACTTGATGATATCAGCTTCCTTTCAGGAGCCTTCATCTGTGCCTCTGGACTGCAAGCTGTCAGCCTTCTGTCAGAAACTTGGGAGTCTCTGGTCCAGGTACCTCATCAGTCCCTGCCGCCATCTGAACATTATCTCGATGCTGTTATTTGCTGTTCAACCATCTGCGCATCTTGGTCTGCAACCAGATTTAGCCCAGACTACGAGTTCTGCATCACAAAACTACTGCAACACTGATATTTCTTGACATATGACGTATTTGTATCAAATTCTACTCCTTCTGGTGACCTCACAGACACCCTATTTCTAGTCTTGGAAATAACATTATTTGGTTCTGAAAAGAATGTTGTATCCATCTTGCTTGAACTCTCTAGTCTAACCAACATTTCACCTGGCATCACATCAGACTCTCTGGCACCCCTCCTATGATCTGCATAAAACTTTGCCACACCCTTCTTCTCAGCATCATGGTCTTGAACTCTTGATCATCAATGATGTCTCTGATTTCCAGCATCTTAGTGCTGAATTTATGTCTGAACAGCAACTCTGCTGGGCTCTTCCCTGTCGTAGCTTGTGAAATTGCTCTGTACACAGCCACATATGACAGAAGTGCCTCCTTCCAGTCTGCCTTCGGCTTGGGCAATTCTCATCCGTTTCTCCAGCGATTGGTTCTGAGTTCCACCTCTCCATTGGCTTATCGCCATTTTGGCATCACTCTGTGATGATGAATCCCTGTAATCCGCATGTAATCAGCAAACATCTGTGAGATAAATTGCGGCCCATTGTCTGAGTACAAGGTAACTGGCAAAACCATGCCTCACAAATATCTAAGTCAGAGCTGTGACTCTTTTCTCTGCTGTTGTTGTCTTCATCACAACATACTCATGGTAGTGACTGTAATAGTCAATCACAACTAGAATTGACTCCCCTGACAGAAACGGATCTAAAAACTCTACGGCTACAGCTTCCCACTGTCGGCTGGTAGCAATGTGCTGCGTATTGGTTCGGGTGGGTTGGGTCAGCTAATGACCTGACATCCATGATAGGATTTGACAAATTTTTCTATATCTTTCTCCATTCCAGGCCACCAAACCTTGGTTCTCAGGTTCTGCTTCGTACCGACCACTCCTAAATGACCTTCATGAGCCAATGTCACCATTCTATTCCTTAGCTGCCTTGCAACAAGTCTGTTGCCTCTGAGCACTATTTCCCCACTTTGCACAATTTATCTCTCACAGCAACGTAGGACTTGTGTATGTACTTCTCCTACTCTCCTGTCTGGATGCTGTGCCTGATGTCTTCTAGTTCTGGATCTCTGTCTGAGGCCGGAATTTCACACCACCCCAGCAAGCGGGATGGTGCTGGGGGGGGGGGTGGCGTAAAATGGAGCAGGCGGCTCCGGGAGGCCTTCCCGAGCCGATCCAGCCTCCACTGACACTTCACAGTGGGGGCGAAAAATGGCCCGCCCGCCCCAGGCCAATCAAGACACTTAAGTGGCCACGTAATGGCCACTTAAGGGCCTTTGCCCACCTCCACGCAGGTTTTACGCATGGCAAGCAGGCGGCCGAGGACCCAGAGAAGCCGCCTGGAAATACCAGGCGGCTGCCGATCGTCCCGGGGTTCCCTGATCATCAGGGTGCCCGATGGAGGGCCGCCCCTGAAACCCCAACCACCCCCAACATGCCCTCCTTACCCCCAACTGACCACCCTTGCCTCGCCGGGGCCTGACCGATTACCCGCAGCGAGGCAACCAAAACTTACCTTAACTCCCAGCTCCATGTCTTCCTCTGCTGTCGGCTGGGCTGCAGTCCCAGCAGTGGCCACCGCTCCCAATGGTGCTGCTGGGACTAAGAGCTGCTGGCCCGCAGATTGGCTGGCAACTCAAAGAGGCAGGACTTCATCCCTCAAGTGGGTGGAAGTCCCGCCTCGGAACAATTAAAGCCTAGGGACCCGTAAAATACGGAACAGATCCCCAGGCAAAGCAGAAGTAGCTTTGCCACCGTCTTTTCAGTCAGTGGCCAGCTCCCGTCTGCCCAATGTAAAATCCCGCCTTGACTCTCTCTCTATCTCCCTAGTTGTCATTACTCTGGGTGTAGAGTGTACCACTACAAATCGCACAAGCGATTCTGCTTCCTCCTCTAGCGTAGACCCTTCCATCTTGTCCATCTTCAGTAGTCTTGATAGCGAATCTGCAATGCTCATTTTCCCCACAATGTGACTAACTTTGTACTTGTATTGCTGAAGTCTAAGTCCCCATCTTTTGATCCTAGCACATGATTTTGACCATGGAGAGTATATCGCCTCCAGTGGTTTATGGTCTGTCAGCAACTCAAATTTGATGCCAAACAAGTATCCATGAAATCTTTTTCAGAGTATGACAGGCCCGCCTTTTTATTTTTTATTTTCATTTTTAGTTATTTTTTCTTTTTTCTTTTTATGTGTTTATTTTATTTTAGTTTGTTTAGTCTGTTTCTACTGTGCCTACTCACTTTTTTTCATGTTTGTGCTTGGGGTCAGGCTGTTCAGTTTTCTGTCAATTAACACCCTCTCTGTACTAACGCTTTGTCTTTCACCACACCATGAAAATACCGTTTGCCTTTGCTCCATGACCTTCTGGTCAGTTATTCTCTTGTCCTATTCAACACTTTCTCTTCTGTTATCTCTTGCCCCACCCCCACTTTACTTGCTTAAAACCTGTTACATTTCTAGCCTCTGCCAGTTCTGATGGTCACTGACCTGAAATGTTAACTCTGCTTCTCTCTCCACAGATGCTGCCAGACCTGCTGAGTATTTCCAGCATTTCTTGTTTTTATTCCATGAAATCTTTTACATGCCCAGACCAGCCCAAGGCCTCTTTCTCTGTCTGAGAATATCACCTCTCCACATCCATCAAAGACTGGCTTGTGTAAGCGATAACTCTTTGTGTACTCTAGCATGTGTCTGTACTAGCACTGCTCCTAATCCCATAGGACTGGTGTCTGCAATGACCTTCATTGGGGCTTGTGGATCGTAATATCCAAGAGTGTGAGCACTCATTAAGTTTTCCTTCAGTGCTCTGAATGCATCCTTCTGCTCTTGGTCAAACACAAATTGTTCATTCTCCCTCATTAACCTCCTCAATGGATCAGCCATTGTAGCAAGTTTGGTATGAATTTTTCACAATAGTTTACTAGAACAAGAAAACTCCTCACCTCATTGGCATTTTGTGGTTCTCTTGCCACTGCCACTGCCTTAACTTTCTCCCTGGCAGGATTAATGCCTTGACTTGTCAACTTGTGACCCATAAATATCAGCTCTGACACTCCGAATAGGAATTTGTCTGCATTCACCATTAGACCTGATGCTTGCAACCTTACCAACACTAGTCTCAACCTTTCATCATGTTCCTCATGAGAGACACCATGATTGATGATTTCATCTGAAATACTGGCCGTTCCTGGAACACCTTGAATTAATTTATGGATCTCGTGCTGGTATATCTCAGGTGCTGTATTTATACTAAATAACAGCCTTTCGTACTGGTACAGTCCACAGTGCATGACAAAAGTTGTCACCTTCTTAGAAGCTGGGTGTACCCCCATTTTAAGTCCAACTTAGAAAACACCTTACTTGTCGACACATCCTGGAGTATCTCATCTACAGCCGGTATAGGAAGGTGTCCTCTAGCCATTCCCTTATTTACCTGTCTGCTGTTAATGCACAGTCTTATGTCTCTATTTGATTTGGGCACTACCATTACTGGACTCACCCAAGGTGTTGGTCCTTCTACTGGTTCAACAATATTTTGATGAGCTCTTGGATCTTGACTTCAACCTTATACCTCAATTCAAAAGGAGTCCTTTGTCCAGACGTGCTACAGGCTTGATGTTATCATCAATGGTCAGCTTCACCTGATGTTCATGAAGCTTTCCTATTCCTTGGAAAACAGGTTTGAACTCCTCCTTCAGTTCAGCATACGACTTCACCAAGTTCACTTTCAATACAATATGCAACACCCCTAAGGCTTGAGCTGTCTGCTTATAAGTGATGTCCCTTTCTCTTCGATGACCACAAGCTCTGCATCTACTTCTTCATCACCTACTTGCACTACAGCCTTGAAACATCCCACAATCTGAAGTAGTATCTTTGATGTGTATGGAAACAACTTCTTCACACATTTCTGTGATGTGCACTTGATTCTCTTCTTCTTCAATTCTTCCCATAATGCCCTGTCAATCATATTGCTATCACTTCCAGAATCCACAATGATGTCCACCTTCACCCCACCAATCAGCACTGGAACTTTTCCATGTTTTCCATCATTGACTACAAAAATGTATCCCTCATCATATTCACCATCATTCTTGCCGTCATCTTCTACTCGGCATACATTTCTGCCTTGTTCAGTCCTCTATCCTCTGTTTTCCTTTCCATACTTTCCTCTCATCTCTGCACTTCCGAGCAAAGTGATCCTTTCCCCCACAATTTCTGAAGGTCTTGCCTTTAGCAGAGCAGCAAGAATCCTTCCCAAATTGTCCGAAATTTCCACATTTGAAGCACTCTTTCTCCATTTTACTTGGGCTACTCTGGAGGATCTAAGAACAAAGATAATTACAGCACAGGAACAGGCCCTTCGGCCCTCCAAGCCTGCGCCGATCCAGATCCTCTCTCTAAACATGTCGCCTATTTTCTAAGGTTCTGTATCTCTTTTCTTCCTGCCCATTCATGTATCTGTCTAGATACATCTTAAAAGACTCCATCGTGCCCGCATCTACCACCTCCGCTGGCAATGCGTTCCAGGTGCCCACCACCCTCTGCGTAAAGAACTTTCCACGCATATCCCCCCTAAACTTTTCCCCTTTCACTTGTTCAGTTAGCTGGAGTTTGATGCAGGACGCCCTGAAGCTGAAGTGTCTGCATCCAACTTCATCACCTCGAATTGAGCCTTCAAACAAAGCCCCTCCCCGCCCCGATGTTTCCACCAAGGTTAACACATCCTCTTTTTCAAGGAACTTACACAAGTAGTTCGATTGGCAACTTTATACGACTTGATTCCTGAGCTGATTATCCAAATCATTTCATAATTACATCCCTTAGATGCTTGGCGCAATCCAATGATAAATTGCACAACAGTTTCCCCATCTGTCTGCTTCATCTGCTGAAAAACATGCCGCTGAAATGTTGCATTCATTTTCACCACATAATGATTGTTTAATGCATCCTTGGCCTTATCATAATCATCCCGTCCTCCTGTGCCATTAAGTGTTTTGAATTTCTCTCTCACCAATGCCCAGCATTGTACAGCAACAAAGCCCTCCATTGAGTTTGCTGCGTCGACATCGCCCCATAGAGAAACAGATCTCTGCTGTCTATGTAAGCCTCAAACTCTTCCAGCGAGGCAACCCATCGCGCGTTCAC
Source organism: Heterodontus francisci (assembly GCF_036365525.1). Classification (NCBI taxonomy): domain Eukaryota; kingdom Metazoa; phylum Chordata; class Chondrichthyes; order Heterodontiformes; family Heterodontidae; genus Heterodontus; species Heterodontus francisci. The sequence goes on from NC_090379.1 coordinate 73,486,667, forward strand.
TACACTGGCTTCACAGTTGGGATCAAACGGATTTACACCTCTAATTCCAGCAAATTCCAATCTGCAAAGAGCCATATCTGACTGCAATAGTTCAGCAACCTAAGACAATATTTTACTTCTCGTCGCCACTGTCGATCCTCCAGTAATGACACTGAAGAAGACTGAGACTTAACTTGCTTCACAGATTTTATTCAATCATCTTCACTCTCCAGATACAATCCTTCAACATGTGCTATCTGACCTTTAACTCCCAGGTCAGATGACCTCCTAACTGTTACAGAATATACCTTATAGTATCTAATGTGCGAGTACCATATTGTATCTAATGTGAGTACCGTATTGTATCTAACATGTGAGTTCACATAACATTCAGTTATCATCATGACAGCAACAGCCAGAAGAAGCCAACCAGCAACTAACCTGTAAGTAGTTGATGATCCCCTTTAAATAGCGCTAATGGTGGGTGGAGGGTGGATGGGGGTGGGGGCTTCTTTCCTGCTGCAAATGTGTGTTTAGCTGTGTGAAGTTAATAGAGGGCATTACCTGGAGCGCTGAGCTCCAAAATGGCACCGCTTGCATCAAAACAGAGTTGCACACTGACTAATGTCATGATCTGCCTGCTCTGCACACTTCTGGCAGCTGTTCACAGTGTGCTCGCTAACGCCCTTACCAATATGGCATCCAGCATGACTCGTCTCAAAAGTGTGCACCCCAAGTGGCACCCCTAGATCCCAAACAACGGGACTTATCGATGCCAATTTTGCATCAGTTACACTCAACCTGATTTACAATATATTGTCAAGAAAAAATTTGGTGCTGTTGAAAAATTAGGTCACGAATCAAAGTGACTGGCGCAAAATTCGCCATGTACTGCATATCCTGTGTTTTTAATTCATTCATGAGTGTCACAGGCATTTATTGCCAATCCCTAATTCCCCTTGAGAAAGATGCAGTGAGCCGCCTTCTTGAACTGCTGCAATCCATGTGTTGCAGGTATTCCCACAGTGCTGTCAAATAGTGAGTTCCAGGATTTTGACTCACCGATGATGAAGGAACAGCAATATAGTTCCAAGTCAGGATGGTGTGTGACTTGGAGGTTGTGGTATTCCCATGCATTTGCTGCCCTAGTCCTTCTAGATGGTAGAGGTCACAGGCTTGGGAAGTGCTGCTGAAGAAGTCTTGGCGATTTGGTGCAGTAGATGGTACACACTGCAGCCATGATGTGCCGGTGGTGGAGGGAATAAATGTTTAAGGTGGTGGATGAGGTGCCAATCAAGTGGGCTACTTTGTCCTGAGCTTCTTGAGTGTTGTTGGACCTGCACTCTTCCATCACCCTCCTGACTTGTGCCTTGTAGATGGTGGAATAGCTTTGGGGAGTCAGGAGGTGAGTTACTCTCTGCAGAATTCCCAGCCTCTGACCTGCTCTTGTAGTCACAGTATTTATGTGCCTAATCCAGTTAAGTTTCTGACCAATGGTGACTAAGCCTGGCTATCCGACCCAAACCCGACTAGACCCGTCTACATGTGTCAGGTTCAGGTCGGGTCCGGTCGAAATTCCGAGTCCAGCCTTCAGGCTCGGATCGGGTTGGGCTCGACACTGCTTCCGGGAAGTCATGGGATCAGGCTTACCCATGATTCCCCACAACTCCAGCTACAGGAATAGCCTGCTGCCGGAACAGATGAAGGATATTCGTGTCAGGTCGAGGTCAGGTCAGGCACAAAAAAAATTAAAGGGCTCGGGTCGGGTCGGGTCGGGTTCGGGTTGGCTGTGGTCAGGTCGGGCCCAGGTCGAGTTTTAAATTTATACCCGAGCCACGCTTTAATGGTGACCCCCCCCCTCCGCCAGCATATTGATGGTAAGGGATTCAGCGAAGGTAATGCTATTGAATGCCAAGGGAAGTTGATTAAACTCTCTCTTGTTGGAGATGGTCATTACCTGACACATGTGTGACACACAAATATTGCTTGCCACTTAGCAGCCCAAGCCTGACTATTGTCTAGATCTTGCTGCATGTGGGCACGGGCTGCTTCATTATCCGAAGAGTTTCGAATGGAACTGAACACAGTACAATTATCAGCGAATATCCCACTTCTGACCTTATGGTGGAGGGAAGGTCATTGATGAAGCAGCTGAAGAAAGTTGAGCTTAGGCTACTGACTTGAGCAACTCCTGCAGCAATATCCTGGGACTGAGATGTTAATCTCCAACAACCACAACCATCTTCCTTTGTGCTAGGTATGACTCCAACCAGTGGAGTGTTTTTCCCCTGAGTTCTATTGACTTCAATTTCACAATACAGGAGTACCCTGGTTCAGGCCTCAGCTAGTTCTGGAATACAAGTCTTTGGTACTACAGCTGGGATGTTGTCAGGGCCCATAGCCTTTGCTGTATCCAATGCATTCAGTCATTTCTTGCTATTGCATGGAATGAATCCAATTGGCTAAAGGCTGGCTTCTGTGATAGTGTGGATGTCAGGAGGAGGCAGAGTTGAATCATCCACTTATCACTTCTGGCTGAAGATGGTTGCAAGTGCTTCAGCCTTTTCTTTTGCACTCATGATCTGGGCTTTGCCATCATTGAGGATGGGGATGTTCAGGGTGTCTCCTCCTCCTCCCATTAGTTGTTTAATTGTTCACCAGCATTCACAACTGCATGTGGCAGGACCACAGATCTTTGATCTGATCCATTGGTTGTGGATCGTTTAGCTCTGCCTATAGCTTGCTGCTTCCACTGTTTACCACACATGTAGTCCTGTGTTGCAGCTTTATCAGATTGGCACCTCATATTTTGGTACACCTTGCGCTATTCCTGTCAAGCTCCTCTAAACTTCTCATTAGACCAGGGTTGATTCCCTGGCTTGATGGTAATGGTATAGGCTAAGATTGTGGTGAAATACAATTCTGATGCTGAAGGCCCACAGCACCTCATGGATGTCCAGTTTTAAGCTGTTCGATCTGATCTTAATCTATTTCATTTACTGCGGTGGTGGTGCCACACTACACGATGGAAGGAAATGTAAAGAGGTCAGAAAATCATTTTCTGCTGACATGCAGACATGGTTTAGAATCTTTTCACCCAGTCACTATGGAAACTATTTTCTATTACATGGAGTTTGCAAAACAAGTGCCTAAATTACACCACTCAGTTAAGTAAAGCAAAGACAATGATGTGGTAGCACAGCTGTTCACAATTACTGAACACAGCTTCATTTGTTAAGATTTAGTTCTGGTCTTGTAGGTTTTAACTTTTAGGTGGCCTATTGCTAGTTGCCTACACATTCCGGAAGCAGAGAGGCCAGAGCCATATTTAGACCCGGGCCTCATTTAAATGGAACCGGGCATCCCAATGCAGCTTGCCAGTTTTGAGCAGGCCCAAAGGTAAGTCCTGGGTTGGTGGGAAAGAGGGACAAGTCAAAATGGAAGGAGACAAGTCCATGTCAGTAGCAAGCTGCAGTATTTTCCTGAAGCCAGGAGAAGCATACAATTGCAAATGTGGCTCTATGTCATTGGACCCTGATTTACATAATCAAGAGGCCGACCATCTGAAGCAGGTGGACACTCCAGCTCAAAATACTATCAACCAGAGCATTAGCTTTAATGGGCCATTAAGTCTACTGACCCTATTTTGAGGCCATTACTGCAATGCTAACATTGATTATGGCCAAATAAAATTGAGAGCATCTAGAGGGCATCAGCGCAGCATGCCTGGCAAGAGATGGCAGCCATGGTTATCACTATGTAGAGTGCATTACACTACTCAAGAACAAATGGAGAAATGACACACCTTAAGGAAGAGGCCACGAAAAGACTCACTGACAGTATAATTTACCAGGTCAAATGTATTTACATGGTCCAGGTATGCATGCCATAAAATGTTGCCTAGTAACTGTTCCATATTGATTGCTGGCCACAGTCCACAGCCAGCCTTACAGTTATTTCTTTGCTTATCCGACATTGCCAATCTTTCAGCATGGCCACACAATCAAGATGCAATTTACAACTGATATCTTTGACAAGTTACATCTTCAAAAGGGTTTCAGGATGGCATAGGGATCATTTCCACTATCAACGAATATGTTAACCACACATATCTTACAGGCGACTGATGTGTAAGTCAGCATAGCTAGCACTTTCTTCTCTTTTCCCACAACAGCACCAGCTGAACGACACACTGCTCAATGTCACCTTACTGTTTTGGAGATGCACCAGTAAGGTAACATTGGGCAGTTGTGACTATTGTTACAGCCAGGTGAGGAGGGGGTCTCAGGCTCCCCTTTCGCCCCTTCTCTGGTTTGACCTCAACAGGATTTACCCTTTTTTAACAGTGATTGAGCTTACCACCTCAGTGAGCGCTTGCTCCTGTTCCTCTAATGTAATTGCAAAAGAACCAATCAGACAGGTTTTCTTGAGTTTAAACAAGAAAGATGTCAGTTTATTTCTCTTAACACTCTAAACTGGTTAAAATTACTAAAAATACGCTACGCATTCACGCACACATTCACATGAGAGTCACACACACACAAATAGATTACAGAGGGAAAACAGCTTTGGTGGTTGGAGTAGAGTCTGGAATAAATGGAATTTAAATGCAGTTTTAAATCTCAAGTCCTCACTGAAGTTGTATTCCTGAAGTCCTCGCTGGGCCATGTGCACAGTGGTGGGCCTGCTTTTCTCAGTGCTCATGAAGGCAGAAGAGAGGTTCGATCCCTCTCCCCTAGTTACTGGCTGTGGCCGTCTGTAGACTTGAGGTGGGGTGGGGTTTCCAGTTGCAACCTGGTCTTCTCTTGATATTTACTGGAGAGAGAGAGAGAAAGAGCGAGAGAGTGAGACCTGGTTCGTTGATGGCTTTTCAGTTACTTCCATCTGCTTTCTGTGTGACAAAGCTTACAGTCTCTCCAGAGCTGCCTGGGAGTCACATGGCATTATCAAGCCCCTTTGTTGTTTCAGTGAGCTCTTTCTGGAATCATCTCTGAGATTCAAGGCACTACACCTCAAGCTACTTGGAGGGGGTTGCCTCTTTCAAAGTCAATAGGTGTAGATGGCCCCTGATGACCGTGCTGATAAGGCCATTCCAGGTAATTAAATCAGAGAGCATCCCATTGTTCTGGCTAGGTTGAGTCAATCGTGTCGTCTCCAGTCTGATCTTTTGGTGTTTCAAATGTAAATTGCCGTGGTCATCTTGGCTGCCAGCTTACTTTTAAAAAAAATTACTTGTAAAAAATTTCTAATGCAAGGTTCCAACTGATTAAATTAATATTTCACAATTGGCATATGCGGTTTTCATGACACTATATTTTATCCAATTAAAGCAGCTTATCTGCTCTGATAAGAAAATCTGTATTTCCAATCCATACAACTATTTTCTGGTGGTCATTTCACCCCACAAATTGGATTCTTTATTAGGCAGACATAATAAATAGGACCTTACTTGACTTGGTGTGTGCTTGAGCTCACGTATGCCTGCACAAAAGGGCTGAATTTAATGAGCCAGTCCTGGTGCCAGGCGCAGAAAATGGTAGCTTTCGTGTGTGCCACGTGTGCAACCGTGCTGCCGCAATTATGTGGCAGGCAGCCATTTTACATAATGGATGCGCCGGTCACCCCCAATCATGTGGCGGGGGCGGGAGGTGAGACACCAATCTTGGCATCAGCTGATACTGGATCAGGTGCTGCCACCATTTTTAAAAGCCTGCCAACCCACATCACTCCTGACTTGCAGTCTACAGAAGGTCAGTTAACTGTTAGGCATAGAAACCACAGCACTGATTCACAGTGGAGATGATGGTAGAGTGTAGACCAAGGGTGGCCCCATGCTTCAGTGATACCTCTCTGCTGATTCTCCTCCAGGCTGCAGGTTCTCTTCCTCAGCGATAGCAAGAAGAGGTCCTTCTGCCTGACCAAGCAAGCCTAGGTGTAGATTGCAGAGGGGGTCAATAGCTGTGGGGTCACCTTTCGTAACTGGGTCTATTGCAAGAAGGGTGAATGACCTCCTGCATTCAGCCAAGGTGAGTGCTACATTCCAGTGCTCTTTTCTGTGGTTTGGATGTCACTCAAGGGTGTGTGACAAGGTGAGGGTGCCACTGCCAGTGCAATGACAGGGAGGTTATAATTTCATCATGACAAATGCATGGCTGCAACTGGGACACACACCACCCTCATTCATAGCTCAGCCCAAGTAAAACGTGTACCAGCATGAGATACATCAGATCCCCCAGTTGGTGGCAAGGGCCCATAGTAGCAGAGCAGTCATGGTGAAACTTATGCCAAGTTATAATTTCTCCATACTTCCTCTAGCAGGAGAAGAGGGCCCATAACAGGAGGGAGGCAGCCTGGATGATGGTGTGCAGGTTGTGGCGCATCTGTGGAATCTGGTTCTCCACGAGGGTTGCCAACCTTTTGATGGAGGAAGCCATGTGCTGTAATGCCTGGGACACGGCAGCTGTCATGGCATGAATGGACTCCTCCATTGTCTGCTCATGGCTGCGCATGGCCTCTGGTGGAGGGCTCCCTGGCATACATCCTCTCAGCCAGGCCGAGGAAGAGGCCTTAGAACTAGCTGGGAGCCAAGGCAGTTGCGCTATATCTGACAGGGAGACTGCAGTCCTTGCGCAAGAGAGTGATTATTTCCATTATTCGAAAAATTCATGAATAATGGAGAGCCACCTCAGGTATGTTTGTCATAACGGGATAGGGCAGCCTAACCCACCCATGTTTCTGTTCTATTCGGCAGGTCGGCATTCACAAATGACTGCAGCCCCAGAGGGACACCCGTCTACCTCAGAGGAGGAGGACCATTCAGAGGATGCACCGTCCCATGACTCTGCTGCACCTTCCACCAGTGCAGATCCTTTCACCTCGGTGGGTAATCGATCAGTGTTAGAATCAGGGTCATTAGCTGCTGAGAACACCACACACCCGCCCGAGAAGCTGGCTGAGGCTGAGATAGCCAAGTCGGAGGACTGTGGGTGGCCAGGCCCTTGCTGAGCCCCAGGCTGATGACGAGCCTCTGGTGTTGACAGCATAGGGTATGCTGGAGTTGCAGGGAGAGGTAAGGCAACCTCTGGCAGAGATGCCAGAGGTCATGCGCAGCCATGAGTGGACAATGGAGTCATCCATCCTGCCATGACAGCTGCCATGTCCCAGGCGTATCAGCGCATGGCTTCCTCCATCGAAAGGTTGGCAACCCTCGTGGAGAACCGGATTCCATAGATGCACCACAACCTGCACGCCATCACCTTGGCCAGAGCAAGAAAAGGACCAGGAGCCTGGAGGCTTCTCCCACTCCTCTTCGTTATCTGGAGAGCAGGGAGGTTCCAGTGAGCCTTGAAAGGGAGGAAGAGAGGCTAGACTCCACATTTGGTGGACACTGGCTCCTCAGCCCCTCCACCAACAAGCCCAGCTCCAGCAGACTGAGGAGAGTCCTGAACCAATGCAGGAAATCCTTTGGCAGCCGGGGCCCTTCAGACCTAGGCACCCAGAGGACGGCTGCCGAAGCCATTTCAGGCCAAGGGGCATCCTGATCACCAGCCTGCCTCCAGCACAGCTGTTAGTGCAGGGGTCACACTGCGTAGGAGCACCCACAAGCGTATTAAGAAAAGCACCTAGCCACACATGGGTATTCATGGGTGACACAAATATGTTATTTGAAATATATTTAAAAGCTTATTTGTGACAATCATTAGCCACAATTGTGTGAAAACCATGTTCCAACATGCCTTAATTGTGAGCTTCTGAAATCCACCCCAAACCTTAGTGCAGTGCCAAAGTGACCACAGCCCTCATTATCATGGCAATATAACTGCAGATCTCATTAACATATGTTCTCCCACGGGCACTAGCATTCATTGCAGCTGGTCGGCATTCAGGAAACACAGATGGAAAGGAGGTAGAGGACTACATGCATGAAGGTGAGTCTTTATTGGAGTCTCATTGACTGGATGTCAGAGTGATTAAAAGCGGGTCATTATGAGGTTGTCTCTTGCCTCCTTTGCACATCGCTCAACATGTCTGGCCCTCTAACAATTTTGTATGCTTCAATGAGATCACCTCTTATTCTTCTAAACTCTAGAGAATATAGGCCTAGTCTCCTCAATCTCTCCTCATGGGACAAACCCGCCATTCCAGAAATCAGTCTGATGAACCTTCGTTGAACTCCCTCTATGGCATATATATATATATATATATATCTCCTTCCTTAGGTAAGGAAACCAAAACTGTACACAATACTTTAGGTGCGGTCTCACCAAGGCTCTATACAATTGCAGCAAGACTTCTTTACTCCTGTGCTCAAATCCTCTTGCAATAAAGGCCAACATACCATTTGCCTTCCTAATTGCTTGCTGCACCTGCATGTTAGTTTTCAGTGACTTATGAACAAGGACACCCAGGTCCTTTGGACAGCAATCTCTCTTCATTTAAGAAATAGTCTGCATTTCTGTTTTTCCTACCAAAGTGGATAACTTCACATTTTTCCACATTATATTCCATCTGCCATGTTCTTGCGAACTCACTTAGCCTGTCTAAATCCCCTTGAAGCCTCTTTGCATCCTCCTCACAACTTACATTCCTACCTAGTTTTGTGTCATCAGCAAACTTGTAAAGTTTGGGCGGCGGTGGTGTAGTGGTATTGTCACTGGACTAGTAACCCAGAGACCCAGGGTATTGCTCTGGGACATGGGTTCAAATCCCATCACAGCAGAAGGTGGAATTTGAATTCAATTAATAAATCTGGAATTAAAAAGCTAGTCTAATGATGGCCATGAAACCATTGTCGATTGTTGTAAAAACCCATCTGGTTCACTAATGTCCTTTAGGGAAGGAAATCTGCTGTCCTTACCTGGTTCTGGCCTACATGTGACTCCAGACCCACAGCAATGTGGCTGACTCTTACATGCCCTCTGAAATGACCTAGCAAGCCACTCAGTTGTATCTAACCACTACAAAGACCACCCGGCATCAACCTAGGCACTGGAAACGACAACGGCAAACCCAGCCCTGTTGACCCTGCAAAGTCCTCCTTACTAACATCTGGGGACTTATCCTCAAGTTGGGAGAGCTGTCCCACAGACTAGTCAAGCAACAGCCTGACATAGTCATACTCACCGAATCATACTGACAATGTCCCAGACACTGCCATCACCATCCCCGGGTATGTCCTGTCCCACCAGCAGGACAGACCCACCAGAGGTGGTGGCACAGTGGTATACAGTAGGGAGGGAGTTGCCCTGGGAGTCCTCAACATCGACTCTGGACCCCATGAAGTCTCATGGCATCAGATCAGACATGGACAAGGAAACCTCCTGCTGATTACCACCTACCGCCCTCCCTCAGCTGATGACTCAGTACTCCTCCATGTTGAACAGCACTTGGAGAAAGCACTGAGGGTGGCGAGGGCACAGAATGTACTCTGGGTGGGGGACTTCAATGTCCATCACCAAGAGTGGCTCGGTAGCACCACTACTGACCGAGCTGGCCGAGTCCTAAAGGACATATCTGCTAGACTGGGTGTGCAGCAGGTGGTGAGGGAACCAACAAGAGGGGAAAACATACTTGACCTCGTCCTCACCAATCTGCCTGCCACAGATGCATCTGTCCATGACAGTTTTGGTAGGAGTGACCACCTCACAGTCCTTGTGGAGTCGAAGTCCCGCCTTCACATTGAGGATATCCTCCATCGTGTTGTGTGGCACTACCACCATACTAAATGGGATAGATTTTGAACAGATCTAGCAAAGCAAAACTGGGCATCCATGAGGCGCTGTGGGCCATCAGCAGCAGCAGAATTGTACTCAACCACAATCTGTAACCTCATGGCCCAGCATATCTCCCACTCTACCATTACCATCAAGCCAGGAGACCAATCTTGGTTCAATGAAGAGTGCAGGAGGGCATGCCAGGAGCAACACCAGGCATATCTCAAAATGAGGTGTCAACCTAGTGAAGCTACAACTCAGGACTATCTGCGTGCCAAACTGCGTAAGCAGCATGCAATAGACAGAGCTAAGTGATCCCACAACCAACGGATCAGCTCTAAGCTCTGCAGTCCTGCCATATCCAGCTGTGAATGGTGGTGAACAATTAAACAACTAACTGGAGGAGGTGGCTCCACAAATATCCCCATCCTCAATGATGCGGGAGCCCAGCACATCAGTGCGAAAGATAAGGCTGAAGCATTTGCAATAATCTTCAGCCAGAAGTGCCGCGTTGATGATCCACCTCGGCCTCCTCCTGAAGTCCCCAGCATCACAGATGCCAGACTGCAGCCAATTCGATTCACTCCGCGTGGTATCAAGGAACGACTGAAGGCACTGGATACTGCAAAGGCTATGGGCCCTGACAACATTCCAGCATAGTACTGAAGACCTGTGCTCCAGAACTTGCTGCGCCTCTAGCCAAGCTGTTCCAGTACAGCTACAACATTGGCATCTACCCCGCAATGTGGAAAATTGTCCAGGTATGTCCTGTACACAAAAAGCAGCACAAGTCCAACCTGGCCAATTACCGCCCCATCAGCCTACTCTCAATCATCAGTAAAGTGATGGAAGATGTCATCAACAGTGCCATCAAGCGGCACTTGCTTAGCAATAACCTACTCAATGACGCTCAGTTTGGGTTCCGCCAGGGCCACTCAGCTCCTGACCTCATTACAGCCTTGGTTCAAACATGGACAAAAGAGCTGAACTCAAGAGGTGAGGTGAGAGTGACTGCCCTGGACGTCAAGGCAGCATTTGACCGAGTATGGCATCAAGGAGCCCTAGCAAAACTGAGGTCAATGGGAATCGGGGGAAAACCCTCCATTGGCTGGAGTCATACCTAGTGCAAAGGAAGATGGTTGTGGTTGTTGGAGGTCAGTCATCTGAGCTCCAGGACATCACTGCAGGAGTTCCTCAGGGTAGTGTCCTAGGCCCAACCATCTTCAGCTGCTTCATCAATGACCCTCCTTCAATCATAAGGTCAGAAGTGGGGATGTTCTCTGATGATTGCACAATGTTCAGCACCATTCGTGAATCCTCAGATACTGAAGCGAGTAACTCACCTCCTGACTCCCTAAAGTCTGTCCACCATCTACAAGGCACACGTCAGGAGTGTGTGGGAATACTCTCCACTTGCCTGGGTGAGTGCAGCTCCAACAATACTCAGGAAGCTCAACATCATCCAGGCAAAGCAGCCGCTTGATTGGCACCCTTGGTCACCCTGCAGCCATGTCTCCATAATGGCAATTAGATCATACCTGTTTACTTCCATTTGTGCTGTCAATTCATGTACCTTGTTGCAAATGCTGTATGCATTCAGATAGAGTGCCTTTAATTCTGTCTTTTATTATTTTCGCAACCTCTAGCATTATCTGCTGGCTCATTCTTAAGCTTGTACGCTCTGTCCCTCCTGCCACACTCAGATTATCAATTCCCTTATTGCTGTCTTGCTCTCTTACCTTGTCTTCTCTCTTTAATTTATCACATCTTCCCTCACTTGATCCCCGTCTCCACTATTTAGGTTAAAGCCCTAGTTATACAACCCGCCAGAACACTGGCCCCAGCACGGTTCAGGTAAAGACCGTCCCAATGGCACAGTTCCCACTTTCCCCAGTACTGGTGCCAGTGCCCCATGAATCAAAACCCTTTTCTCCCACACCACTCTTTGAGCCACTCATTTAACTCTCTAGTCTTATTTACCCCACTCCAATTTGCTCATGGCTCAGGTAATAATTCAGAGATTTCAACCTTTGAGGTTCTGCTTTTTAATTTAGCCCCCAGCTGCTCATACTCTCTAAGCAGAACCTCTTTACTAGTCCTACCTGTGTCATTGGTACCTACCATGACAACTGAACCTCCCCTACCACTGCAAGTTCCTCTCCAGCCCTGCGCAGATGTCCCAAACCCTGGCACTGGGCAGGCAACACAACCTCTGGATGCTTGCTCTCGGCTGCACAGAACTGTTTCTAAACCCGTCCCCTGCTACCATTACATTCCTAATAACTCCTCCCCTCCCCCGCTTGAATGACTTCCTGTACCACAATGCCATGGTCAGTTCACTTATCCACTCTGCAGCCCCCGCTTTCGTCCATACGGGCTGGAAGAACCTCGAACCTGTTGGACAATTGCTAGGCTTAAGTCTCCTCCACTTCTACCTTCTCGATCCCCATACCTGCCTCACTCAGTTACACCCTCCTGTCCCTGACCATGGACCAAATCAGACGACTCTATCCTAAGGGGTGTGACCGCCTCCTGGAACAAAGTGTCCATGTAACTTTCCCCCTCCCTGATGTGTTGCAGTGTCTGCAGCTCAGCCTCCAGCTCAATGAGCCGAACTTCCTCCAGCTGTACACTGTCATGCTAGGCCCCCACCTGCCAAGAATGAGGCACATTAATTTTGTCATGAACATTGATTTTAAACTGTTACTGGAGTGAAGAGGACTTGTTAAACAGATCAGCTGTGACTGGAAAAGACATTTGCATATTAATAGACAGTGATTGGAAGGACAAAGCAGCCATTCCCTGACATTAAACCACTTTTGATCATCAGACACCGAAGGCAGGAGAGCTCGCATTCCAGGGACTGCTAAGATGGCCGAATACACAAATGGACATGGTCAAACCAGCTAGTCACATGGCTAACCTGCTGGGCAACTTGAGTTTTTTGAATTTATACAAACAGTTTGGGCAGAGTGCCGGTTTGCTCCTGGACTGAGAAGATCTCTCTCCTGTCTGCTCCCATCTCTTTCTCACAAGCCTCTGAATCCACTGAAGACACATGAGCTCCAAGAGAGAAAAGTCTCCTGCAGTGAACAAGAAGAATACTGGGCCCCGATGAAAAGCAAGATCTACCTACAATCAAGGACTCTACAGTGAGCTCGAAGACCCATAACAAAAACTCTTCAGATATTGCCTCAAACTTTTCCACTGTATTTTTCTTCTGCCCTTTTCTGTCTCTATTTGCATGTGTGTATCACTTATGCATGCTAGCAGGGGCATGTATCCGTATGCGTCAACTGAATTAGAGCTTAATTTTAGTCAAATGTCACCTTCTTTAAACCTAAGAAAGCCTGTTTGTGTTGGTTTCTTTGCCTTGTAATTGGAAAGCGGTGAACAAGGATTCACCAAAGGGGAGCTAAAAACACAGTGTGTTTAAAATTAATCCCTGTTACATTAAGACCAGGTGAAGGCTGAAAGAGAGACCTTTCTCACCTGGTTGTAAACAAGCTTATTGCAGATGTGTTTGCCTGGGATCACACAGGTGTCCACGAGCTCCCACATTCTGCAGCTGCCGCACATCAGCTGCCCTGCCATCTTTATAGCACTTAATTAATTATTTCACTGATTAGATTTTAATTAATGTCTCTAGTCCTGCCTGTGCCTATGTTTTTATTATTTTAATTAATGTTCTACATACCCCCATTGAAATTCCCTAGTTAAGTTAAATAGGACATACTCACCAGCCAATCTAATAATTTTACTATTAGTAAACCTTACCACTACTAATAAAACCTTACAATTACTAAAATTACATGCGTTTTGAAAGATAAATGAGAAAAATACTCACCAACCAATCAACTACCCGTTTTCCTGTGACAACACAATTTAACTTCTCTCAGAACACAGTCAGTCTGCTCTAGAACCACCGTCTGGACTGGACTGGATAGCTCTTTTAGGTACTGCTGTCTGTCTCCGGGTTCTCCTCTCTCCTGCTCTTTTAGGTGCTGTTGTCTGTCTCCGCGTCCTCCTCTTTTAGGTGCTGCTCTCTGTCTCCACATCTTCCTCTCTCCTGCTCTTTTAGGTGCTGCTGTCTGTCTTGGCGTCCTCCTCTCTCCTGCTCTTTTAGGTGCTGCAATCTGTCTCCGCATCCTCCTCTTTTAGGTGCTGCTCTCTGTCACCGCATCCTCCTCTCTCCTGCTCTTTTAGGTGATTTTCTTTCCAAAAATATACTTTATTCACAAAAGTCTGTAAAAAATATATTTCAAAACAGTTCAGAGCAGTTCCAAGTTGACATTCCAGAAAGTGCAAAAGAAATAAGTTTTCGTCAATAAAGAACGTGAGTTGCCTCATAACCCTTCCAATCCATTTTACATGCAATGTACATTTGCATTACACAGCAAAACCATATTTTGGTGCCTATAGCATGAGGGGTTTTACACAGGTTCCAGCCCCTCGGTTCACTATGGCGGGAAGACCTTACACACTGGCCTTTCCCCGTTGAGCCTTTGTGACGTCTGCCCCAAGCTTTAGTGCGTCCCTCAGCAGATAGTCCTGGACCTTGGAATGTGCCAGTCTGCAACACTCGGTCATGGACAACTCTTTGCACTGGAAGACCAGCAAGTTTTGGGCAGACCAAAGAGCATCTTTCACTGAGTTGATGGTCCTCCAGCAGCAGTTGATGTTTATCTCAGTATACGTCCCTGGGAACAGACTGTAGAGTACAGACTCCTGTGATATAGAGCTGCTTGGGATGAACCTCAACAAAAACCATTGTATCACTTTCCACACCTGCTCTTTTAGACGCTGCTACCTGTCTCCATGTCCTCCTCTGTCCTGCTCTTTTAGGTACTGCTGTCTGTCTGTCTCCAGGTCCTCCTCTCTCCTGCTCTTTTAGATGTTGCTCTTCTGGCTGTGAAAAACGAGTCCCTCTCAGCATGGAAAATCTCCCAGCACTTGTGTGACCAATAGCATATCTTTCCTGTTTGATATCTTAACAATCTGTGTTACATTTGTTATGGGCAGGTGGTAAAGGGTGTGGGTGGTTCCCACTATTCACCTCCCAAGTGACCGCAATTGTGTTTTATTTAAAATGATGAGTGATCAGTTAACCCCTGAGTGTTTTTAGGATCAAATAAACAGACAAATGATAGGTCTTCTCATAGGTTAAACAAAAGATAACTATTTATTTATGCACGATTCCTGAAATGGTCACAACCTCACTCACACACATTCGCTCACCCACACATACCCCCAAGAATAGATAGATAGAGAGAAAAGGGTAGGATGTAGTTCAAAGTGATGTAGGTGTTCATGGTTTACGGTAAACCTGTTGATTCTTCTCAGAAGGGCAGTCTCTTTTAAAGGTGAAGGCCTGTTGAGGTGTTGTAGGTTTCTGGTGGTTAAGACTTCAGACTGGAGGTGGTGATAACTTTCAGTTCTCTGCTGCAGCAAGTTGAACTGTAGAATTAGCAGCAGGGCTTCTTCCTTGTTTTGGCTGGATCTCTTTCCACAGCTTCTCCTTGGACTGCTTTCTGCGATGTTGTTGTGATCCCCCATCTTGCTCCAGAGGGCCCCCTTCTGAGGTCAAAATCCATCACATTAGAGTTTCTGTTAGTTGAAACATGGCCTTCTCCCCTGGTGTGACCAAACAATGGACCAGGATATGGAAACCATGGCTACCTATTGATGTCTGAATGGGTACCATTCTGTTATGATGTGGCTACTTCACTCCTTTGTCTCAGAAGAAACCCATTCAGTTCAGGATAGGGGTAGTTGACAGCTCTTAGTTTGGAATGTGTCCTTTTGTGCGAGACAGTAAGGCAGTTTTTGAATACATATCTGACCTTCAACGGCCATCTTTGCAGCATGTTGTCCACTTTTTTAAAAGAAAAGTTAATTTCAAAGAGTCTACATTGAATAAAGTTTGTATCTTAAAAGTTAGGAATATGATATGTCTTTACTGGGCATGACATTTTTTATAGGAATTGATAGAGTGCCAAAATTATATAGCTACTTTAAAGGGCTCTTCAATTGAATTCTGGGAGACTTAGTTAAGTTTGTTTCTTTGTACTAGGAAGATGGAAAATCCACATACCCTGGCTAGTTTGTAGATTGTTGTAGGCAGTATCTATCAGGACAAATGATTTGACTGTTTCTTCATTGTGTGCTGTTTCCGACCCCTATGTGGATGGCATGTCGAAAGGAAAGGGCGGTGTAAACAAAGTAATTAAGGCATTTAAAGTCCCAATTAACTGGGATATTACAGGCTTGCCTCACTGTTGCACAAATTGCATGGGAGCGATGGGGCATCAGAGACCCAGCAGGTATATCAGGATGGCAAAGAGGTGGCAGTGCTGAAGTCAGCAACCATCCGGTGAGGCAGCATGCCCTCACAGGAAGGTTACAGCAGTGCCATAGCATATTGTTGTGAGGAGGGGGAGTTCAGGTGCCAGAGCTTTGGGGTCATGCCTCCATAGTGCCATCTAGCTGCTGGAACTTTGGTGGATTGAAAGGGGAATGAGAAGGGGCAGGGTGGTTGGAGGAAGCATCGGGAAGTGTGGCCCGAGATAGGGATTATCTGTGCTATTTGAACCTCTATCTGGGGTCTGAAGCAAAAGGTAGAGCCTCGAACTGGGCACCAGGTATCATTGTGTACCCTATACCGGCTTTCATTAGTGGTGCCACAGTAGGTTCCGTCACCCTTATAAGCAACCTGGGGCGGGACATGGCTCTGAGCCATCACCTCCATGGTACAGTTAATAGGCTGTCCGCCTCCAGATTCAAACACACATACCGGTCAGTCGAAAAGATTCAGGTGGTGTGGACACAACACCACACATACACCTCCTCCCTGGCATCCCTCCAGATTAGTTGCCGTTCATGGAGTTTCTCCTGTAAACCACATACGGAGATGTCTTATGATGCCTCACATATACACCATTTCAAATGACATCAATATTTTCCACCCGGCATACTGGTACTGGCCATTGTGACTGATCCATCAATGGCATCCTGAGAACTATCCCCATTATCGTTTGGTTATTCTGACTACAGTTGATTGGGACTGGGTATGCTTAGGAGGCCGACTGTAGCTAAAACGGATTCATAAGGTTGTCATATGCACTTATAACCTTTAGGCGCCTATTGTCAATCCATGACAGTACATGGCCTTGTTTCAAATCCTCTAGATTACTATGCCCCTCGTTTAATAACCAGCTGCCATACATGACAAATATGTCATTTTGGGCAGCCCGGTCTGATGCATTTCAGTCCTCCTTTATTAGTTTGTTTATGGTCTGGGTGTGAGTCCAACTCAGCTTTTTTTTTAGGTGACTTGTCATTACTTGGTCTTCTAACAATACTTGTCCTTCAATATTATTACCCTACCCCAGTATTTTCTTTAGCTGGTCCCATAGGGTGTTCTCCTGTATTTGCAACTGAGCATCATCCGTACTATTGATCAGTGGCGTTCCTGTATTAAACACCGTGGCCGCGTCATTAATCAATCCCCTTTACCATCTCCCCAAGCCCGTGTGACTGTTGTTAACCAGTTTAAATAAATCCTCCCAACTTTCGTCCCCATAATTCTGCTCACAAAATTGCTGGAACATCTCCTTTAGCGGTTTGTCAGAAATTTTTCCGTTTCTGGTGGGCACCACCTGAGCAGCTGTAACTCCATTAAATTAAGATTGACAGATGCTATCTCATGATGCATATCATGATACAACACTTTCCCTGCTGGAATCAACACCAACCCATTCCTAGGTTCGGGTGTCATTATGGGGCACTTAACCTCTTTATTCCAGGTCTTTGGTAGGCGCTTCCTTTCATGCGTGACCAGTTTGGTAGCATTGACTGTCTTTGGAGGATCTGAGACCACGCAAGAGTCTAAAATCTGGGTCCAATCCATTCCTGACCCGGCATCTTGCCATTGTTGTTTAAAAGTAATGGCCATCCCTTCTTGGCATTTGTGCTCGACCCACCTACACACACACATAAGTCCCTCGCTCCTCCTTCCACTACTTCTCCCAACACAATTTCACCCCTTCCTTAGTTCCCATAATCAGCCTGTGCAAATCATTTGAGCCCAATATTTCCCAATCCGTGGATGCGTCACCTTTACTCTCATCTGTCTTTTGTAACCACCACCACAGCCCACGGAGGTACTCCCTCAATATTCTAAGCAAACTCATCTGCCCTCTTTCACCTGTACCTTACTGGCCGTGATGTTTAATTTTGGGCAGGGCACCGCTACTTAACCGGTTCAGTTGGACTATTTGGTGGAATTTGACCCTAATCAACCTGGCCAATTTCCATCGTAGAAGTATGTAACTACCTCGTTATTACCCCATGTTGTTCCCCCTTGAATTATGGTAGGCCCAGCTCCTGTCATACACCTATAAATAAAATACATTGCAATGTTCCATTGATTTCCTTGCCCTGCTCCAATCAGGATCACCAACGCGCCAAGCCACAGTGTCCACTTCATCCTGCATTCTTGGTTTGACTCACTTTACAAAAGAAAATAGAAGATAGCACCGCGCTGTGAGAGGTCTTCCCTCCACAGGTCAGACTTAAGTTATAGACATATTTACACTGCATGCTACAATCGCTGCTTTCCTTTTTCCTTTCCCCGAGGTTTGGACTTCTTGCAGCTTGGGGTTGGTGTAGGAGGAGGCATCCAAGGCACCCTGGGTCAAGGTATCCGACTACTCTTTCTTACCACCACACCCCCTGGGTCATCTTCATCATCCCACAACATGGGAGGAAAGTTTACGCTGATTAAACGTATGATCGTTGCCTGGGTCTTGGTCTGTTTTGTTCTCCTCTTTCCAGATCATAGAGTTTACACTGGTTAATATGGAACCATTTTATCCGTTTTGGCAGTTGTACCGCATATACCATAGGGCTTGCCTTATCCACTATACTATATGGTTCCTTATACAATGGTTCGAAAGCTCCTTCTCTTGCCTAATTTCTGATCATGACCTGGTCCCCTACTTTCCACTCCTGCGTTCTCCATGGTTCCAGCACCATTCTATTCTTTTGTTGCTGTCTCCCATGTTATTAGCTGCCTCCCAATGCATTTTCCATAGAGTATCATGTAGATCTGTCACAAATCTGTCCTGGACGTTCTCCTTAGTCTGGGTTCTGGTCAGGATCGATACCAACACATGAGTTGGAGTCCTCATTGACCTCCCGGACGCATACGGGGAGTATCCTGTACTTTTGGAGAAGCTGGTCCTGATGTTCATTAGGACTAGGGACAGGACCTCATCCCATCTCCTTATGGCCTCTCCTATCTCTTTCCTAAGCCTCTCTTTTACGGTATGGTTCATTCTCTCTACTATACCCAATGATTGGGGGTTATGGGCCACATGCGATTTTCCCTGTATTCCTAGAAGTTCCAGGATGATCTGCATAACCCATCCAGTGACATGACTTCCAGGATCTGATTCCACTATTTGGGGCAGTCCCATCAGGAGAACACTTCCCTCACCAGAACCCTAGCAGTGTTTAATACTGTAGCTGCTCTACATGGGAAGGCCTCCACCCATTTGGAGACACCAGAAAATAATTTTTGCCTGTTTTTGTGGTGGGCAGTGGCCCAATGAAGTCTATTTGTATAGACCGCCACAGCCCCTCTACTCTCCTGGTGTTCCCCAACAGAACCTTTCTTTGGTGGGGGTCTGGATTATTCGGGGCACACACTAAGCAGTTATCACAATATTCCTTTACCTCCTCCCTGAGATGGGGCCACCACCCCACCTCCTCCACTTTCTTCCCCGTTGTTTCTGGTCCTGGATATCCAGCTCCAGGACCCCCATGAGCTAGTTGCATTAATTCTTCCTGGTATTGCACGGGCACGATCCACCTTTCTCCCTTAAACAGCATCCCCTCTTTAACCACTAGGTCTGCTCCTCCAAAGGGTCCCTCAATTGATTCTCCTTCTTCCTTTTTTCTAATTACTGCTTTTAGAACTGCATCTTGCATCTGGACCTGTGTCAGATCTGGGGGTAAATTTACCTCCTGTGGATCCTCCTCTTTATGGCTGTGATTTGTCCAGATTGGTGCGGGTCCCTAGGTACGCCTTCCCTGGACCCCCTTTTTGCCAATTCATCGACTTTCCGGTTGTCTTCCCATTTAGGCTCTGTTTCTGAATGTGCCTTAACCTTCTGCATGTAATAATCCCCTTGGTTATTTCCTGTAATGCCCAAGATAGTTTTCAAGAGAGGGGCCATCACCAACAGTCTCCCATCTGAGGACCTGGACCCTCAGCTAGCCCATATTGCCAGATATTCAGTGCAGGAATTGCAGGTGAACGTCGAGTTCGAACATATGGTGTAGGGGGTTGGGAATTCATTGGGGTGTGTCACTACATAGGTTATGGCTGCCAGTTTGGCCTGTTGTGCGCTTAGTGTGTTGGGGAGTTTTATGGTCCTCTCTATTCCAGCCTCCGGGTCATAAATCCCACACCTTGTACTTCGTTCTCCGTTTGTCACTGAGCTGGACCCATCCACATAAATATCTCTACCTTTTGGGTGTTCCCCGGCCTAGAATCCCACATCTATATCCCACACTCCTTGTATTGAACACACGTGGTGTGTCCCTGGGTAGATCATATCCACGGCTAGCTTTCGTTTTCCCAGTCTCTCCACTTTCAGGTTCATCTGAGAGAGCAACAACGTCCAACGGGCAATACGACTGCTGCTTACTGTTCCATCTGTCATTCTACCATCCAATAACATTTGTGTCGGGGTGTGGCAGGTCAATAGGGCAAACAAGGATGATCCCGTGAATGACTGAAAGCATTTGACAGCCCAATAGGTTGGCAAGAGATGTCGTTCACAATTGAAGAAGTCCCTTTCTACATCTGTCAGGACTCAGGAGGCGTAGGCCACCGGTCTCAACTTGCCATGCTGCTCTTGGAGTAATACTGCACTCGAACTATCCCCAGTAGCTGCTACATCCAGGTAAAAGTCCTGGTTTCCATTTATCACTCCTAATGAGGGTGCAGCTTGTAGGTCGTCCTTTAGGCGGTAAATGCCTCCTGGCAATCTTCGTCCCATTCCCATTCTACTCCTTTCCTAAGGAACCTTAGCAAAGGGGCTGCCATGGCTGCATAACCTTCACTGAACTCCCTGCAGTACCCTGTTACTCCCAGAAAGGACCTTACCCCAGATACATCCTTCAGGGCAGGTGCAACGGAGAACCCGGCGTGTCTGCACTCGGCAGTGACGGGGCCGCGCCCAGCCCGAATACTCATATTCGCTCACCTATGATGAGTGGGGCAGACCACATGTAAGTACCAAAGAAGACTTGGGGAGCCTACTTAGTGGACACTGGAGCCTCCAGTACAGTGGTCCACTCACCAAATCTGACCACTTCTGCTTGGTCAGGTGGAGTCCCATCTAAATTGATAGATTTCACAGGTAATGAACAGGCTGGGGTGGTATCAATACCCTTGACTATTAAATTAGGACCCGTTGTCACTAAACGGGCACAGTGGCGCAGTGGTTAGCACCGCAGCCTCACAGCTCCAGGGACCCGGGTTTGATTCCGGGTACTGCCTGTGTGGAGTTTGCAAGTTCTCCCTGTGTCTGCGTGGGTTTTCTCCGGGTGCTCCGGTTTCCTCCCACAAGCCTAAAGACTTGCAGGTTGATAGGTAAATTGGCCATTATAAATTGTCACTAGTATAGGTAGGTGGTAGGGAAATATAGGGACAGGTGGGGATGTGGTAGGAATATGGAATTAGTGTAGGATTAGTATAAATGGGTGGTTGATGTTCGGCACGGACTCCGTGGGCCGAAGGGCCTGTTTCAGTGCTGTATCTCTAATCTAATCTAAAATGGGAATGTGTTCTAATGAGTGGGAGCAGCCTAGCTGGGGGCCGATTATATGTTGGCCCACTACCTGACCGTGAACCGCTCTCCTTTTTGCCCCATCTATAGCCCTTTCTCCTGTTCTGTCAGTCTTAGAAATTGCACTTCCCCTTGTCCAATTTCAACTTTCTTAGGGTTCACCTTAAGGCCTGCCTCTTTTAACAACCAATAGTTCATTCAGTAGTGGCCCATGATCCTCTGCACCTTCGGAGAATAACAACAGGTTGTCCACATATTGGATCAGCTGGTTGGGCTGACTAAAACCCCTTAACGTATCAGCCATGCACAGGTGAAAAATTGAGGGACTGTTGTAAAACCCTGGTGGGAGACACGTCCATGTCCCTTGACCATAAAGGCAAACTTATACTGATCCTCCTGTCTCATGGGGATGAACCAAAACCCATTTGCTATGTCAAGCCCGGTGAATGTCGTTGCTGCTCAGGGAATATGTCCTATTAGATCTGCTACTGCTGCTACAGTGGGCGGCAGGCTGGAATATTTTTATTTGGAACCCGGTAGTCCACCGTGGCTCTCCATGACTGATCGGGTTTCTTAACCGGCCAAAGGGATGAATTCATGTGCGTCGCTATTGGTCTCAGTACACCTTGGTCCACCAGGGAGGTTAATGCAGTTTCCAAGTCCTTCTCTGCCTCCGGAGAAAACTATTGTTTCTGAGGTTGCGACATTGGTCCCCATTTACCTTCACCTCTACCCCGGCACCCTTCCATAGTCTGTGAGTAGCAAACAGGCGATGTTACCATGCACATACGCTTGATACCTTACTGGGACGCTATAGACCAATTCTTCCATGTCATAGCTTCCCTTTGGTTTCATTGTACAGGTACTGCCTTTAACCGTTTCATCCTTTGTAATGACTAAAATCTCCTCTAGTTTATCTGAATCAACTTCCACCCCCCACCAATAGAGAGAGCTGTTTTTCATTTCCACGATCACGTAGTGGGCCAACATATAATCGGCCCGAGAACCCCCGAGCTGGGCTGCTCCCACTCATAAGAACACATTCCCATTTAGTGACAATGGGTCCTAACTTAATAGTCAAGGGTATCAATACCAACCCAGCCTGTGCATTACCTGTGAAATCTATCAATTTAAATGGGACTCTGCTCGACCAAGCAGAAGTGGTCAGATTTGGTGAGTGGACCACTGTACTTGAGTCTCCAGTGTCCACTAAGCACACTCCCCAAGCCTTCTTTAATAGCTACACGCGGTCTGCCCCATTCATCATAGGTGATCGGGCATGGGTATTCGGGCTGGGCGCGGCACCGTCATTGCGGGGTGCAGAGACGCCGGGTTCTCCGTTGCACATGGCAGCGTTCCGTTTTCCTTGATTTCTGCCCATAACTTGCTTCAATGAGGCCATTGGAAGTTTCACTGGGTCTTCTACCTTCTCTTTCTTTGCCTCTACCACCCGTGGTTTCGACACTGAGAGACCCTCGTATCCTGGTTTACCCCCTTTTGGGAACCTGCACTCTTTACTCCAGTGTTCCGTTTTCGCACAGTTGAAACATGCCTGGGATCTGCCTGCATTTCCCCGCTCCTGCCTCCATTCCTTTTTACTGCTCATGTTCTATCTTATTTCGTGCACTCTGCCCTTTTGTTTATTTTCCTCCCCTTTGTCAGATTTGGGAAAGCCAAAGTAAGTTTCCTTAACACACCCGCCTCCGTATTTGTATCGTCCTCAGCATCATGCAATGATTTGGCCCTTGTCCTGATCCGCAGCAAACTGTTAGCCACTATGGTCCTCACCAATGATTCCTGGGAGCCCCTATTAAGTTCGTGCATACTGGATTTCCCTCAGTCGCTTTCAAGTATACAGGCCACAATCTATCCGCAAATGCATCCGCTGCCTTGCCTGCTAGCTTTCTGGTCTGCTCAACCTGTAAGAAAGGGCTACCTTGGCTATGTTGTAGTGCCACTAAAATCTCATCTTTCAGGCCATCCGTGGTACCGCCCCCCAATTTAGTGGTTGCCAACAAACTCTGATACAGCTTCCCATCTAGGGAGAATAGTATCAGTTTCTTCATTTCAGCACCATTACAATTATTGATACCACCTATCTGCAGCATGGGGAGGTCCTGGCCAATGATGTAGTGGAGCGCAAAGCATCCTCAGACAAGGAGGATGATAAGGAAGCTGATCACTCACAGCATCCTGAAAGATATGAGGGACTGCATGGAAGGTGCAATGACATAGGCACTAGGGAGGCTTAGGAGACATATACATATTTCAGATGACCCTTCCTACCTCATCCTTCCAGTCAAAAAAGGCCCACCTTCACCCTCCATTCTTGCCATTTACCTCAGTTAACAGCCCAGGCTCCTGCATCCAGTGACACCTTGCGCTTCTGTACAGGCAATTTGATGACCACATGTCCTGTGGTCCGACCCAAATAGCCCTTGAGGTGAGCCAGGGTACAGATTTACTTCCAGAGGGCTGCCAGTAATGAATGGAAATGTCAACATAATGCAAGACACCTTTATTACAAACAAGAAGTTACTGCATATGTCTGCTTATGTTTATGCATTCTATTCAGCCAAGTGCATCCAGTAGGCTCTCGTAATTGTCTTACAAGTGCTCCAACACTTGCCACTTCCCTGCCAGCTGCGATGGAGGCAAGCTGCTGACTTTGCTGCCCTGTACCTTGGGATGACCTTGGCGGCCATCCTCTGGCTGCTTGAGGCATGAAGGGTCATGACATGCTGAGAGAACACAAGAAGACAAGAAATAGGAGCAGGGGTAGATCATGTGGCCCATCAAGCCAGCTCTGCCATTGAATATGATCATGACTGATCTTGGGCTTCAATTCCACTTTCCTGCCCTCTGCCAATATCCCTTGATTCCCTCCCTGCGAGACCAAAAATCTATCTATCCCAGCCTTAAATGTATTCAATGATGGAGCATTCACAGCCCTCTGGGGTAGAGAATTCCAAAGATTCACAACCCTTTGAGTGTAGTAATTTCTCCTCATCTCAGTCCTGAATGATTGGCCCCTGATCCTGAGACTGTGTCCCCGAGATTCCCCGACCAGCCGAAACAACCTCTCAGCTTCTACCCTATCAAGCCCTTTCAAAATCTTGTGTGCCGCAATTAGATCACCTCTCATTCTTCTAAATTCCAGAGAACATAGGCCCAATTTACTCTTATCATAGGACAACCTCTCATCCCAGAGACCAATTTAGTAAATCTTCGCTGCACCACCTCCAGTGCAAGTATATTCTTTCTTAAATGTGGAGATCAAAACTGCACACAGTATTCCAGGTGTGGTCTCACCAAAGCCCTGTACAATTTTAGTAAGACTTCTTTATTCCTGTACTCCAATCCCCTTGCAATAAAGGCCAACATTCCATTTGTCTTCCTAATAGCCTGCTGCACCTGCATGTTAACTTTGTGCATTCCTTGTATGAGTAGCCCCAAAACTCTCTGAACAACACTTACCAGTTTCACACCTTTTAAAAAATATTCTGCTTTTCTATTTTTACAACCAAAGTGAACAACTTCACACTTCCTTACATTATACTCCATTTGCCATCTTGTTGCCCACTCATTTACGCTGTCTCTATCTCTTTGCAGCCTCTCCATGTCCTCCCCACAGCTTACCTTTCCACTGAGCTTTGTATCATCAGCAAATTTAGATACATTACTCTCTGTCTCTTCATCCAAGTCATTAATATAGAGTGTAAATAGCTGAGGCCCCAGCACTGATCCTTGCTTCACCCCACTATTCATTGCCTGCCAACTTGAAAATGCCCCATTTATGCCTACTTTCTGCTTCCTGTCTGTTAACCAAACCTCTATCCATGCTAATATATTACTCTCAATATCATGAGCCCTTATCTTGCGTATTAATCTTTTATGTCGCACCTTATTGAATGTCTTTTGGAAATCCAGGTATACTACATCTACTGGTTCCCCTTTATCTACCCTACTAGTTACATCCTCAAAAAATTCTAATAAATTTCTCAAACAGGATCTCCCTTTAGTAAAACCATGCTGACTTGTTCTGATCATACTATACTTTTCCAAGTGCATTGTAAAGACTTCTTTAATAGTAGTTTCCAGCATCTTCCTAACGACTGATGTTAGGCTAACTGGCCTGCAGTTCCCTGTTTTCTCTCTATCTCCTTTCTTGAAAAGCGGTGTAACATTTGCCAACTTCCAATCTGATGGGACCATTCCTGAATCTAAGGAATTCTGGAAAATCATAGCTAGTGCATACACTATCTCTACAGCTATCTCTTTTAGAACCCTAAGGTTATCTGGTCCCGGGGACTTGTCAGATTTTAGTTCCTCAAGTTTCTCCAATACTTTTTCTCAGCTAATATCAATTTCCTTAATTTCCTCACTCTTTTTAGCCCCTAGGTTACTGCCCATCTCTGGTATGGAAGTTGTGTCTTCTACTGTGAAGACAGACACAAAATATTTGTTCAATGTCTCTGCCATTTTCTCATTCCCCATGATGATTTCTCCTATCTCTGCCTCTAAGGGACCAACGTCTACTTTAGCTACTCTCTTCCTTTTTATGTACTTATAAAAACTCTTACAATCTGTTTTTATGTTGCTGGCTCATTTACTCTCATATTCTATTTTTTCCCTTATCAAATTTTTGGTGGCCCTTTGCTGGTTTCTAAAACACTCCCAATTCTCAGACTTGCTACTATTTTTTGCAACATTGTAAGCCTCTTCTTTTATTCTAATTTAGTTTAGAGATACAGCACTGAAACAGGCCCTTCGGCCCACCACGTCTGTGCCAACCAAAAACCACCCATTTATAGTAATTCTACATTAATCCCATATTCCCTACCACATCCCCACCTACACCTACACTACCACCTACCTACACTAGGGACAATTTACAATGGCCAATTTACCTATCAACCTGCAAGTCTTTGGCTGTGGGAGGAAACCAGAGCACCTGGCGGAAACCCATGCAGACACAGGGAGAACTTGCAAACTCCGCACAGGCAGTACCCAGAACTGAACCCAGGTCGCTGGAGCTGTGAGGTTGCGGTGCTAACCACTGCGCCACTGTGCCGCCTAATATTCTCCTTAACTTCCTGAGTGAGCCATGGATGGGTCTTTCTTGACAAGTTTTTCTTTTTGAACAGAATATTCTTTTGTTGAACCCTTTGAATTGTTTCTTTACATATTTCCCACTGTTCATTTACCACCATAGCTTTTAGTCTATTTACCCAAATAACCTTAACCAGTTCTCCCCTCATACCCTCGTAATTGGCTTTGTCTAAGTTTAAGATTCTTGTTTGTGTTTGAAATGTGTCACTTTCAAACTTAACATTAAATTCAATGGTATTATGATCACTATTTCCAAGTGGATCTTTTACTACGACATTGCTAATTAACCCTGTTTCATTACACAATACAAGATCTAAGATAGCTTTATCCCTAGTCAGTTCTACCACGTATTGTTCCAAGAAACAGTCACGAAAACATTCTACAAATTCATCTTCTAGACCACTGTTGCAAATTTGATTGTCCCAGTCTATATGTAGATTAAAGTCCCCCACAATTAATATATTACCTTTGTTACAAGCTCCAATAATTTCCCATTTAATGTACTGTCCAATAATATAACTACTTTTAGGGGGCATGTAAACTACTCCCACAGGGTTTTCCGACTCCTGCTATTCCTAATTTCTACCCCTGATTCTACTTCATGATCTTCTGAGGCCAGATCCCTTCTTATAATGTCATCCTTTACTATCAGGGCTACCCCTCCACCTTTGCCATTCTGTCTGTCTTTCCGAAATATTATGTACCTTGGAATATTCATTTCCCAACCTTGATCTCCTTGTAACCGTGACTCAGTAATGGCAATTAGATCTAGATCATTTACTTCTATTCATGCCACTAGTTCATCTATCTTATTACAGATGCTTTGTGCATTCAGATAAAGGAATTTTAATTTCAATTTTTTACTTCTATTCCCTGCAATGACCTTATTTGCTGATGCACAATTTTTGTTAAACTCTCTGTCCCTTCCTGTCCCATTCTATTGGGAGTTATCCACATCACTATCCTGCTCCTGATGCCCTGACCTCTCTCTCTTCGGATTTCTAAATTTCCCTTTATCCAAACCCTCCCCTCCAGTTAGTTTAAAGCCCTGCCCACAGCCCTAGTTATGCGATTGGCCAGGACACTGGTCCCAGCCCGGTTCAAATGAAGCCCATCCCAACGGAGTAGCTTCCTCTTCCCTGAGTACTGATGCCAGTGCCCCAAGAATCGAAACCCTTCTTCCCACACCACTCTTTGAGCCATGCGTTTAGCTCTCTAATCTGCTTGACCCTGTGCCAATTTATGCATGGCTCAGGTAACAATCCAGATGTTCTGTGTTTTGGTTTGGACCCGGACTCCTCAAATTCTCTAAGCAGAACATAATTTCTTGCACAGGTGCATGAACCTCCTCTGTCGTCGCAGCAACTTGAGGCACTGGTGTCACTGGCAGAGGAGCCACTGTCCACATCAGGAGTGCCCTGAGAGGAGACCCCAGATGCAGAAGGAAGCCGCTCCTCCTCTCTCACAAGGCACACTGCTGACCTGAGATGGATGAGGATCTGGTGGAGACTCCAGGTGTCTCGTCCATCTCTTGCCTTGCCACTGCTGCATTGAGCTGATGGACAAGGCAGGTCTGCGTGCATCACCGGCATCCACTGATCCAATCTCTCGATGGAGAAGGCCACCCATGCATGGGTGGACTGGATGGACTCCTCCATCATCCAAGCCAGGGTGAGCATACCGTCTGGAATCTCCGCCAGATCTTCACGCACCATGAGCAGTTCGTCCAGCATCTGCCGCCTTACTGACGTCTCCAGAGGCACATCTGCCTGGGGCTCAGCATCAGCCTGACCTCTCACACTCCTCCAAGTGTCAGTGGTCTTGGCTGTCACAGCCTCCAAGAGCTGTTCAGGCACATGTGCAGTACTCTCACCAGGTTGTGGCCCCGAATCTAAGCGCAAACAGATACCCACTGACATGAGAGTATCTGCGGTGGTGGAGGGTGCAGGCGAATGATGTGATGGTGCACCCTCTGAGGTTCCCTCTTCCTCTTCACAGGTGGATGACTCTCCCTCAGAGATGGCAATTCGCTCTTCTTGCGACTAACCTGCGTGAGAGAACAGATCGATCAAAGAGTTTTACCCTTCCAAACATGCGCCTCCAGAATCAGCTGGTGTTCAAAATTGATGTGTGTGCAGTGGAAGACATAGAAGCTCCATTCCTCATGCTTGTCCAAGGCTCCCTTGTGCCCAGTCATGAGGCTACTCACCCTCTTGCGCCCGTACTCCTGTCTCTCCGTCTGCAATGGTGTGGCCACCATGCTGCCCTGCCAATTCCAGAGCCTCCTCTTCCATGGGTGTGAGGATGGTGAGAAATCATACCCTGCCGCCAGTCTGGGCCCTTTCTTTAGCATTGTAGGCTCTCTTTTCCTGCAGGAACAAAGAGCAATGTTAGTTGCCTTACAAAAACCGCCTAAGCGGATGTCAACCGAGCTGTCCATTTTGGGGGCACTCAATTGCGACCTGCATTCAACTACTGACAGACGAGTGCCCATTGACTGAGCTGCTGCGGCCTGACCCCATTGCCACTGACTGGGTGGGCTTTCCCTCCCCAACAACTGCACCCTCACATGTAGCCATTTGTAAACTCCTAAGGGAACCGAGGTGTGGGGTACTCACCTTGGTGGAACGAATAAAGTAATTCAAGCGCTTGCGGCACTGCAGACAGGTTCTCCGGATGACCCTACAGCTGCTGACCTCCTCTGCAACCTCCGTCCAGACTTATTTGGTTAAGTGGCGCAGTGTTAAGTGTGTGCAGAATCACATACAAACCAGGATGTTTATGTGTCATATAAACAGAAAATGCTGGAAATACTCAGCATGTCTGGCATCATCTGTGGAAAGAGAAACAGAGTTAATAGTTCAGGTCAATAATCTTTTATCAGAACTGATAACTGGCCAGATGGAGCAAACCGTTCTTTCAGTTCCTGGAAATTCCTACCTTTCTATGTGATTTATGAAAAGAATGACTGTTCTGCCAATTGCTAAAATTTGCAAAGGCTTTTGGAAGCACAGGACCTGAAGGACCTTAAGTCTTTCTTCTTCCTTTTATTAGATAATGGAGCTCTTTTATAACATTTTACATTGCATATTTAATAACGTGATTTAGAATTTACAACTAAAAATTACACAATGCCCTAATTACTGCCAGCTAGGGTCGTCTTTCATCTGGTTTTCTACCGGATAGCCCAGTTTTCAGGTTGTCAGTGCCCTGTCTGGTCCCCGATTTCAACCAGACACTTTATTGTTATTTTGAAGTGCCCAGCCTCCAGGGAAGCATTTAAAATCAAATTTATTGGTCCTGCCTGTGCCACCGTAGCGACCCTACAAAGATCCTATTGAGCCATATGTGCCTCCTTATGATGCCCTCATCCTATGTCACTTGCGCCGTGATTAACGTAGACGTAGAGCCACACTGTCGCACACTGCCCTCGAGTAGCTCACATGAGGAGAGACACAACAGCAGCCTAGCAAACTCTCTCCATGCCTGACTGTGGCTTGCTCATGTTCTCAACCTGGATATTGCTGCCCATAAAATGGATCAGGTTACTAAGCAGTCTCAGCACTGTACTGATTAAAAGCATCACTTTTTTTTTAACCTGCTTTAGCTCCTCCAAGGTTCATTATGAGCTGGAAACATACATGCTCCCCAAGTTTAGCTTGCTCTAAGACACTGGGTTCATTATGTAAGGTATTCTCACTCTTTTGAGCAAAAGGTTCAAATCAATAGTAATTAATTTATTTTAATAAAAAGTGCAACAAATGCGTGTGTGCGTGGGAGTTGGCAGAGGTATCTGATATTCTTGAAGCCAATGACCACCCTACTCCCAGCCCAAGTTATGTGGTATCTGTGTAGAAGCGTAGAAAGATTTATGGCACAGAAGGAGGCCATTTGTCCCATCATGTCCATATGGCCGTAAAAGAGCTATCCAGTCTCATCTCATCTTACAGCTCTTGGTCCACACCCCTGTAGGTTATTGTAATGAGAAGCTTTTTATGTTGTCTGATGCAACATAAATGAGAAGCGTGGAGTCCAGTTGGTTGAAGATCTCAAATAGGTTTATTGAACAGCTAAACTATTATACAGTACAGAGCTAACTATTTACATGACTTGCCTCTAGGTGTTACAGTAGCAGAGTGACTCTGGCTCCGAATCACATGACTGCATCCTGGCACTCCGCTTATTAGCATACTAAGATCTTAAAGGGACATCACTCTTAAAGTCAATCACACAACATCCCCCTTCTTTCCAAATATAAGTCTCGTATGCTAAAAGCAAAAACATATAAAATTAGATATCAAAATTATTTACACTGGATAGAGATTGTGAAATTTACAAATATAAAGGCTCAAAAGTCCATATAACATCTTGATGTTTTGATGACACTTGCTTGGGGAATTTACGTCTCATTTGTTGCTGTTCTTTCTGAAGTTTCTCCCTCTCTGCATTCAGTTTCTGTTGCTTTGCCTTCAGCCTGCTAACATACTCTGTTGCTTTTCTCAAGATGACCACCTTTGAGGCCTTGGCATTCTTGGAAAGTTCCAGCACCTCATCTCAAAGGGCTGACAGACAATTCTTCAACTCATTCCTCCTCTACCTCTTCAGGACATTGCACGTCCTTCGCCTCTCCTCATCCTCTGGGTGTGAAGGCTTGGGGCTCAGGGTTAAGGACTTGTTGGGGGAAAGAGTACTTGGTCGTATGGAGAGACCTGTCCATTATGGCTTGTTGTGGTGCTGGCGGTTCCCTAGAGTGCAGAAGTGAAGGCGCAGCATATCTGTGCTGCTGCTGGGTTTTCAGGTTGCGCTGTTTGATGCTGGTCAGAGCGGATTCTGGTCCTTGGAGATTTCCCCTTGGCAATGCTCTCGTGGATAGTTATGATGTTGAGGTGCTTACACGCCACTGCCACTGCTGGTCCACTCGTGTCTACTAGGTAGAACGTTTGTGGTTTCCATGCCGACTTGCCGTATTTGCATTGCATTGTTAATGTGCCACTGCACAGGATAGGTGCCCAATTGTATGCAGATAACTTGCAGTGGTCAGTTGTATCATTGATTTCCAACGACTCTGGTACATATCTTTGAGGATCAGACTGGTAGGATATTTGCACTCGCGTCGGTGTCAAACTTGACCTTGAGTGTACGTTTGCCAGCTTGCTTTGGGCACATGATGTTAATAGTGGTGTCATGCTAGGCCCCCACCTGCCAAGAATGAGGCACATTAATTTTGTCATGAACACTGATTTTAAACTGTTGCTGGAGCAAGAAAATGACTTGTTAAACAGATCAGCTGTGGCTGGAAAAATACATTTGCATATGAACAGACAGTGCTTGGAAGGACAAAGGACCATTCCCTGACACATTCAACCCACAAGGCATGTTGATCGCCGGAGAGTGAGGGGGTGGGGAAGAGCATTCCAGAGCCTGCTGGGGTGATGCAATCCACAGGGGCCAGGATTGGTTAGACCAGCTGATCACATGACTAACTGGTTGTTCCAGGGCTTTCTTTTGAACTGGCCACAGAGAGTTTGAACTCAAAAAGACTGTTTGCTCCAAGACTGAGTCTCCTGTCTGCTCCCATCTCTTTCTCAGAAGCCACTGAAGACACATGAACCCCAAGGGAGAAAAGTCTCCGACAGCAAACAAGGTTTAATAAGAATACTGGGCCCAATGAAAAGCAAGATCTACCTACAATCAGGGACTCTACAGTGAGATCGAAGAACTGTAACAAAAACTCTTCAGATATTGCCTCAAACTTTTCCATTTTATTTTTCTTCTGCTCTTTTCTGTCTCTATTTGCATGTTTGTATCGCGTATGCATGCAAATGTGGGCGCGTCGTGTATCCGTAGGCATCAACTGAGTTTAGAGTTTAAATTCAAGTTTAATAAATTTCAACTTTTCTTCTTTAAACCTAAGAAAACCTGTTTGTGCTGGTTTCTTTGCCTTATAATTGGAAAGCGGTGAGCAAGGATTCACCAAGGGGGAGCTAACAACAGTGTGTTTAAAACTAAAACCCTGTTACGGTAAGACCAGGTAAAGGCTGAGAGGGACCCCTCGACACCTTTCTCACCTGGTCATAACAGAAATTTGCGGATTTGACCCACAGACAAACAAGAGAAATTTGAAGTGGGAAGACAAATTGTTCCCAATCAAAAAAAAAGAGCAAGATTTCAATACAGGTTTCCTTGTGGTTGTGTGTGCTTGAATACTAACATGTCTGCAACCATAGCTAATAGCTCCCCAAGCCAGGGTGAAGTAACTTGGGATAAGTTAAAAGCACTGTCAATGGAGGAGTTGAGAAAAATGGCTCATCATTGTGGGATCACTGTACATGGCAAGGCTAGGA
The DNA here is from genome assembly GCF_036365525.1 of Heterodontus francisci. Classification (NCBI taxonomy): domain Eukaryota; kingdom Metazoa; phylum Chordata; class Chondrichthyes; order Heterodontiformes; family Heterodontidae; genus Heterodontus; species Heterodontus francisci. The sequence continues at coordinate 73,519,676 of NC_090379.1, forward strand.
AGTCTGAACTCCTCAGGCCAGTTTCCCTTGAATCTGAAGAAGCAGAAAAAGGGTTAGAAGCAGACTCTGACATGGTATTGTTAGCAAAGATACAATTGGAACAGAAGAAACTTGAATTTGAGGAAAGGGTAAAAGAGTGAGAGAGGCAGGAGAGGGAGAAAGAAAGAGCCTTCCAGAAGGAACATGAAGACAAAGAGAGGGAGGAGAGAGAAAGAACCTTCCAGAAAGAATGTGAAGAAAGAGAGCTGAGACGACTTGAGTTAACTAGGGGGTGACCGAGTAACCCCAGTGAAATCATGGCCAATATGGAGGAGCGTAATTCAGGGCTAGGTACAGAATTGTTAAAGCTAGCTCAACTAATTCCAAGATTCAATGAAGAGGATGTAGAAGATTTTTTGTGTCCTTTGAGAAACTGGAAAGGCAGCTAAAATGGCCAGCTGAGACCTGAACTCTTTTACTACAAAGCAAGCTAACGGGAAAAGCCCATGAGGTTTATTCCCTGTTGCCAGATGAGAGTTCATCAAATTATGAACTGATAAAAAGTACTTTCCTAAGGGCATATAAATTAGTACCTTAAGCTTATCACCAAAAGTTTAGAACCTCAAAAAGCAAGCTAATCAAACTTATCTGGTGTTTGAAAGAAGTAAGCAGCTGGCTTTTGACCAGTGGCTGAGGGCTCTTAAAATACAGCTCAGCCATGAGAATCTCAGAGAAGTAATTCTGTTAGAGGAATTTAACACTCTCTCCACTCTCCATAAAGAACCATGTAGAGGTGCAGCGGGTTCAGAGAGCCCGGCAAGTGGCCGTTCTGGCGATGAGTTTGCTTTAATTTATAAGTCAGTTTCCCAGGGGAGAACCTTTCCTAATTACCACCATAAATCCAAAAAGGACAAAGGGTGGGAAGCTGATAGGAGCCCAAGCAGTCCTGGGAGAGAAAGAAAAGCAGGAGACTCTCTAGCTAAGACTCGGAGACCTGTGTGCTTCCATTGTAATAAATCAGGGCATTTAAAAGCTGACTGCTGGAAACTAAAGGGAAAACCAGTAGGGTTAATCATGGCACACCCGCTCAGTGAAAACAGGAACCTGATGGAAAGCACAGCAGAACACACTGTGGCTTTAACTGCAGTAAGAGCGAGACCCAGGAAGCTTACGGCTGCAAGTGCAGGAAAATGTAATAGCATTCCTGAAGGTTATCAGGGTTTTGTGTCCGAAGGGAAAGTAACCCCATACTCCTCGAGTGGGGCAGGCAAGCCCATAGTAATTCTCAGGGACATAGGGGTCAATAGATCGCTTTTACTGGGAAAAGGCCTGACCTTTCCCCCAGAGAGTGCAGTGAACACCAGAATGGTGGTGAATGGTATTGGAGGCCTGCACCTGTACACTGGGTGCACCTGGAGTGCGACCTAGTTTCGGGACCGGTGACCCTAGTTTGCCTGTGGACGGGGTTGACCTGCTCCTCGGTAATGATCTGATAGGGGTGAAGGTGGTAGCACCCCCAGTAGTGAAAGAAAGACTGCAGGAGGTCAGAGAAACAGGACAGTGGCAGGAGACAGACCTCTGCAGTTTCCCTGAATGTGTAGTGGATCAGGCCATGATCAAGCCAGCTCCACCAGAGGAGAATGAATTGGCACTGCAGGCAGATGACCAGCTCTTAAAGTACAGCTCAGCCATGAGAATCTCAGAGAAGTAATTCTGTTAGAGGAATTTAACACTCTCTCCACTCTCCATAAAGACCCATGTAGAGGTGCAGCGGGTTCAGAGAGCCCGGCAAGTGGCCGTTCTGGAAAGTTAGGAGACCCAGGGAATGAATTAAATGGATGAGGCTCAGCGAGCCGACCCAGTATTGCGAGAGTTAGCACAGGCTACCCAGTCTGAAAGTGAAGCAGAGGGAGTCCCTGATTGCTACTATTTAAAGAATGAGGTACTAATGAGGAAATGGAGTTCTCCACACAGACCTGAGAGCAAGGAGTGGGCAGTAGTTCACCAGTTAGTGGCGCCGCAGAGGTATCGAAGAGAAATATTAAGAAGGGCCCACGCAACCACAGTGGCTGTACATGCGCGGTATATGAAAGACCAAAGCCTGCATAAGACAGCAGTTTCACTGGCAAAAACTCCACAAATGTGTGGTGAAGTACTGCAGGAGTTGCCACATGTGCCAGGTTGAGGGGAAACCCCAACCTACAGTGAAACCTGCGTACTGGTGATAGAAGGACCCTCCAGCAGAGGGCTCATGAACTGTAAGGGACCCCCTTTGAGAACAAAAAGCGACCGGTAAGCATAAGGCTGGCAAAAGGTTCGACAGGGAAGGGGAAAAAGTGTCCAAGAGGGCAGGTTAAAGGAGGTCCGTGAGGAATCCCGGATGAAAACCCCTACTGTCCGGTCAGCCAACCCCGAAAAATGTGAAAAGTTAGATCCCACATCCTCCTGCGTAAATGCAGACACTAGAAGCACCCCACCAGTGTTGCTAATAACATTTACAGAAACCTGCAGAGACAAAGAAAGACCTCTAGGGGGCAGAGAAACTGTGAGGGTGATGCCTCACCTAGTCGAAGTGCCACAGGGGAGTGCAGTAGAGTCTGCACAAATACCTGCAGGCAGGAGTTTCTCTGGGACAAAGAGGAGATTAGCAAAGAAACCTCCCCCACAATCAGACCAAAGAGAACCACCCATCCCCCAAAGTCAAAAGCCTTTGCATGACTCAACAAAGCACTGAAAGAGAGTTCAGGATGGACCTGCCCACTACTGACTCTCCTGAAAAAAAAATTACCTCGGCAGGAACAAAGACCCTCGGCAACCATGGAAATAGGCAAACGGAAGAGAAACTTCCCCAAAAAAGAATCACATGTTTATTGGGGTTATTTTAATAAGTTTTAGGATTTGTGAATTAATGGGAGAAATGCGTGTTTTTTTCTGTATCTTATATTTTCTCTTGACCCTTTTAATGAAATGCGCTTTTCTCAACCGCATTTCATGACGCTGGGTGTGGAGGTGTCATGCTAGGCCCCCACCTGCCAAGAATGAGGCACATTAATTTTATCATGAACAATGATTTTAAACTGTTGCTGGAGGAAGAAAATGACTTGTTAAACAGATCAGCTGTGGATGGAAAAACACATTTGCATATTAACAGACAGTGCTTGGAAGGACAAAGGACCATTCCCTGAAACATTCAACCCACAATGCATTGTTGATCGCCAGACAGTAAGGGGGTGGGGAAGATCATTCCAGGGCCTGCTGGGGTGATGCAATCCACAGGGGCCAGGACTGGTTAGACCAGCTGATCACATGACTAACTGGCTGTTCCAGGGCTTTCTTTTGAACTGGCCACAGAGAGTTTGAACTCAAAAAGACTGTTTGCTCTTGCACTGAGACGATCTCTCCTGTCTGCTCCCATCTCTTTCTCACAAGCCTCTGAATCCACTGAAGACACATGAACCCCAAGGGAGAAAAGTCTCCTACAGTGAACAAGGTTTAAGAAGAATACTGGGCCCCAATGAAAAGCAAGATCTACCTACAATCAGGGACTCTACAGTGAGCTCGAAGAACTGTAACAAAAACTCTTCAAATGTTGCCTCAAACTTTTCCATTTATTTTTCTTGTGTGCTTTTCTGTCTCTATTTGCATGTGTGTATCGCGTATGCATGCTAGTGTGGGCTCCTTGTGTATCCGTAGGCGTCAACCGAATTAGAGTTTAAGTTCAAGTTTAATAAATTTCAACTTTTCTTCTTTAAACCCAGGAAAACCTGTTTGTGCTGGTTTCTTTGCCTTATAATTGGAAAGTGGTGAACAAGGATTCACCAAGGGGGAGTTAAAACAGCTAAAAACAGTTTGTTTAAAAATAAAACCCTGTTACAGTAAGACCAGGTGAAGGCTGAGAGGGACCCCTAGACACCTTTCTCACCTGGTCATAACAGTGGCGAAAGCTTCCAGTTGTTGGACTTCACCAACGTGAATGTGTCAGGTTCATAATGTGGAACGCCTGTTTGTCTTCTCGCTGAGAATTACTTCTCTCTGGGGCTTGTCTCAGGTCTGTTTCACTGTGTACCTCGTGTATTGGCTTGCGTTTACACAGCTCTCTGGTGCTTTCTTTGTTGCTGTTGCCCTGTTTTCTGTTTGTTTGCGCCTGACCCTGACTTCTGGCTGCGACTTTGGAGCCAGAATTCCTGCATAGGTGGGCCCAGTGTCCTTTTGCACCGCATGCCTTGCGCAGATCACAAAATGCAAGGCAACTTCGCCGTGAATGGGACAGACCGCACTTACAACACAGCTTGCTTGCTCTTCTCGATCTGGTTATCGTGCCAAAATTGTTGACTGCACCTTGTGCGTGCAGGTGCTGTTGTCCAGCTATAATGGCTTCGTATTTCCTAGTTTTGAATCTCTCCTATGAGTGGCCGGTGAAACCACTCAAAAAGATGGCCCGTTTAGTACGCCATGACACATCTATTCCTTTGGCTGTGTTAAGGGTGGTGCAGGAACCTCCAGTATCCCATATAAATTCGGTGGGGCGGCCTCCTACCTCACCTTCCACCAGAGCTCATCCCACACCATCCCATTTGGCACTACACACCCATACTGGAGAGGCCTGACACCATTATGCGCTCGGATTTTGGGCCGCGCATGGAAGGTTGGGACAGTCTGTCTCCATGACTGGGGCCATATGGGCTAATGCCTACCCCTATTCCCAAGGTCCCTCCAGTGGTGGAGATGGTGGGGGAAAATGATTTTGACCGGGTCCCTGATCTTGGGGAGGTCGTGGGGGGGGTGGCGGGCGCAGAAACCTGGCACTCTCGAGCGTAATGTCCCAATCAACTGACCAAATTTTTATGGGATACTGGAGGTTCCCGCACCACCCTTAACACATCCAAAGGAATAGATCTGTCATGGCGTACTAAACGGACCATCTTTTTGAGTGGTTTCACTGGCCACTCACAGGAGGGATTTGAAACTAGTCCCTTAGAATTTCGACTTGGAAATTTGATCTGCTATCACCTGGCTATATTAGTAAAACTACACCCTGAAGCAGAGCATATTCTCGGCTCTGACCTAATGAGGAAGTGTAATTTGTCGTTTGATCCGGTAAATTGCTGTATTTAGCAAATGGGCGAAGTAGCGGAGGCACCGGTGGAAATCTCCACCGGGGCGTATCCCAAAAGAATTTGCACGATCGAGGAACTTTGCGTTAAAACCTACAGATATGTCTGACGATCCAGAGGTGCAAGAAATTATTGGCAAGCATATATCAGCCTTTGCAACCCACAAACACGACTGTGGTCAACTGATAGGTGAAGTGATCATAGACAGCCCCGATCCAAAGCCACAGAAACAATATGGGTTTCCCAAGCAAGCAAAGTGTGAAATTTTGACGGTGATAACAAGTCTGTTACAACAGGGAGTGTTGCGCCCTGTGGCGTCAATAAATAACTCACCAATTTGGCCGGTTAGGAAACCAGAAGGTTCTTGGTGACTGACGATCGATTACCGGGGGTTAAATAAGACCACCCCACTGACCACGCCTATGGTAGCGACCAGTCCCAAGGCTAAGATGAAGCAAGCTACACAGGCCCGGTATTTTACCATTCTAGATATTAGTAATGGATTTTGGTCCATTTCTTTGAAACGTGTCAATACAAATTTGATTTTACATTTCAAGACCAACAATACACTTGGACCTGTTGCCTCAAAAGTTTCACAACTCTCCCTCGATCTTCCATCAGAGATTAGCGCAGGGGCTCATTAGTTTTTCTCGACCCGAATGTTTAATTCAATACGTTGATGATCTCTCCTCCAAACAGACACTAAGGGGGAACATCTCCAGCTCCTCAGTGAATTGTTAGCCCTCCTTACTTCCTTGGACTCAAAGTTAACCCTAAAAAGGCCCAGATTATGAAATCCCAAGTTATGTACTTAGGAACTACGATAACCTATGATAAGCGGGAAATTGAGACTAAACGTATTGAGGCAATATTACAATTACCCCTCCCGAGGGATGCAAAATCCCTCAGATCCTTTTTAGGACTAATAGGATATTGCCGGAACCATATCAATGGTTTGCCACCAAAGCTTCCCCACTGTCAGACCTCCTAAAGAAAGATGTCCCATGGCTGTGGACTAAACAACACACTCAGGCCATTCTGGAACTGAAACAAGCCCTAGCCAAGGCTCCAGCCTTGCAGGTGTCAGACCCAGGACTCCCCTTTGCTCTGGAAGTTGCTGCAACGGACTCTACCATCTCGGCAGTCCTCTTGCAGGAGCGCCATGGGAGACTTGGACCAGTTGCGTATGCATCCCGACTTCTAACCCCCTGTAGAGCAAGAGTTTTCTGCCTGCGAGCGACACCTTCTGGCAGTTCTCTGAGTGGTACAGCAATTTGCGTACATAATAGGCCTGAATCCCTTAACGGTCCTCACAGAGCATACACCCATCCAGCTGTTGCTGGTACCGTTAGCCAAAATCGTATAGCCCGATGGACTCTGATGTTGCAGGGTCGGGATATTGCAGTCAAGCGGATTAAAGCACCCACTTTTCTTGCTGACAATCTCAGTTATAGCGGTGAGCCGCATGAATGTCAGATATTGACACCGCATGATCCCAAGGGACCATTTGTGCCAAAACAAAAATGGGGGGGGGAAACCTGGCAATCAGACCTAAAAATCTTTGTTGATGGATCCTCCATAGTGGAGGACGGAATTAGGAAAACAGGATGTGGCATCTATGCAGAAGACTACCAACGTAAACCGCTAGCAGAGCTAGCTTTAAAACTGCCAGCTAAAATAAGCGCTCAGACTGCTGAGTTAGCAGCGATAGCGTATGTAGTCAGCCACCCTGACAAATTTCCCCCACCAGTAGATCTATATTCAGACAACATGTATGTATGCAGCAGTTTAACTGATTTCCTGCCCTTGTGGGAAGCAAGAGGCTTTGTATCAGCGGATGGCAAACCTTTACCATCTGCGCCCCTCTTAAAACACATTATCCAGACAGCTCAAGGACAAGAATTATGGTATAATCAAAGTGAAAGCGCACCATAAATCTTCTCCAGCTAGGAACATACAATCAGACAAATTGGCAAAGCAAGGCCCCCGAGACGGAGAGCCATGGCAACTCCCAATAGGTGAGCAAGTAAATGCAGTCACTGTCAATCAGACTAAGGCTGAGGACCTTATACAGGCCCAAGGTATGGATAATGACTTAAAACAAATCCGAGATGGAGCATGCCCTGCATCATATAACAAATGGAGAGCTAAGATACACATTAAGACGGACTCGTCCTTAAGGACGGGCGGTACGTGGTACCATCCCAAGACCGCAATCAGGTAATATACCAATGCCATGATATGCAGGGGCACTAAGGAATAGAAACAAGCACCAAGCGAATTAAAAGCTTGTGTTGGTGGCTTAACATTGAAAGGGACTGTGACAATGTCCAGGCTGCACAAACAGCCGCCGCAGTCAAAATGGGAAAGAAGAAGAAATGTAGTAAGGCATATTTCGACGGCAAGGTGAAGCCTGTCGAATGTGATATAGGACAGGTATATAGGTCCACCAGCAATGTGGACAATTGTTTGGTGTGTGCCCAAAGTAATCCTGATCATTATGCCAACAAGGGAGAACTTAGACACACTAGGCCAGTAAATGTCCCTGGACAAACTTACAAATAGATTATATAGGCCCTCTGCCACCATGCAAGGGGGGATACAAGTACATCCTGGTAATCATCAACACTTTGAGCAAGTGTCTCGAAGCCTTCCCCACTAGAACTAATACGGCTAAAATAACGGCCAACATATTGATGCAGCAAGTATTTACCAGATGGGGACTCCCACGCAGTATTGAGCCCGACCAGCTTACCCATTTTACCGCCCAGGTCATGCAAAATGTAATGATCTTATTGGGAATAAATCAGAAATTCCACATAGCTTACCATCTGCAATCTAGTGGTATAGTAGAAAGGATGAATAGAACCCTGAAAGGCATGATCCAGAAGACCGTCCAACAGAACAATTCTACATGGAATATGGTCCTACCATTTGTCCTAATGCTGGTATGTAACACCGTATCAAGCTCAACAAGTTTTACCCCCTCATGTCCCGATGACAGGACATCCCATGAGAGGAATTGAAGCCCTCCTGGGTCTCAACCTCTCCAAGCCTGAACTAACGGCTCTCAGTCATGAGAAAGCCGTGCAACAGTTATTGGACAATGTCCAGGCTGCACAAACAGCCACCGCAGTCAAAATGGGAAAGAAGATGAAATGTAGTAAAGCATATTTCGACGGCAAGGTGAAGCCTGTCGAATGTGATATAGGACAGGTATATAGGTCCACCAGCAAGGCACATTCCTGTCCCCTAAGTATTTCGGCCCCCACTCCATAGTGGACAAAGTTAGTCCCTCAGTATACAAAGTCCTGCTGGACTCTGGGAAGACAGAATGGTATCATGTAAATCAATTAAAATTGTTCAGCAAACAGAGTGACCACCAGCATCATGTGTTGATGGACACGTGTGAGGCATCATCTCCGGCTCCTATCCTTTTGCCATTGCCACAAGTGCCGCAAGCAGGGCAGGCCATAGGGAACATTCAAGGGACCCAACAACAACAACCACCCCTGAATCAGGGCCAAAGGCGAAGAAGGCCTAGGCAGATACAGATCTCCCCGACTTGGACTCGCTTACGGAGGAACAGGCATTTAAATCGCCTGGATGTTGATATTGATCTCAGCCAGGTTAATTAGTTATAATAAGAAACTGTAAATAAGAGCAGAAATGACCTTGTGTTTTACAGATAATAAGTAATTTGAAATGAAGCTGTTAATCGTGTTTGTGATGTATGGACTGCCAAATACCACATCCACCGAATCAAGGTCTGACCAAGCCCACACTTTCAGAAAACAGCCATATGGAGAGGTCATGATATCCGGAGAACACAAAGTGGCTTCAACCCGTGATGCATCGGAAAGTAAGGGTCATCATATCATGGACCATTCCCGGGGCCACAACTGGATAGCGAGGCACCTGGTTCGGTATTTACCTGGTGTGTTGGCATAAAATTTGAACTGATTATTAGTGTCCCATTGAATAGACAAGTGTGTATTACTTGTCCCACAGCATTTCCCAGTCTGATGTTCGTGGAGGCGTTGGCACAGGGCGAGCAGGTTCAGGATGAACCTGGGAACCATTTTACCCGAGGATTTGCAATGGATCAAGAAACAGTTAGCTGAAACCCACCAGACATTTGTCAAAGTCATTCAGAAAGCTGAGGGAACCAGGCGAAAGATTGAAACAATTAGAGTAACCAACTGGTGGGATGATATTTTGAATTGGGATACCAGCATACAGATACATCCATAGATAAGAATTGTTTCGCACATTGTGATTATTGGTATGATTGTGATTTTGATGTATCAAATGTATACTCTGATTATGTTTAAATGTTGAAATGGAAGGGAAGTTGGAAATGGACTGGTATGTGCGAAAACGAGAATGAATGATAGATATAACTAAATGTAACACGGCATGGACTTGAATATCTGCTGTCGCAAGGTGGGGTATGATCAGGGCTCCTTCATGATCCAATTCGCTAACGCTTAATGGATCAAAGGGGGGACTGTAGCCGGATGGCTAACAGCTAAGCATCTGCAGAGCATGAAGGGAAAAATAGCCAGCCTTACACAAGGACAAGGACTGTGAAATAGCTGCAATTGCAATTCAACGAACCCAGTCTTCTGAATAGACAGTGTGTGATAAGATGTGCTCCGAATGAGACTGTGATTGGTTGCAAAGGTTGCTAGACAAGGATGGATAATAAGGACAAGGCCAGCAGATGTATTTTGTTTTGCTTTGCAGCTAACACTGATTCCAAGTCATGGGTGTACGTGACTAAGAACATTCTCGAGGCTGGGAACAACTGGATAAAAAGGGGAAACTAGGAGCCTCCAAAGGAAGAAGACCTGCAGGACCATCACGGAAAGGGAACCCTGAGTTTGGGATTCAGTGAAGAAAATCCATCAGAGGGAGACTGATCACTTTGCCTCGCAATGGGTAGTATTTAAGTCAAGTCATGAGTCTTGTGATTTATTGTAACAAGTAGTTTAACAAGTGAAATAACAGCAGATAAGTGATTTAAGTATCAATAAAAGTGTTTATACGAAGTATCTCGTGCAGGTGCCTTTTGTCCGCCACGTCAGTTGACACCCCAGTTTGAGGGTCAACACTGCCATCTTCCAGTAGTGCATCAATGCTGTGACCTTTTTTTTCCCCAAGAGGTCCTTCTGAAATGCTTCAATGGGTGTTGATACAATCACCAACTCCATTATTTGGTCTGACAGCTCAACTTACGAAAAATCGCACTTGTTGCCCTTACTATGGCATCTGCTGACAAACTGGTCTATTGGTTCCTGTGGCTGTTGCCTGTAGGACATCAATTCCAGGCAGTGAATTCTAAAATTCACTCTTAATCTGAGCTGATCTTCTAGAACTTTCCATATGCTTTTCTGAATGGAGGGATGTGACTAGTGGTGTTCCGCAGGGATCAGTGCTGGGACCTTTGCTGTTTGTAGTATATATAAATGATTTGGAGGAAAATGTAGCTGGTCTGATTAATAAGTTTGCGGACGACACAAAGGTTGGTGGAGTTGCGGACAGTGATGAGGATTTTCAGAGGATACAGCAGGATACAGATCGGTTGGAGACTTGGGCGGAGAAATGGCAGATGGAGTTTAATCCGGACAAGTGTGAGGTAATGCATTTTGGAAGGTCTAATGCAGGTGGGAAGTATACAGTAAATGGCAGAACCCTTAGGAGTATTGACAGGCAGAGAGATCTGGGCGTACAGATCCACAGGTCACTGAAAGTGGCAACGCAGGTGGATAAGGTAGTCAAGAAGGCATACGGCATGCTTGCCTTCATTGGTCGGGGCATAGAGTATAAAAATTGGCAAGTCACGCTGCAGCTGCACAGAACTTTAGTTAGGCCACACTTAGAATCTTCTTCTTTGGCCTCCTTGTCTCGAGAGACAATGAGTAAGCGCCTGGAGGTGGTCAGTGGTTTGTGGAGCAGCGCCTGGAGTGGCTATAAAGGCCAATTCTAGAGTGACAGACTCTTCCACAGGTGCTACAGATAAAATTGGTTGTCGGGGCTGTTACACAGTTGGCTCTCTCCTTGCGCTTCTGTCTTTTTTCCTGCCAACTGCTAAGTCTCTTCGACTCGCCACATTTTAGCCCCGCCTTTATGGTTGCCCGCCAGCTCTGGCGATCACTGGCAACTGACTCCCACGACTTGTGATCAATGTCACAGGACTTCATGTCGCGTTTGCAGATGTCTTTAAAGCGGAGCCATGGACGGCCGGTGGGTCTGGTACCAGTGACGAGCTCGCTGTACAATGTGTCCTTGGGGATCCTGCCATCTTCCATGCGGCTCACATGGCCAAGCCATCTCAGGCGCCGCTGGCTTAGTAGGGTGTATATGCTGGGGATGTTGGCTGCCTCGAGGACTTCTGTGTTGGAGATACGGTCCTGCCACCTGATGCCAAGGATTCTCCGGAGGCAGCGAAGATGGAATGAATTGAGACGTCGCTCTTGGCTGACGTACGTTGTCCAGGCCTCGCTGCCGTAGAGCAAGGTACTGAGGACACAGGCTTGATACACTTGGACTTTTGTGTTCTGTGTCAGTGCGCCATTTTCCCACACCCTCTTGGCCAGTCTGGACATAGCAGAGGAAGCCTTTCCCATGCGCTTGTTTAATTCTGCATGGAGAGACAGGTGTCTGGTGATAGTTGAGCCTAGGTAGGTGAACTCTTGAACCACTTCCAGAGTGTGATCGCCGATATTGATAAATGGGGCATTTCTGACGTCCTGTCCCATGATGTTCGTTTTCTTGAGGCTGATGGTTAGGCCAAATTCATTGCAGGCAGCCGCAAACCTGTCGATGAGTCTCTGCAGACACTCTTCAGTGTGAGATGTTAATGCAGCATCGTGAGCAAAGAGGAGTTCCCTGATCAGGACTTTTCGTACTTTGGTCTTCGCTTTTAGACGGGCAAGATTGAACAACCTGCCACCTGATCTTGAGTGGAGGAAAATTCCTTCTTCTGAGGACTTGAATGCATATGAGAGTAGCAGGGAGAAGAAGATCCCAAACAGTGTAGGTGCAAGAACACAGCCCTGTTTCACGCCACTCAGGATTTGAAAGGGGTCTGATGAGGCGCCGCTATGCTGAATTGTGCCTTTCATATTGTCATGGAATGAAATGATGATACTTAGTAGCTTTGGTGGGCATCCAATCTTTTCTAGTAGTCTGAAGAGACCACTTCTGCTGACGAGGTCAAAGGCTTTGGTGAGATCAATGAAAGCAACGTAGAGGGGCATCTGTTGTTCACGGCATTTCTCCTGTAGCTGGCGAAGGGAGAACAGCATGTCAATGGTGGATCTCTCTGCTCGAAAGCCACACTGTCCCTCAGGATAGACACGCTCAGCCAGCTTCTGGAGCCTGTTTAAAGCGACACGAGCGAAGACCTTCCCCACTATGCTGAGCAGGGAGATTCCACGGTAGTTGTTGCAGTCACCGCGGTCACCCTTGCTCTTATAGAGGGTGATGATATTGGCATCGTGCATGTCTAGTGGTACTACTCCCTCATCCCAGCACAGGCAAAGCAGTTCGTGCAGAGCTGAAAGTATAGCAGGCTTGGCACTCTTGATGATTTCAGGGGTAATGCCGTCCTTCCCAGGGGCTTTTCCGCTGGCTAGAGAATCAATAGCATCACTGAGTTCCGATTTTGTTGGCTGTTCGTCCAGCTCATCCATGACTGGCAGAGACAGGGTTGCATTGAGAGCGGTCTCAGTGACAACATTTTCCCTGGAGTACAGTTCTAGGTAGTGTTCCACCCAGCGGTCCATTTGTTTGCGTTGGTCAGTGATTGTGTCCCCTAATTTAGATTTGAGGGGGGCAATCTTCTTGACGGTTGGCCCAAAAGTTCTCTTAATGCCATCAGACATCCCTCTGATATTTCCTGTGTCAGAGGCCAGCTGGATATGACTGCATAGGTGTTGCCAGTAGTCATTTGTTGTTGATGATGGCGGTCTTCCGAGAATCGTTGATTTGTGTAAAGTCATCTGACAGGCCAGGACACATAGTTCTGACGTTACAGCTTGCGAAACGAAGGGCTGGTACCTTCTTTCCTTTTTTGGTCGTGCTGTTTGGTGCGGTGTTACAGTCCACTTGTCGGGCAATGACCCTCAGTTCCAAGCACCCATTGAAGCAGGTGGACTGTGGCGGGACAGAACCTGACCGGGGACTGCCCGGTTTGAGGCGGGCGGTAGCTGTCCAGTGAGATGCAATGACCTCTCCCTCCGACAATGGCAACCCATGGCGCCCAATCTCTATGCCAATTGAGCTGGACTTATAACTTGTAACTGCTGCCTCCGTGTTGATTTGGTCGCTGTGAGACGACTATGGAGTGACCTCTCCATGGCGCATGCCTGGGCGGATGTATGGAGGTTGTGAGTTGCCCAAGCGTCAAAACCCCCCTCTCGGCCTTCCTGGTTGGGTCCAAGGGAGTGCAGAGCACGACGTTTGGCACCAGTATGGCTGCAGGAACTGCCGGAAACATGCCAATGGTGACACATGACCGCCTCCGGGGTTACGCTCCAGATTTTCTGTTAGGGTTTACTCCCTTAGCCTTGATCTCTCCCGAGATGCCCACAAGGCAGTGGGGTTGTTGGGCCCCTGCTCAGGGGTAGGTGGATGCCGGTGGGAGGAGGTGGAGGGAAGGGGGGAAGGTGCGAGGAGGAGGAGTGCGGTGGGAAGGGGTGGAGGGAAGGGAAGGGGTGCGGGGGGAGCTGAGAGGTGGGCTGCAGGGGGTAGGGAGAGGGGTGCAGGGGGAGGGGGTGCGAGGGGAAGATGGTGCAAGGGGGGAGCTGGGAAGGGGGTGCGAGGGAGGTGAGCTGGGAGCGGGGTGGGGGGGATGGGGGTGCAGGTAATAAAACATTGCATCAACTCCCACCATTGTCCCTTTTACAATGGTGTACTACTACTGGGATCGGGATCCGAAAGCCGAGCCAGAGTTGTGGGGAAAGTTTGTGTGGAAGCAGGCACATCTCCAGGATTCAGTGATTTCTGGAAGATGTGTTCCAGAATTCCTGCAATTTCCCCCTTTATTTTCTTATGGATACTTGGATGAATCTTAGCCAGCTCCTCAGATTTAGTCACCTCGATTATGCACAGCTGTTCAGGTAGTAATGTTGGTAGTAATATGAAGAGCAGCGCGGAGTCGCCGAGTGAGCGGGAGCCACTGCCGGGACCATGTGGCCGCTCTTCCTCCTGATCGTTATGTGGACGGGCTCCCCGAACATAGCCAAGTGTCCTTCCAAGCTTGGCCACAACTGGCAGGGTCTTCGTCAGCAGTCCTTTCCCGGATTGCCAGCCGTTCACCCTCTCTCTGCGGTGAATTCCTTTCCCAGCCTTACGCGACCACCATCCTGGACGCCACCATCTTCGTTGGTTTGTGTGCAGTTCTGGTCGCCACACTACCAGAAGGACGTGGAGGCTTTGGAGAGGGTACAGAAGAGGTTTACCAGGATGTTGCCTGGTCTTGAGGGCATTAGCTATGAGCAGAGGTTGGATAAACTCGGATTGTTTTCACTGGAACGATGGAGGTGGAGGGGCGACATGATAGAGGTTTACAAAGTTATAAGCGGTGTGGATAGTGTGGATAGTCAGAAGCTTTTTCCCAGGGTGGAAGTGTCAGTTACTAGGGGACATAGGTTTAAGGTGAGAGGGGCAAAGTTTAGAGGGGATGTGCGAGGCAAGTTCTTTACACAGAGGGTGGTGAGTGCCTGGAACTTGTTGCCGGGGGAGGTGGTGGAAGCAGGTACCATAGAGACGTTTAAGAGGCATCTTGACAAATACAGGAATAGGATGGGAATAGAGGGATATGGACCCCGGAAGTGCAGAAGGTTTTAGTTCAGGCAGGCATCAAGATCGGCGCAGTTCTGTACTGTTCTTTGTATATCTTTGCGGGATATTTCTTGTCCTCATCAGATAATCCTGAGGTATTGATTCTGTGTAATTCCTCATTTCCAATTACTATCATTATTTTTACAGCTTGCTTTCCTGGTTCTGTAATTACTTGGTCTGTAAAACATTCTTTGTTGGAGTAGTTTGAACTCGAATAGGATATCCAAGGCTTTCCAGTTCATGCTGCAAAGTTTGGTATCCATTTTCCTGCTGTTCATTTGCTTAGAACTTGCTTCAAGAACTTGCTTTATGACTCTGCACTGTTTCCTCTAGGAAATTCTCTTGGCTGATTTGATTGACAGCAACAGGTGTTTATAAGTGCTTTCTGTTTATCTATCTTCCATCACTCTAGTCTGTCTTTATAGGGCTGAGCAATAGGAAATTCAAGTGTTCTTTTTTAACTAGGGTTTGTTTATACAGCTATTCAAGAGGCAATTCTGCATGCTTGAGTGGTTTCATGAGTTTTTTAAACTCTGGCTGAGTGAATGAAAGCTCTTCATGCTGGACTGATTTAATGGCTTCTTTTTATAGCTTCAGCTGCGAGCTGTGTGAATGGAGGATTGCCGTGCTTTTTGCTGTTGGACGGCTCTTCTAATGGTACGGACCTGATCAGCATGGGGGAGCCTTTGTAAACAATTGATCAGCCTGAGATACTGAGCCTTTCAAAAAAATAAACTGTGCAAACACCTCAAAGCTTTTTGCTCACTGGAGTTCCTGTACCGACGGGACACTGACTCACCCTATCACAGTGATTGACTTGCAGCCTGTCATTCAGCTCTGTCTTCTGCAGCTTGAGGTAAGTGTTTTCTTCTTTCCCTGTTTGGGCCAGTATTTTTTTTTAAACTTTCGCTCTTCTAACTGTGGGTAGTTTTTAAAGCTGTTTTCCTGTGGTCTTCAATCTTGGACCTTGTCTTCTCACCACAGCTGCCACCATATAATGAGAAGTTTTTTATGTTGTCTGATGCAACATAAATGAGAGGTGTGGAGTCCAGTAGGTTGAAGATCTCAAATAGGTTTATTGAACAGCTAAACAATTATACAGTACAGAGCTAATTATTTACATGACTTGCCTCTAGGTGTTACAGTAACAGAGTGACTCTGATTCTAAGTCACATGACTGCGTCCAGGTACTTGGCTCATTAGCATACTAAGATCCTAAAGGAACATCACTCTTAAAGGCAATCACACAACAATTATGACACTTCACGTGTATATCCACATGTTTTTTAAATGTGATGTGGGTTTCTGTCTCTACTATCCTTTCAGGCAGTGAGTTCCAGACCCCCATCACCCTCTGGGTGAAAAAATACTCCTCACAGAAACATAGAAAGATTTAATAAGTTACTCATAATCAAATAATTATCATTTGTGCTCCAAATCTTGTCTACCAGTTGTGTGAGTTGAGCGCTCGCCCCAACTCCACAGAAATGGGACAGTTGCAATAATGAATCATTGTCAATTTACACTTTGCTTTAGATGGTTAGATTTTATATTTGATGCACATTAAAACCTAATAAGGTAAATTAAAATCTACTGAATTTTAACATTGCTGATTTTGACAATAATACTTACATTTGAGAAACTTTATATTTTGATGGAGTAATATCCAGGCATCAGCACTTCCAAGACATCAAGCTGTCTATAGGCTACACATTCACTTCGATCAGTTTTGAGATTGTCTGTCTTACTACATAGAAATGTATGCTACCATTCATTTCCCAAAATACATAAGTCACATGGCCAGGAGTATAAATAAGAACAGCTTGGTATAAATCCAGAGTCGTGATGTACTTTCTGATGCGTGCCTATCAAACATTCATTTCCCAATAAGTTTTATAACTTTAAGACTCGTTTTCTGTAGGGGGTGGGCGGAGGGGGAGGTAGATGTCGTTTCGAAAATTTCTTATCAATGGAAAATATTTCGAAAGCGCGCACACATGAAGGTTGTCTCAGGTACAATCATTACAATGCTAATGCAATATAATCTGTAATTGATGATTTGCTAAACTTTATTACCAGTCCGTGTGAGTAGTTGAATATGATGACATGGTTCGGGGACTCTATAAGGCAGCAGCAGCAGGACAATTGCCACGTCCAGGAGCGGTTGGGAAATAAGAGCGACTCGCGGCACCTCTCCGAGGAAGAGCCCGTTACGAGCACGCGCACCAGGTTTGAGGAAGTGAAACAAGCGCCAGATCGGGATTGTTGGAAGACCGATACGAATTTGTTCGACTTTGGCAAGTCGGACTACTTGCTTCACCAGCGAGACAAGGAAAATGGGACTAGAGAATGTCATCGAGCGGGCCGCAGAAAGCGAGTTTCTTTACCAGAGACTTGTTATCATGCTCCTGAAATGAGAGACATGGAAAACGAACCTGACAGTGATGGCACTGGGGCTCACGACGTACTGGGCACCAGGCGCAGGTTGGGAAAGGTCGCTGCGGAACCTGGCAGCAGCACCAAGGCGCTCCAGCAGCTCGTGCAAAGTGACAGCGCAGGCGGGTCGCACCGGCTGGTTGTGGAACCCGAGCGCGCGAGTGAGCTCCAACGGCTGCCTGTGGAACCTGACAGCGCGAGCGGGCTCGCTGTGGGACGCGCAACGAACGATTGCGCTGTGCAGCGCGTGGATGCCACTGACAGTTCGCACCGCCGAGACCTGTGCTGGGAGCATGACAACTGCACGGGCGCCAGCGCGCTGCAGGCAGACTGGGACTGCGCGGAGCCACTGCGCAAACGCCCGTGTTCCCAACAAGCAAATAAACAAGCGGACATGTCGTTCTACACGTACAACACGAACCCTCCACATGCCAGCATGGTTCACAGTCCTCCAGTTGTACAAACCCAAATAGCAATACTACGCGGAGATTCTTTGGATCCACTGACCACATCTCTCACCAAAAGTTCAGATAGTTTAGAAAGTGACAATAAAGTGAACAGAAAAGATGCAGTTACTGAGAATGAACTACCAAAGTGTTCTAAAGGAATTTCCAATAACCAAGAGGATCAGTGTCAAGTAAAATGCGAATCATGGGTAGTATCTGATACCTTGAATAAACATCTTTGTACCAAAACTACAAGCAGTAAGAGAATGAACCTGTCAAGGCTGGTATTAGATCATATAGCACCTTGCATGAATCATTACGGCTTATGTTTTGTGGACAACTTCTTGGGGCACAAAATTGGCGACAAAATTTTGCAAGAAGTTGTAGCTCTCTATCAGAGTGGCAGTTTTGAGGATGGAACACTGGCAGGACAGAGTACCAGTTCAGATAAAGAAGTAACCGCAGCAACAGGCACTTCCAATAAAACCATCCGTGGAGATAAAATAATGTGGGTGCAGGGTACTGAGCCTGGCTGTGCATCAATAGGACTTCTTATGCAACGAATGGATAAACTTATATTGCATGCCGATGGGAAACTTGGGCATTACAGAATCAGAGGAAGACACAAGGTCAGTAACTAAAATTTATGTAATTTGAATACGTGTTCCGGTATCTTTTCTGTTTCAATGAATTAAAATGTTATGTTTCTACAACCATATATATATCTAAAGTGAAAATGTATTTTGCCATTTTGGTTGCATCATTAAAGTGTTAATAAGAACTTTTTGGTATACTTCTGTCTATTAATTCTAATATAAATTATCCATTAATCCATATTAGTCTTAATAGATAACAGGTGGCATTTATTAAACTAGAATGTAGCATGTTAAATTATAAAGTTATGATATAAGGCTACTCAAGTCATAGACAAATAGCAAATGTGCCAGTTCCTCAACATGCAGTCAGCTGATCAGGTGTGGCCAGGTATCACTCTGATTTTAGCCCCTACAACACTTATAATGCTCAAAGTGAGGTGGTATTTAATTAGAGTGGTAGCCACCATTGCCACAAAGGCCTGCAGAGCATGGGTTAGTCAGGGATATGCACCTGAGTACCCTGCTCAACTCTGCACCCTGACCTGCTGTTCCAAGAATGAAACACTGCCATAGGTTGTCAGTCTCACAATAACATTGCAAAATTAGAAATCCCAATCTTGAAAAACTACTACATGGATTCCCATTTTCAGCAGAATTTCATCTCTGGAGCAACAAGAGGCAAAAGCAGAAGCCGTGCGGAGAGTGGAGGGAAGTGGTAGGCGAGTACCAGCATAAACTGAGTGAGGATGTAATGTTCTGGTGAAGACTGAAGGGGATGGGGTAAGAAGTGTCAGCAGGAACTGACAGGGGATGGATGTAAACTGCCAACATGAACTGATGGGCAAGAGAGGGGAAGAAAGCCACTTTGAAGAATGCTGGTGTAAAATGAGAGAGAAAAGTGCAGGCATGAACTGGAAGGGAGAGGAGCTTACAACAACAACTTTCATTTCTATAGGGTCTTTGACGTAGTAAAACGTCCCAAGGCGCTTCACAGGAGTGTTATCAGACAAAACTTAACATTGTGTCATGTAAGGAGATATTAGGACAGGCGATCAAATGTTTGGTCAAAGAGATAGGTTTAAGTGGCCATCATAAAGGAGGAGAGAAAGGTGAGGGAAAAAAGAGAGAGGCTAGAAGAGAGAATCCCAGAGCTTATGGCCTAGGCAGTTGAAGGCAAGCCACCAATGATGAGGTGAAGGAAATCAGGGATGCACAAGAGGCCAAAATTAGAGGAGCGCAGAGTTCTTGAAGGGTTGTGGGGATGGAGAAGGATATAAATACAGGGAGGGGCAAAGCCGTGGAGAGACTCGATGGCAAAGATGAGAAATTTAAGTTTAAGGTTTTGGGGAACCGGGAGTGAATGTAAGTTATGATGGATAAACGGGACTTGGGGCGAGTTAGGATAAGGGTAGCAGAGTTTGGGATGAGCTGAAGTTTACTTGGAAGATGAAAGGCTGGCCAAATAAGCATTGGAATAGTCTAGTTCAGAGGTAACAAAAGTATGGATAAGGGTTTCAGAAGCAGATGGGCTCGGGCAGGGGAAAAGATTGGTGATATTACAGAGATGGATTTAGGCAGCCTTGGTCATAGTGGGAATATGAGGTCAGAAGCTCAGCTCGGGGTCAAAAAGGACAGCAAAGCTGCAAACAGTCTGGTTCAGCAGCAGGCAGTTGTCAAGCAAACCCCACCTGCGAAGACTGAGGCACACATTATTCTGCCACATGAACATTAAAACTTAAAATTGCAAACCCTGACCAGAAAGACATTTCCATGGTAACAGACAATGTTGAAACATTGGGGATCCAGCAGTGACTTCTCCAATACACAGAAGTGGTCAAACCAGTTCTAGTCACATGTCCAGCTGGCTGGAGCTTTTGGATTTGAACCTCCAACACAGGATGCTGAAAAGACTGTTCCATATAAGGAACTAGTCACATGACGAACCTGCTGAGCGCCCTGGGAGTTTTTTAGAATTTGAAACTCCCAACAAAGGCAGAGGAAGCCATGTGCTGATAAAGTAAAGACCTCTCCTGCCTGTATGCCTGCTTCATCTCTTCCCACGGAACTGAATCTTGTGGAAGCACATGAAACTAAAAAAAAAGAGAAAGATTTCCCAAGTGTACAAGGTTGAAGGCTAATACTGGGCCCCAACGAACCGCAAGACCATATCTTCAATCAAGGACTACAGCAAGCTCAAGAACCAGTAACAAGATATTGCCTCAAACTGTTCTACTTTTCTTTTCTTCTGTTTTTCTATTCCTATCTGCATGTTTATACTGCTTGTGCATGCTAGCGTGAGCATGTCATATATCTGTAGGCGTGAACCGTATTAGAGTTTAAGTTTTAAGGTGTTAATAAATTTCCTCTTTCTGCTTGAAACCAAAGAAAGCCTGTTTGTGCTCAGTTGTTTGCCTGATAATTGGAAACGGTGAACAAGGATTCACAAAAGGGGAGCTCAAAACTCAGTGTGTTTAAAATTAAACCTTGCTACAATCTTTTGGGCCTCCTTATCTCGAGAGACAATGGATACGCGCCTGGAGGTGGTCAGTGGTTTGTGAAGCAGCACCTGGAGTGGCTATAAAGGCCAATTCTGGAGTGACAGGCTCTTCCACAGGTGCTGCAGAGAAATTTTGTTTGTCGGGGCTGTTGCACAGTTGGCTCTCCCCTTGCGCCTCTGTCTTTTTTCCTGCCAACTACTAAGTCTCTTCGACTCGCCACAATTTAGCCCTGTCTTTATGGCTGCCCGCCAGCTCTGGCGAATGCTGGCAACTGACTCCCACGACTTGTGATCAATGTCACACGATTTCATGTCGCGTTTGCAGACGTCTTTATAGCGGAGACATGGACGGCCGGTGGGTCTGATACCAGTGGCGAGCTCGCTGTACAATGTGTCTTTGGGGATCCTGCCATCTTCCATGCGGCTCACATGGCCAAGCCATCTCAAGCGCCGCTGACTCAGTAGTGTGTATAAGCTGGGGGTGTTGGCCGCTTCAAGGACTTCTGTGTTGGAGATATAGTCCTGCCACCTGATGCCAATTATTCTCCGAAGGCAGCGAAGATGGAATGAATTGAGACGTCGCTCTTGGCTGGCATACGTTGTCCAGGCCTCGCTGCCATAGAGCAAGGTACTGAGGACACAGGCCTGATACACTCGGACTTGCTACAATAAGACCAGGTGAAGACCCCTAGACACATTGCTCACCAGGTCGTAGCACAGTGGTCAAGTAAAGGCATGGAATTGGTGGCTAGGGAACGCAGTGTGGCAAATCAGATGCAGCAGAGGGGTTGAGAGAGATGGTAGTGAGGTAGAGCTGGGTGTCGTCAGAATCTGGCGTGTTTTTGGAGTATGTCACTGTGCGGCAGCATGTAGATGAAAAATAGGAGGGGGCCAAAGTTAGATCCTTGGGGGGCCTCCAGAGATAAGTTCCAGAGCTTAGAACAAGAAAGTACTGTGAATTGAAGGAGAGACTTTGTGAATTAGAGAAGATGTTGTATAAAGAAGGATGGGGGTGTTCCTGTGAAGGGGCGAGAGTGGAAGAGTGTAACGTTTGAGGTCTGATTTGAACATAGGAACAGAAGTAGGCCATTCAGCTCATCAAGCCTGCTGTGCCACTAAATTAGATCATGGCTGATCTAAATGTTAACTCCATTTTCTCAGTATTTCTCCATATCCCTTGATGCCCTTATCTAACCTGATCTCTTGAATATGAACAAACTCAAATGTCACTGAGTTTCATGCTGATGCTTTTTAAAAAGATGTTTAATGGAATAATTTTTATTTTGGTGGGGAGGAGAGGCCAGAAGATTGTACAATTCTAAATTTGCTGTCAAGATCCCTGCTGCACTGTGATCCTTACCTTAATCTCTTAGATGATATTAGCAGTCTATCCCAAGACACACACTATTACACTCACAATCCTCTTCAGCACAACCTTAGTCCTTTCATCTTTAGCCTTCTCAATAATCTTCCCCTCACTGATCCCACAGGCCATTGTCGCCCATCCCCACTGCATTGACTTCACTCCACACCTCTGCAGTCAGTCACTTACTCTGTTTATTTTGGAAGGATTTTTTCATGTGACTTCAATCTTGTCTGGCACACAGCTCATCAAATCATAATGTACTTGCTCTATATCTATTCAAACCATAGCTGTGTATCCAGCCTCAAACTGGTCTTAATTATTTGTACCAGAAGACTAAAATAGATTGAATTGTTCAGGTTTAGACATTTTCCGGGATGAAGAAGGTGGCTAATACTCCAAAAAATTAGACATAAGGCATTAATTTGCTTTAAAATAAAAATGATGACCAGCTCAAAAAACATTTTTGGCCAAAAAAGGACAGAGGGCAAACATAGGATGTTTGGAAACAATTTTTTAAAAATTTGTTCTTGAGATGTGGGCATCGCTGGTGCTGGCAAGGCCAGCGTTTATTGTCCATCCCTAATTGCCCTTGACAATTGTACTGCTGTAATCCATATGGTTTAGGTACACCCACAATGTTGTTAGGAAGGGAACGGCTTTTGCCTGTCAAAAAGGTAACTACATGTAGATCAATTGTTCGGGGTTTTTTGCTTCCTGTTTTACTTTAAACTGTTCCATATAATTGTATTGAATTTATTTTTTGTGAAATAGGCAGTCACTTTCAGACCAGTGCTATCTGTCTTTTTAAAGCCTGTAATTTTTGTTTGTGTGGCACTGTAATATAGACACATGAGATCATTATTTTGCAGTGCATTTACACCTCAAGTTTAAGGTCAGCTTTGCCTCCCTAAACTTCTCTGCCATTCCAACTTTTTAAAAATTAATTCACAGGATGTGGACATTGTTCATTTAGTCAACATTTATTGCCCATTCTTAATTGACTTTGAGAGGGTGATAGTGAGGCACCTTCTTGGACCACCACAGTCCCCATAGTTAAGGTACTCTCACAGTGCTGTTAGGTGGGGAGTTCCATGATTTTGACCCAGCGACACTGAAGGAATGGCAATATATTTCCAAGTCAGGATGGTATGTGTCTTGGAGGGGAACTTTGAGGTGATGGTGTTTTCATGCACCTACTGCCCATGCACCTCCTTGGCGATAGTGGTCACAGGTTTAAGAGATGCTGTCAAAGAAACAGCAGTGTGTTGCAGCAGCGCATCTTGTAGATGGTACATGGTGTGCTGATGGTGGAGGGAGTGAATGTTTAAGGTGGTGGACAGAGTGCCAATCAATCTCATTCTCCTCCTTAAAACCTATTTATGTGACCAAGTTTTTGGTCAGTCCTTCTTTGCTTGGGCATCATTTATCTATGTGATTACACTACTGTTACACCTTGGGATGGTTTCTCACGTTAAAGGCATCATAAAATACAAGTTGCTTTTACTTCAGTACTATAGTCGTTTGGTGCCAATCTGGTGACAAGACCCAAAATGACTCCAAAGTGGAATAGAGACTTCCTTCAAGAAGGAATCTCACTTCGCTTCGTTCTGATGCCTTCCCTGCGGATTCAGATTGCATTTGAACTGTAACTGCAGAGTTGGTGTGACAAATGCTACAGTTGGAACGTGAATGCACTCTTAAGTTTGCTTAAAATTTAATTATTTAATCAAAACCCCATTATTTTTGACAGATATAACATCCTTGAAACTCATTTCAAATTACAGTAGTTTAGAGGATATTTGGTGATTGGATGCTGCTTGCTTCACTTTGTCAAAAGCCAAAAAAGCGGGGGGACTTGGGCGATTCCTTTCCATGATTCACGCATTTTAATGATTTTCAATTAAATGACACATGTGTGGGTTCCCCATCCATAGAAAGATTGAATGAGTATATCACTTTTTTCCCCTCCTAATTTCTCTGCGTTACAACCCAGCCGAAACGGCTGTGGCCTGATTAACTCGCAGCTTCTCTATATGCTGTACTGGAATTCTTCAATGGCGACGGGGCCGCGCCGGCGCACTTTCTCCTCCCGGCTCCTCCCACTCGGCACGTCACCTCCAGTGGACAAGGGCACGTCGCCAGTCCACTGCTGTGTCATCAGTACTTGGTCTAAGTTTAACAGTGGTGTTGGAATGCTAGGTTTAGGTGGCATTGATGTCTAAACGGACTGAGGTTCCAGTGTTTCTGTGACACAAAAAGTACGAACACTGAGTCAGAGGCGGAACCAGCGGTATTGGTCACTGAACACAAGAAAGCTTGAAAGCTCGCTGGTTAAAGGTTACTTCAAACTTCATTGGGAAAAATAGCAAACTAGATCCTCTGGCAGGATTCGATTTATTGACAAGATGGTTTCAGACCTCGAGAAGTTAGCGAGGGAGTGCGTCGTACCTCGTTTAAATGAACACGGTTATTATTACATTGACAACTTTTTGGGAAGTGCAGTCGGAGACTGTATTTATGAGGAAGTTCGTAACTTGCATTCTGTTGGAGAGTTACGAGACGGACAGTTAGCTGGTCAGAGAACAGGTTATTCCAAAAGACACCTGCGGGGTGATCAGATCGCTTGGGTCCGAGGAGTCAAGGACAGATGTTATGCAATAGACTTCCTTCTTTCATTACTAGATAAACTTATTATTCTTTGTGGAGGAAAGCTCGAAAATTACAACATAAAGGACAGATCCCAGGTAAGTTGTCTGGTTACATAGTTTAGGTAACAAATTCGTAGAAACTGAAAAATACATAATTTCACTCCTGAAAGGTCTGGCTCTCATTTTTTAGAGTACGCCCTCTGGTCTTAGACTCCTCAACCAGCGGAATTAGTGTCTCTGCATCTACCCTATTTGTTTCCCTTAATATCTTAAATCTTGATCAAATTATCCTTTAATTTTTTTTAAATTGCAGGGAATATAATCTAGTTTGCATAATCTGTCTTTATAATTTAACCTTTGGAGTCCGTGTTTCTTTCCAATAAAGCAACACTGCACTAGCTCCAGGGCCCAATATATTAAGATGTGGTGCCCAGAACAGTTCAGTGTTCCAGGTGTAGTCTAACCAGGGTTTTGTATAGCTGAAGCATGACTTCTGCCTTTGTATTCTAGTTCTGTGAGTACCAAGGCCAGCATTCCATTGACCTTTTTGATTATTTTCTGTACCTGTTTATGCCATTTTAATGATTTATGTATCTGGACCACCACTGTTTCCAGCTTTTCACTATTTAGAAAGTACCTTTTACTACCCTTTATAGATCTTATGTGGATTTAAGCATTTGGCTGCTTCAGTAGACTCTGTAGCTACTCTATGCATTTATTTGTTAGCTGGTTAGTAAGTACGTGCTAATTTACTGAATTAAATTGTTTAACACTAACATTTTATTTTCTGTATTTTCCAAGCTTATTTCAAGAATATTTAATTCTTTAAGCAATTTATTAAGAGTGTTTACGATGCTATTAATAAAAGGAGGCTCATGTGCCTGGCTTTGTCCCTTACCATTCCTTTTCACTCCCCCTCACTTGAATGATCTCCTGAAACATGGCATCGGGGTCAGTTTGCTCATCCACTCTGCAGGCTTTGTCCTCATCCACACAGGCAGCAAGAACCTCGTACCTGTTGGATGAGAGCAAAGGCCAAGGCTCTTCCAGCACTGCACTTGGGGTCCACTTACCTACCTGACTCCCATCACATGCTCCTTTCCATGATCACCAACCAGAACTTTACCACTTCCTAACCTAAGGTGTGTGACTGCCTCCTGGATCAGTGTCCAGGTAACACTTTCCCCTTCCCTGATGCCTCACAATGTCTGCACCTCAGACTCAAACTCAGCAACTCTGAGCTGAAGTTCCTTCAGATGCAGACGTTTACTGCAAATGTGGTTGTCCATGTTCACAACTCTCTGCACAAACTCCTACGTGCTGCAGTTGTGGAACAGCAGTTGCGCTACCATCTATTGAACCTTGATTAATTAAAGTTTATAATCAACTGAGCTTATAATTTTTAGTATTTTAACCAATTACTTGATCTCATTTAAGTCATAGGCAGATTATATATTTACTTGTAACAAATATTGAAGACAAAAAGCAGCATCTCCTTCCCCATCTGCACCAAATTCCAGACTTTTACTCTTTGTTTATGATACGCTCCATTTACAACCACTTTGTGCATCAGCAGATACTGTTTAGTTTTATACACCTTTTTGCCCAAGTTACAAATGCTCACTCAGCTGCCTGCTTACAATATTTAGCCCCTATTCAGGAAACTACTTGCAACTGATTGACTCTTTACTGTTAATTGCCACTGACAGGCATTTTCTGTTAAATGTTGACTCACTGGCAGCTTCTTTTACAGTTTCTAAAGTTCTAAGTTGAATTCAAAACGTTAAACTAAATTAGATTACTCGCCCACTATTTACCAGAGAATTCCCACCCCCAGCAAATTCACAACTTTTACATAATACTCAGACCTGCTCCCAGACCTGAAACGTTAACTCTATTTCTCTCTCCACAGATGCTGCCAGACCTGCTGTGCATTTCCAGCACTTTGTTTTTATCCCAACCTTTGCACTCTGTTTATGATACACATCTCTTATGATCACTCTTTGTAACTACTTTGTGCGTCAGCAGGTAGCTGTATGTGTTCTTGCAGCAGATGGTAAAGCTATCCATTTACCTCTTTGGCCACTGCCTGGCAGGTATGCCAATGCTTGCAAAATTGATTATGTCTTGCTTGGTGTGGCCAGTCAGGTTATGCTGGCTTTGCTTTCCCTGGCTTGCTCACCCTTCCATTCAGTGTCACCAAAGGCATGACCTGTGATTTATGTGCTCCTGAGGAAGCACCCAATGTCAATCACGCATTCATATACCCTTGTAGTACCATTAGGTTTGCTGTCCCAGATTCCTTTGAAAAGAGGAGCCTCCATCTGCACTAATTGTCTGCCAAGGTGAGGTATGTTCATTCCTGTCTGCAGATGCAGATGTGTAGGTTCCAATGACTTGGCACAGACATTTCTCAGCCTACAGAAAGATGCCAAGTAGCATATCATCATCTTCCAACATGTCAGATAGAAGAATTCTAATTGGGAAATTCATTGGTGCAAGTTACGTTGATAGGGGCAAAAATTAAATAAAACGAAAACCAGTTTAAAAATTGTTATTCAAAGCTACTATGTTCTTCCCTTGACTACCAAGATTTTACTGGCACCTAGCAATTCTGGATGCCTGTTTCACATGGACATTCTGCATGCTGAAATAGTGGTAAATGGAAAGCAGAATATACCTGTGGTATAGATTTAAATTAAATGCCTTGCTGTATGAGATGGATGCTTCCACTACCATTGATCCCCTCCCCTTCCAATGGAAACTATGCCAGTGGTAAAGTGAGTTGAGTCCAGGTAGGGAAAAAATTTCGCTCCTTGTTACTGAAATACTGCTCCAAAATTCGTGAAAATCTGGATTTCCCGTCTGGAAGTCCATTCCATGTGTTGATTGCTCTTTTTATGAAGAAGAATTTGCTGATATCTGGCCTCAATTTGCTTTTCAATAGTATGAACCCATGTCTCCTTGTCTTACTCTTGCAACTTAATTTAAATCATTTCCTGAATTTATCTTATCCATACTGTTGACTATCATTTATAAATCGCTAAAAGATCACCAACTAATTTCCTCTCTCAATGGCCTATTAACTTGTTTGCTTTCTTCTCCTCACTCCAAAGTCTTTTTCCGATTGTGAGATAAGCAAGTATTTTAATACATGTTTATATCCTGAGGAATTTCCCAAGTTGTTCACTGAGATCTGCTTGTTTCCAGAATTTTAAGAAATGCACATCTTGTGTTAGGCATACTAGCCCAGCTTCCTTTCTGCCACGAATTCTTAGTCATTTACGGCATAGAAAGAGGCCATACGGCCCATCGAGTCCATGCTGGCTCTCTGTGGAGTAATCCAGTCAGTCCCACTCCCCGACTCGATCCCCATAGTCCTGCAAGTTCATTTCCTTCAAGTGCCTGTCCAGTTTCCTTTTTGAAATCATCAATCGTCTCCGCTTCCACCACCCTTGAGGGCAGCGGTTTCCAGGTCATTACCACTCCCTATATAAAAAGTGTTCTTCCTCACATTCTCCCAGTGTGCCTTGCCCAAAACCATAAATCTGTGTCCCCTAGTCCTTGTACCATCAGTTAACAGGAACAGTTTTTCCTTGTCTAGCTTATCTAAAGCGGTCATAATCTTATACACCACTATCAAATCTCCCCTCAATCACCTTCGCTCCAGGGAGAACAACCCCAGCTTTTCCAACCTAATCTTGTAACTGAAATCCCTCATCCCTGGAACTATTCTGGTCAATTTTCTCTGCACCCTCTCAAGGACCCTCATATCTTTCGTGAAGTGTGGTGACCAGAACTGGACGCAGTAACCTAGTTGGGGCCTAACCAGAGCTTTATAAAGGTTCAGAATAACTTTCCTGCTTTTGTACTCTATGCCTGTATTTATGAAGCCCAGTATCCCATATGCTTTGCTAACCACTCTCTCAATATGTCCAGCCACCTTCAAACATCAATGCATATGCACCCCCAGATCCTTCTGTTCCTGCACGCTCTTTAGAACTTCACCATTAAGGCTATATTGCCTCACCCGATCCCTTCTGCCAAAATGCATCACCTCACACTTGTCTATATTAAATTCCATCTGCCACTTGTCTGCCCATTCCGCTAGTCTATGCCCCTGTTGCAGACGGTTCGTATCATCCTCGCTGTTTGCCACTCCTCCAAGTTCGATATCATCAGCAAATATTGAAATTCTGCTCTGAATTCCAAGATCCAAGTCATATGTATATACCAAAAAACAATGGTCCTACCACAGACCCTTGGGGGAACACCACTCTCTACCATCCTCCAGTCTGAAAAACAACCATTTACCGCACCTTGCTGTTTTCTGTCCTTGAGCCTATTTTTTAATCTAGTTGGACACTGACCCTCCTATTCCATGAGTGTCAGTTTTGTTAACCAGAGTTTTATGTGCTACATTATCAAAGGCTTCTTAAAATCCATAGAGACAACATCTACCACATGGTTGGAGTCATACCTAATGCAAAGGAAGATGGTTGTGGTTGTTGGAGGTCAATCATCTGAGCTCCAGGACATCACTGCAGGAGTTCCTCAGGGTAGTGTTCTAGGCCCAACATCTTCAGCTGCTTAATCAATGACCTTCCTTCAAATCATAAGGTGAGAAGTGTGGATGCTCGCTGATGATTGCATAATGTTCAGCACCATTCGCGACGACTCAGATACTGAAGCAGTGCGTGTAGAAATGCAGCAAGACCTGGACAATATCTAGGCTTTGGCTGATAAGTGGCAAATAACATTCATGCCACACAAGTGCCAGGCAATGACCATCTCCAACAAGAGAGAATCTAACCATCTCCCCTTGACATTCAATGGCATTGCCATCGCTGAATCCCCCACTATCAACATCCTAGGGGCTACCATTGACCAGAAACTGAACTGGAGTAGCCATATAAATACCATGGCTATAAGAGCAGGTCAGAGGCTAGGAATCCTGTGGCGAGTAACTCATCTCCTGACTCCCCAAAGCCTGTCCACCATCTACAAGGCACAGGTCAGGAGTGTGATGGAATACTCTCCACTTGCCTAGGTGAGTAATCCTAACCCAGCAACACTCAAGAAGCTCGACACCATCCAGGACAAAGCAGCCCACTTGATTGGCACCCCATCCACAAACACTCGCTCCACCACCGATGCACAGTGGCAGCAGTGTGTACCATCTACAAGATGCACTGCCGCAACGCACCAAGGCTCCTTAGACAGTACCTTCCAAACCCCACAACCTCTACCAACTAGAAGGACAAGGGCAGCAAATGCATGGGAACACCACCACCTGCAAGTTGCCCTCGGACAGTACCTTCCAAACCCCGCAACCTCTACCAACTAGAAGGACAAGGGCAGCAAATGCATGGGAACACCACCACCTGCAAGTTGCCCTCCAAGTCACACACTATGCTGACTTGGAACTATATCACCGTTCCTTCACAGTCGCTGGGTCAAAATCCTAGAACTCCCTGCCTAACAGCACTGTGGGTATACCTACCTCACATGGACTGCAGCGGTTCAAGAAGGCAGCCCACCACCACCTTCTCAAGCCGTGGGGTCCATCCTCCTTGATTGCCCGCCCCTCTTCCGCAGTCATGTTCGCGCCCGGGTGTCCCTGGACAAGGAACATGCTGTGTCCGCCGGTAATCTTGAGGCCTTCTGCGAACAGTGGGCACCGCAGGGACTGGAGTGCATTGTCAACACCGAGAATGGCATTTTAATTTGAGTTTTTGGTTTATTTATCTGTTTTTAATCAAGTTATTTAAAAAAAATGTATATAAAGGGGGCCTGAGGAATAAAGGCCCCCTCGACATAAAATATATAAAAGGGGCCTGGGGTATAAAGGCCACCAAAAAGAAAGAGAAAAAAAAACACCTTCTCAAGGGCAATTAGGGATGGGCAATAAATGCTGGCCTAGCCAGCGACGCCCACATCCCATGAATGAATTTTTAAAAAATTCCCTTCATCAACCTTCTCTGTTACTCTATCAAAAAAATTCAATTAGTTTAGTCAAGCATAATCTGCCCATTACAAATCCATGCTGGCTATCCTTAATTAACTCAAAAATGTCCAAGTATCAGAGTGGACTGTGCTGTTATCCCAGATGACAGCACCATATCGCTGTGTCACCAGCAGTGGGCGCTGGCTCTACAAGGCCACTATTCGTTTTTTTTCTTGGGATATGAGCTTTGCTGGTATGGCCAGCATTTGTTGCCCATCCCTAATTACAACCACAGTGCTAGTAGGATGGGAGTTCCAGGTTTTTGACCCAGCGACAGTGAAGGAACAGTGATATAGTTCCAAGTTAGGACGGTGTGTCGCTTGGATGGGAACTTGCGGGTGGTGGTGATCTCTGCGTCTACTGCCCTTGTCCTTCTAGGTGGTAGAGGTCGTAGGTTTGGAAGGTGCTGTTGAAGGAGGCTTGGTGAGTAGCTGCAATGCATCTTGTATACGGTACACACTGCTGCTACTGTGCGTCAGTGGTGGAGGGAGTAAATGTTAAGGTGGTGGATGGGGTGCCAATCAAGCAGGTTGCTTTGTCCTGGATAGTGTCGAGCTTCTTGAGTGTTACTGGGTCAGGGTTACTCAACTAGAGAAGCAGAGAGTATTCCATCACACTCCTGACTTGTGCCTTGTAGTTGGTGGACAGGCTTTGAGGAGTCAGGAGGTGAGTTACTTGCTGCAGAATTCCCAGCCTCTGACCTGCTGTTGTAGCCACAACGTTTATATGGCTAGTCCAGTTAAGTTTTAGACCCCAGGATATTGATGGTGGGGAGATTCAGTGATGGTAATGCTATTGAATGTCATGGGGAGATGGTTAGATTCTCTATTATTGGAGATGGTCATTGCCTGGCACTTGTGTAGGGCGAAATTTACTTGCCACTGATCAGCCCAAGCCTGAATGTTGACCAGGTCTTGCTGCATGTAGACGTGGACTGCTTCAGTATCTGAGGAGTTGCAAATGGTACTGAACACTGTGCAATCATCAGCAAACATCTCTAGTTCTGACCTCAAGATGGAGGGAAGGTCATTGATGAAGCAGCTGAAGGTGGTTGGGCCTAGGACACTACCCTGAGGAACTGCTGCAGTGATATCCTCGGGCTTAGATGTCTGGCCTCCAACAACCATAACCATCATTGGTGAGCAGGCTTTTGCTGTGTAAGTACTGCTTGATTGCACTGTCGACAACACCTTCCATCGCTTTGCTGATGATTGAGAGTAGACTGATGGGATGGTAATTGGCAGAATTGGATTTGTCCTGCTTTTTGTGGATAGGACAAACCTGAGTAATTTTCCACATTGTTGGGTAGATGCCAGTGTTGTAGCTGTACTGCACAACCTGGCTCGGGGCACAGCTAGTTCTGCAGCACAAGTCTTCAGTATTCTACCGGGGTGTTGTCAGGTCCCATAGCATTTGCTGTATCCAGTGCCTTCAGCCATTTCTTGATATCATGTGGAGTGAATCGAATTGGCTGAAGACTGGGATCTTTGATGCTGGGGACCTCAAGACAAGGCTGAGATGGATCATCCACTCGGCACTTCTGGCTGAAGGTAATTGCAAATGCATCAGCCTTGCCTTTTGCACTGAAAAGTGTTGGGTTCCCTCATCATTGAGGATGGGGATGTTTGTGGAGCCTTCTCCTCCAGTTGGTTTTTTATTTTCCACCACCATTCACGAGTGGAGGTGACAGAACTGTAGAGCTTTGATCTGGTCCATTGGTTATGGGATCGCTTAGGTCTATCTATCGCATGCTGCCTCCGCTGTTTAGTATGCATGTCGTCCTGTGTTGTAGCTTCACCAGGTTGGCACATCATTTTTAGGTATGTCTGTGCTGCTCCTGGCATGCTGTCCTGCACAACTTATTGAACCAGGGTTGATTCCCTGGCTTGATGGTACTGGTAGAGTAAGGTAACTGCCGGGCCATAAGGTTACAGATTGTAGTTGAATACAATCCTGCTGATGCTGATGGCCCACAGTGCCTCATGGATGCCCAGTTTTGAGCTGCTGGATCTGTACTGAATCTATCCCATTTGGCACGGTGATAGTGCCATAGACTCATAGTGATAACAGTCATAGTGATAAGAGTTATACAGCACAGAAACAGGCCCTTCAGCCCATCGTGTGTGTGCTGGCCATCAAGCACTTGTCTATTCTAATCCCATTTTCCAGCACTTGGCCCGTAGCCTTGTCTGCTATGGCGTTTCAAGTGCTCATCTAAATACTTCTTCAATGTTATGAGGGTTCCTGCCTCTACCATCATTTCAGGTAGTGTGTCCCAGATTCCAACCACCCTCTAGGTGAAAAAGTTTTTCCTGAAATCCCCTCTAAACCTCCTGCCCCTTACCTTAAATCTGTGCCCCCTGGTTATTGACTCCCTCCGCTAAGGGAAAAAGTTTCTTCCTATCTGTCCTATCAATGCCCCTCATAATTTTGTATACCTCAATCAGGTGCCCCCTCAGCCCTCTCTGCTCAAAGGGAAACAACCTTAGCCTATCCAGTCTCTCTTCATAGCTGTAATACTCCAGCCCAGGCAACATCCTGGTGAATCTCCTCTGCACCCTCTCCAGTGTAATCGCATCCTTCCTATAGTGCGGTGACCAGAACTGTACACAGTACTCCAGCTGTAGCCTAACTAGCGTTTTATACAGCTCCATCATAACCTCCCTGCTCTTGCATTCTACGCCTCGGCTAATAAAGGCAAATATCCCATATGCTTTCCTAACCACCTTATCTACCTGTGCTGCTGCCTCCAGTGATCTGTGGACAAATACACCAAGGTCCCTCTGACCCTCTGTACTTCCTAGGGTCCTACCATCCATTGTATATTCTTGCCTTGTTAGTCCTCCCAAAATGCATCATCTCACACTTCTCGGGATTAAATTCCATTTGCCACTGCTCTGCCCATTTACCGGACCATCTATATCATCCTGTAACCTAAGGCTTTCCTCCTCACTATTTACGACACCACCAATTTTTGTGTCATCTGCGAACTTACTGATCATACCTCCTATATTCATGTCTAAATCATTAATGTACACTACAAACAGCAAGGGTCCCAGCACCGATCCCTGCGGTACTCCACTGGTCATAGGCTTCCACTCGCAAAAACAACCCTCGACCATCACCCTCTGCTTCCTGTCACTAAGCCAATTTTGGATCCAATTTGCCAAATTGTCCTCTATCCCATGGGCTCTTACCTTCTTAACCAGTCTCCCATGTGGGAGCCTTACTGACGTCCATGTAGACTATATCAACTGCCTTACCCTCATCTACACATCTAGTCACCTCCTTGAAAAATTCAATCAAGTTTGTTGGACATGATCTCCCCCTGACAAAGCCATGCTGACTATCCCTGCTTCTCCAAGTGGAGATTAATCCTGTCCCTCAGAATTTTTTCCCATAGTTTCCCTACCACTGATGTTAGACTCACTGGCCTGTAATTACCAGGTTTGTCCCTGCTACCCTTCTTGAATAATGGTACCACATTTGCTGTCCTCCAGTCCTCTGGTACCTCTCCTCTGGCCAGAGAGGATTTGAAAATTTGTGTCAGAGCCCCTGCTATCTCCTCCCTTGCCTCACATAACAGCCTGGGGTATATCTCATCTGGGCCTGGGCAGCAGGAAGTTTCCTTGCCTGTGTTTGACCTGATGCCATGAGACTCCATGGGGTCCGGAGTCAATGTTGAGGACTCCCAAGGCAACACCCTCCCGACTGTATCACTGTGCCGCCACTTCTGGTGATGAAGGAGTCTGGGACATAGGCTGTAAGGTATGATTCGGCGAGTATGACTATGTCAGGCTGTTGCATGACTCATCTGTGGGACAGCTCCCCCAATTTTGGCACAAGTCCCCAGATGTTAGTAAGGAGGACTTTGCAGGATCAACTGGGCAGGTTGTGCTGTTGCTGTTTCTGATGTCCAGGTTGATGCTGTATCTCTATCCGGTTTTATTTTTTGAGTATTCTGTAGCAATATGGTGGCTTGTTAGGCCATTTCAGAGGCCATTTAAGAGTCAGCCACATTGCTGTGGATCTGGAGTCACACGTAGGATGGCAAATTTCCTTCTCTAAAAGGACATTAGTGAATCAGATGGATTTTTACGACAATCTGGTAGTTACATGATCACCATTACTGAGACTAGCTATTAATTCCAGATTTATTAATTCATTGAATTTAGATTCCACCAGCTGCCTTCGTCAGGGCCTCTGCATTACTAGTCCAATAACATTACCACTATGCTGACCCACTGTGAGAAAGTAGATCCAATGGTCCTAATGTGCTGCTTAACTCCAGTTGCCAAAAGTGCCCAAACCAGAGACAATCCTTTCTAATCTGGCACACAAGACCTCTATGGCAACAGTCTTACCATCAGCTCAGGAAGCAAAAGCTACATGTGGGGCCTCTATTTATTTTATTTATTTGGAGATATAGCACTGAAACAGGCCCTTCGGCCCACCGTGTCTGTGCCGGCAATCAACCACCCATTTATACTAATCCTACATTAATCCCATATTCCTACCACATCCTCACAATTCCCCTACCACCTACCTATACTAGGGGCAATTTATAATGGCCAATTTACCTATCAACCTGCAAGTCTTTGGCTGTGGAAGGAAACCGGAGCACCCGGCGAAAACCCACGCAGTCACAGGGAGAACTTGCAAACTCCGCACAGGCAGTACCCAGAATTGAACCCAGGTCGCTGGAGCTGTGAGGCTGCGGTGCTAACCGCTGCGCCATGCGCTAACTGTGCTGCCTCTAATAACCTCTGCTACAGATATTCCTGGAACTGCCATATACTCCATGAGAGACTGCACTGCTTTGAAATGGTCCTCCAGTATGCTGTAAGTGCTGCTGATCTAATCCTCCATCTAAGTATATTGTCCAATCTGGACCCCAGTGACTACATTGCTCTTTTAAAGGCAGAGCATGTACGTTGTAGATCCGTATGGCCCCTTGGCCAGCAATATTGTCCCGCTTGTGCCACTCCTCACTCATGTTCTGTATTTAGCACAGCACACACACTACTCTTTTTCACTATCTAACTCTCCTAGAGTATATATCTCTGGGTTGGTGTTTGGAAAAGATAGAATGAGTAAAGATGTATGCTGCAAAGTGCTGCATCACCAGATACTGACAGATCTTTGTCTTCCTCTGTGATGTGGAAATTCTAGCAGGGGAGAAGAGGAAGAGAGGAATGATTTCCTGAGGAACTGAGCTCATGTCATTTTCAATCATAGGCGTTACATAAGGCTTTCATGATATAGTTCACTGAAAATGAATTAAGGATATATTAGGCAAAGCAAATGTTCTGACAAACCCTCAGTTAGCACATGCCTTTGTCAATACCCTTGATGATCATTCTGCTTAGGATCCATAAGGCTCCTTTCTCTTAGAGAATAATCTTCAACTTTCGGGATCCATGATCAAATTGTTAAGGGTTGTGTTCTCCTTTTTAAAAAAAAAAGAGAATTTCCTTGGGATACCATGAGA
The DNA here is from genome assembly GCF_036365525.1 of Heterodontus francisci. Taxonomy (NCBI): domain Eukaryota; kingdom Metazoa; phylum Chordata; class Chondrichthyes; order Heterodontiformes; family Heterodontidae; genus Heterodontus; species Heterodontus francisci. Next base: position 73,556,108 of record NC_090379.1, read on the forward strand.
AGCATGTAAAAGAGTTTGCATGCAAGCAGTAATGGGGAGGGGTGACTGGTTGAATCCCAATTAGTTAGATTCCAAGTGAAACTTGGGGCAGTGTGTGTACAACTGTGAGTGGAGGAACACATCTACGTGAATGCTGGGGTGGTAAAGAGTACCATACTGCTGCTGGACGTTGATGGTAAGCAATTGAATCACTTTTTCAGAGTATGCAAGACGGTTATTGTAAGTTGCAGACATGCTTAGTAGAGTGTATCTCAAGAAAGCATAGCTGACTTCTGGGAGCTTCCTTGACCGGATAAGATCATTAAGCTTCTCCTTGCAGTATGTGGGGGTGTGTTATGACCGGGCAAGAGGGGGACACTGTCTTTCTCTAGTTCCACTTCTCCACAGGTCACAAGATATATTTAAATGTTTACCCAGTTACCTATACGGCCAATTATATACTCTTTTTATTTCAGAATAAAATCCATCAACCAGGTTTCTTTAATAAACAACAAAATTATTTTTTTATAAAACAAGACTTATTCAGTAAAGATATAAAGCATTAACCCACAGATTGAAATATAAAAGTTCCCTTATAACTTAGCCCAACACACGCATACCGGTTAAAGAAAAAATAAAGAATTTTCTCTGCAGCGATCTTTTTACAAGAAAGACACAAAAAATACTTTAGCCAAATACTTGTTAATTCTTGAAGGAAAAGAATAAGATATGGAATGATATGAGTTGTCCCTTTTCTGGCATCCCAAATACGCGTCGATAGCTGTCCCTGGGATCATTTTGGAGCAGTTCTCTTCTGGCAATGTCAAGGATTAGTTTGGCAGGCTTTCCAGGAGAAATGTGGCATCAAGGGTTTCAGCTATCACACACTGGATTCTCAGTTTCTCAGAGATGGCGAAAGGCTGAACTGGTCTCCTCTTTTAGCAGGCTGACTCCCAAATGACGACTCAAAACAAGCCAAATCGTAACCAACTCTGGGCCACCATAAATCTTGACATGTCACTTCTCCATAAACAACTCCCATAGTCAGAAGGCACCTGCTGTTTACTTAGCTGAAGACATGTGACTTCCAGTAAGTGTTTTTAAACAAAGACCCAACGTCCTTCCAGTCACTTTTTTTAAAAAAAAAGTCCAGCATCTATGGCATCAGGTCAGTCCTCCAAAGGAATCCATTTCCACAATTTTAAAACACAAGTCCTCACAAAAATAAAAAAATAGTACTTTCATAACAGATGATAGAGATCATACTTATTGGCCTGGCCAACTCTCACCATTATCTCTGAATTGCCCTTTAATAGCACCTTCCATTTTCCATTCCAAATAATGCCTCCCTCCTGTCTCTGACTTCCTGTAAGAATACTTCTGCGTCAGTATATGCAAATGTGAGGGTGTACATTTTGCCGTAGATCTTTCGGACAATCTATGCAATGGATTGTTGTCATTACCAACAAAGAGCCTATTAAGAAGGATCGTGTTTACAGTTTGTAACAGCATGCCTATTTTCTACCTCCAATGGCAAGCTGCCATTCAGAAGCATTTCCCACACCTGGACCTTGCTTGAATTATATAAATCACGCTGACCTTAGAAAGTGTGGCTGGCTTAATGCTCGTAGCCTGCAGGGTTGGGGGAGGAGTGGGGTTTCGGTGGCTTGGCAGGAAATCTACGCTACTGTTCAGTAAGCATACCTGAGAAACTCCAGTGGTAATTGGCCTAGGAAGGATGCTGATTTCCTACTACATCCCCTCAGCATCAGAAAAACCATAACTCAAAAAAAAAACTGGATTCCTCATCTCCAGGGTTCCAGGTCCTGATCTTTGCTGGACCCTTAAGCGAGCCCCACTTTTGCCCGGGTTCATAGTGTGAGACCAGCCCTGCCTGCTCCAATTGTACAGTGGGTCCTGACTGAGGGTCTGGAGTAGGAACTCTCCTCCTTTCCCCCCCCCCCCCCCACCCCTAACATTGATGGCTTTTTAAAGTTGGGCAGAAGTTTCACCCTTGCAAAGTTTAGTGGCATAGTCACGATGAGTAATCCAGAGACCCAGGCTAATACACTGGGGACACCGGTTCAAATGCTACCACGGCAGCTGGTGGAATTTAAGTTCAAATTTATTAATAAAATTCAATTAATTAATAAAAAATATGGAATTGAAAGCTAGTCTCAGTAATAATGACCATGAAACTACCATCGATTATTGTAAAAAACCCACCTAGTTCACCAACATCCTTTAGGGAAGGTAATCTGCCGCCCTTACCTGGTCTGGTCTACATATGACTCCAGATCCACAGCAATGTGTTTGACTCTTAACTGGCCCCTGAAATGGCCTAGCAAGCCACTCAGTTGTACAAAACCGCTACACAGTTGAAAAGGAATAAAACTGGTGAAACACCTGGCATCGACCCAGGCAGCGGAAACAACAGCAGCAAACCTAGCCCTGTCGACCCTCCAGAGTCCTCCTTACTAACATCCGGGGGCTTGTGCCAATATTGGGAGAGCTGTCCACAGACTTGTCCAGCAACAGCCTGGCATAGTCATACTCATGGAAACATACCTTACATCCAATATCCCAGACACCACCATCACTATTCCTGGGAATGTCTTGTCTCACCGGCAGGACAGACCCACCAGAGTCCTCATGGCATCAGGTCAAACATGGGCAAGGAAACCTCCTGCTGATTACCATCTACCAATCTCCCTCAGCTGATGAATCAGTACTCCTCCATGTCAAACACCACTTGGAAGAGCACTGAGGGTTGCAAGGATACAGAATGTACTCTGGGTGGGGGACTTCAATGTCCATTAACAAGAGTGGCTTGGTAGCACCACTACTGACCAGCTGACCGAGTCCTGAAGGACATATCTGCCATACTGGACCTGCAGCAGGTGATGAGGCAACAAACAAGAGGGAAAAATCTACTAGATCTTGTCCTCACCAATCTAATGGTTGCAGATGCATCTGTCAATGACCATATTGATAGGAGCGACCACCACACAATCCTTGTGAAAACAAAGTCCCGTCTTCACACGGAGGAAACCCTCCATCATGTTGTGTGGTACTACTGCCATGCTAAGTGGAATAGATTCAGTACAGATCTGGCAGCTCAAAACTGGGCATCCATGAGGCACTGTGGACCAGCAGCAGATTGGATTCAACCACAATCTGTAAACTCATGACCTGGCATATCCCTCACGCTACCATTACCATTAAGCTAGGGGATCAATCCTGGTTCAATGAAGAAAGCAGGAAAGCATGCCAGGAGCAGCACCAGGCATACCTAAAAATGAGGTGCCAACCTGGTGAAACTGTAACACAGGACTACTTGCATGCCAAACAAGCGGAAGCAGCGTGCAATGGGCAGTGCTAAGCGATCCCACAAACAACGGATCAGGTCAAAGTTCTGCAGTCTTGCCCCATCGTATTGTGAATGGTGAACAATTAAACAACTAACAGGAGGAGCAGGCTCCACAAATATCCCCATCCTCACTGTTGGGGAAGCCCAGCACATCAGTGCAAAAGAAAAGGCTGAAACATTTGTGACCATCTTCAGCCAGAAGTGCTGGGTGGATGATCCATCTTGGCCTCCTCCTGAGGTCTCCAGCATCACAGATGCCAGTCTTCAGCCAATTCGATTCACTCCACGTGATATCAAGAAATGGCTGAAGCCACTGGATACTGCAACGACATTGGATCCTGACAACATCCCGGCTGTAGTACTGAAGACTTGTGCTGCAGAACTAGCCGCACCCCTAGCCAAGCTGTTCCAGTACTGCTACAACATGGGCATCTACTTGACCATGTGGAAAATTGCCCAGGTAGGTCCTATCCACAAAAAGCAGGACCGATCCAATCCAGCCAATTGCCACCCTATCAGTCTACTATTGCTCATCAGCAAAATGACGGAAAATGTCGTCTTCAGTGCTATCAAGCATCAATTAAACAGTTAAAAACCTGCTTACCGATGCACAGTTTGGGTTCTGCCAGGGCCACTTGGCTCCTAATCTCATTACAGCCTTGGTCCAAACATGGATGAAAAAGCTGAACTCGAGGTGAGGTGAGAGTGATTGCCCTTGATATCAAGGCAGCATTTGACCGTGTGTGGCATCAAGAAGCCCAAGCCAAATTAAAGTCAATGGGAATCGGGGAAAACTCTCCACTGGTTGGAGTCATGCCTAGGAAAAAGGAAAATGATTGTGGCTGTTGGAGGCAATCATCTCAGCCCCTGGACATCACTGCAGGAGTTCCTCAAGGTTGTGTCCGAAGCCCAACCATCTTCAGCTGCTTCATCAATGACCTTCCCACCATCATATGGTTAGAAGTGGGGATGTTCGCAGATGATTATACAATGTTCAGTACCATTCGCAACTCCTCAGATAGTAAAGCAGTCCGTGTCCTTATGCACTGCAGCAATTCACCAAGACTCCTTCGACAGCACCTTCCAAACCCACGACCTCTACCACCTAGAAGGACTAGGGCAACAGATGCATGGGAACACCACCACCTGCAAGTTCCCCTCCAAGCCACACACCATCCTGACTTGGAACTCTATTGCTGTTCCTTCACTGTCACTGGGTCAAAATCCTGGAACTCTCTTCCTAACAGCTCTGTGGGTGTACCTAAACCCCAAGACTGCAGTGGTTCAAGAAGGCAACTCACCACCTCCTTCTCCAGGGCAATTAGGGAAGGGCAATAAATGCTGGCCTAGTCAGCAACGCACACATCCCATGAATGAGTTTTTAAAAAAGCAAGACCTGGACAACATTCAGGCTTGGGCTAATACGTGGCAAATGCCAGACAATGACCCTCTCCAACAAGAGAGAATTTAACCATCTTCCCTGACATTCAATGGCATTACTATCACTGAATCCCCCGCTATCAATATCCTGGGGGTTACTGTTGACCAGAAACTGAACTGGAGCAGCCACATAAACACTGACTACGAGAAGGTCAGAGGCTGGGAATTCTGCGGCAAGTAACCCACCTCCTGACTCCCCAAAGCCTGTCCACCATCTACAAGACGCAAGTCAGGAGTGTGAGGGAATACTCTCCACTTGCCTGAATGAGCGCAGCTCCAATACCACTCAGGAAGCTTGACACCATCCAGGACAAAGCAGCCCATTTGATCGGCACCCCATCCACCACCTTAAACATTCACTCCCTCCACAACCAACACACAGTGGCAGCAGTGTTTACCCTATGCAAGATGCACTGCAGCAACTCTCCACACTTCCCCTTCCAAACTCGTGACCTCTTCCACCTAGAAGAACAAGAGCAGCTGACGCGTGGGAACACCACCATCTGCAAGGTCCCCTCCAAGCCACACACCATCCTGACTTAGAAATATAACGCCATCCCTTCATTGTCGCTGGATAAAAATCCTGGACCTTCCTCCCTAACAGCACTGTGCGTGTACCTGCACCAGATGGACTGCAGCGGTTCTACAAGGTAGCTCACCACCACTTTCTCAGGGGCAACAAATGCTGGACTTACCAGTGATTCCCATATCCCATGAAACAAAAAAACCCTCCAATTTAAGGACCTGTGTATCCAGGTCACCCTCAATTTGGGGTTGTTCTGGGCGGACTCTGGCTCAACTTACAAAATCTGCCAGGAATGACGACAGATTTCTGCTCAATGACGTATAATCAATCATTTGTGTTCCCAGGAATATGGGACTCTGCATTTGGTGGCTCAAAACCACCACTTTCATGCATTTAGGATGGTTTCATGAACACGAGGCACAAAATCATTGCCTTAGCAGCTTCAAAGTCAATCCTAGTTAAATGTCCAACTGTACAATTGTAATGCTATTATAAAAAGAATCATCTAAATTAGACTGTTAACATTAATTTCAGTACACTCATCTGAACTCTTGCAATCCGATTACATTTGGATATGTGAATAACTTGGATACATATTTGGAACTGATGCTTTTAATCAGGAGATAAATTCTGACCTTATAGAATGTGTTTTATAAAACATCTTTTCGAAATTTGTGTCATTCTCAAAACTAGCAGCCCAGCAAAAAAAAAAACACAATCGTCTTCAAAACATCCTGTTTTGAGCTGGTATTTAGATACGCAGTTTAGACATGCTCCATTCAGAGTGATTCTGCATTGTATCTACAGAAGTGTTGGTATAGATCAGCATGTTAGTGGAACTAGAAGGTTGGTTCAGTGATCGGGAACTTCTGGCAAAGCACAGCACTCACCGGAAACACTAACTGGGAAACTACAGGCCCATAGTGCCTGATTTTTCCATTTAAATTAATTAGCCTTTGCTGATCCTTAAGAGATACCAGCTTTTTTAAAATGTATAATAATGGTTCCTGAAAACTAGATTTAAAACATGCACTCTTATCACAGTATGTAAACTATGTTTTAGGAAGGGAAATAAAGATTGATTGCTTTTCCTGATTTCACTGCTGAGGCTTTAAAATTGCTATGAACTAGTCCCAGAATAGGCACGCTTTTATTTATTTGCAGCACTGCCCTATCAAGTTCTGCTTTGATTGAGGTGTTTGCTTGTACAATAACACTTCACTGGAGTTTGACTATCAATGTGTCCACGTTCTGCACGTAGCACTGTTGTTAAATCAACACGCAGTTGGCTGTGAGCCAAACCTCACCGGAAGCAGCTATTTTGCTTCCAAACATTTCTCTTCATGATTGCTTTGCAAATTATATGCTACAAATTACATCTACTGATAAATTATATTCCAACATCAATTCATAAGTACACTGATTTAATACTTATAGATACCTTCATTCTTTGTTCAATTTACGAGTTGTACTTTTATAGGATTTGTAGCTAAGAACTCACAGGCTATTCATAGGCTGAGCAGGCTCCCTCCATCCAGTGCTGATCACATCTCATTCTTGAGCTGGTGACATTTATTACTTCTAGGAAGTTTGGTTTCTCTGATCAAGTGGGATTTGTAGTAGGAAGCTGCTGTGTTTGTTTATAGATTTCACTCTTGATTTATCTAGGTTTATATATCACATGATTTAGGAGAGGAGGTAGTGGTTAAATTCCAGTATGCAAACTCCACATTGCCACCACAATTTTAATTTTCCTCGGCAAATTTCTGTCCTTTATTGTCCTATTTTAAAGTGTCGACTCCTTTCTGAGATGCAGGTTCACAGGTACTCTCCAGTGCCTCACTCAAATCATCCATCTGTGAGGTTTGACAGTAAATATTGGTCCAAAAGTGCACAGCATCTTATCTGACAGTCTAGTCAAGAAATAACCAAATAGATATAATGATGTAGGTTGAATGTCAGTGAGCATTTAAATCACTGCAAAGCACAGCAACATTTGTATAAATAGCCATTAGGCTAAAATCACTTTTGCAACTCAGCATTCCCAGGCTGACTATTTCCACATCATTAATAAATTGAAATTGTGACAAAAGTCTATTTATATTCTTTGAATTGGACTTTAGCTAATTGGCCTTGAACTCACTAAAAGCAGCTGAGGCCATTAGGGGAGAGTCTGGGGGTGGGGTAAGTTGGCAGGTTGATGAGTGGTGGCCAGCAGCAATTATGCCCAACCAAATTTTTGGAAGGGGGCCTCAAACAGGAATAAGGCCTCCTATTTGCATATGCCCTAGACACCTGTGGAGTAGCCTTTACCAGTATGGTGGGTGCTGCATTTCTTGCATGGAATAAGCATACGCACACCACTTGCCGTGTTGCATTTTGTACTTATTTCTAGGCCCATATATTTCATGCATACCAGCAGTTTGTGGTTGGATCATGTTAAATTTTAGGAATCCTGTATTTTATATATAAGAAAACAACAATGGAATAAATGGTATGGTGTAATTAGCATTAATTGCTTATATTATGCTGCAGGATCAATCACCTAATAAAATTAACTTTTAGTTTGCAAGTTTAATCAGGAAATTTCCTAGTAACTTAATGCACCACGCAAGCTGGTATCTGAATGGATTTACAGCTCTGTCAAATCAGTCCGAGGCCTCTTGTTTTGGTGATCTCAATCTAGTGATCTTACATTTGTTTAAAATTCTGATGTGGTGAGATTTGGTAGGAATTTAATAACATTCTTTTATTAATTTTTTTTCTTTTAATTCACACTTGGGATATGGGAGTCACTGTCAAGTGCAGCCTTTGTTGCCTACCCCGTTACAAATGAATTACTTTCCACGTCACTTCAGAAGGCAGTTAAGAATAAATGTTGGTGTGGGATTGGAGTCAAATTTAGGTCAGATTGGATAAGGACATTAATGAATCAGTTGAGTTTTTACAACATGGTCACTTTTACTGATACCAGCTTTTTTTAAATTTCTAGATTTTTTTTTAAACTGAATTCAAATTCTCAAACTGCCATGGTAGGATTTGAATTTACAATCACTTGATTAGTAGCCAGGCCTCTAGATTACTAATCCAGTAACATTGCCACTGCACTTCCATACCCATTTGGTTTGGAATCTGAATGTGGTGTTACCCTGCATAGGTAATAATGTGCAAATACGATCATAATAAAATTACATTATTTATTTAAAAAGCAATTTCTGTTTAAAAAAAAAAAATCTGCCGTTTGGAAAATGGTTAAAATAACTTTGCTCATTAAGGTATATTTTTGATTATGGGACATTCAGATATATGGATCATATTGACATGGGGGTGCTAGGTATATATTTGGTAGCAGTTAATTGAAGCTCTCTGGATTACATGGTACTTAGCAATCTGATAGTACTGTCAGACCATATCAAGCAGGTATTTGTTATTCCTAGAGAGCTTCTCTTGTGGCTTAGTGGTTCTATTTGTATTTTGAATACTTGCCACCTCAAAACAAAACCAGTAAAGTCTGTACATTATGGTAATGGATTGGTCCCTGAGCTGTGCTGTCTGTCTTTGCAAAGCCAAGCTGCAGTATAAATTATTGGAATGCAATCAATAGTTTTGCAACTGCTGTGGCTTTCAGTTCATGACTATGAGCACGTACTTCACTGTACACTTAAGGCATGAAGTATTTGCAGATCTATGCAGAGCATAACACTGACCTCATTCCATTCAGCTTACTTGCCAATAGAAACTGTTCTTTGTCAGTAATAGAAGATAAGAATTGGAACACTTAAGCTATGAAGAAAATAATGTACTGATTTTTTGCACAACTTTAATTACAAACAGATGTGTGATCAATATTTGTAGTATTAACTTGAGGCAAGATGTTATTGCAACCTCATGGTACACTAAGCAAACCATTTCGTAGAGCCATTCAATAAATTTCAATGTCTTGCAGCTAGACATTTTTCATGTATCTTTCATAAGCTTGGGTTAAATAGGTATAACTACCAATTTTGACAATGATACATTTCTGTAGTTTTCTACTTATTGCTTTCTAAGATATATTTTAATGTTTTTAGATGTAAATTCCTCATTGACAACTATAGATAGCCACCCAAAGTTTAACCATACATTTAAGTAAAACCATGTTAAAATTCCAATGTTATTTTTAATGTGTGCTGTATATAGCGTATGCTAAATCTGTCTTTGTTGGGGTTTGTAATCTCAGTTGAGCTGAGAAAATTACAGCAAATTACTGATAAGATTTGCCCTCTCATTGCCTAGTTATGAAAACCATTACTGAAACCTAAATTGGCCGGCTGGATTCAATTAGTGTAACTCTAATTTTTTAAGGTTAAGGCTATTCTTTTAATTATGATTTCATCTCCTGATTTTACTTTAACACAGCTCAGTTATTAAGTTTCACTCTCCGACACATGCTACTGATAAAGCCATCATCTACGACTGGACTGTTTATTTTATTGAAGATAGAAACTTCCTCTCCCTCCTTGTCCGCTCCAACTTATTGTCTGTTCTGGGCTACACACTGTGCCAAGAGGACAGATGGGTGACCAATTCCAGTCCTGTGCTTTATGCTAGAAGGTCCTTAAGTATATGTTGGGTAGAATATATAACTTGATCTTTCACAAATTACACTTAAAACTCAAGGTGGTCCTCATTCCTGGTAAAAGACAACTCTTACCGGTGTATTGTTTGTAGGTTTTTAATTTGTCATAAGTCAACTAGAGATGATGCAACTCCAAGTAAAATGTATTAGGACCTACATTTCCAGTGCTAACTGCATTTGTGTCACGAGATTGTGTGCCGATTCTTAGTTAGCTTTAAATTATTCTTGCACTACGTTATAGACATGAGTAGTTCAAAAGTGAGAAGAATTTTTATTCTACTCTAAAACCTTAAAGTCAAAGCAGCCAAGTCCCATGGGCGAATTTTACTGCCCCCCCCCAATTTCTCCAGGAGAGGCCTCCCACTGGCCTTGACGCCAGGAAGGCCCCACCCCCATATTAATGGCGGTGGAGAGGCCTCATGGCGGCCCCCATGCCGCTCGGCGATGAAAGCAGGATTTAAATATTTAAATTAGTGAATTAATTACCTACCTGCTCCTGTCAACCATCCTGTGCCATATTCCGGCTGGTTGCCGGGACTCCCACGCCTTCAGATCTCTGAAGGCAGCACACTGGTTGGGAGGGGGAAGCAGGGAAATCAATCGCGATTGGTGGAGAGAATGGTGAGAAGGGGTTGAAGGTGAAAGGTAATAAACTTTGGGGGTAGGGGTGGAAAGGTTGGGATCATAAGGTAAGTTTTTTTTGTGGGGGAAGAGGGCAATTAATAAATTGATTATTCATTGGGGATATGGGAGAGTGGCTTGAATCTTTTAGTGAATTTTTTACTTTAATTTTAAAATGTATACAACTTTAAAAATTTAAATGAAGTTGAAGGGATTGAAGCCCTTTAAAAATGGCACCTGCGCAGTGGTGCTGGGTGCTGTTGCTGGGGACGGAGCGCCCACCCCCTTCACATCATCGGCGGGGGAGGCGGTCTGCCCCATCCATTTAAATGAGCCGCCGCGCTAAATATGGCAGCAGCTCCGTGGAGTAAACCTCTGAGAGCTGGAAAAATTCAGCCCTCTTAAATATGTTTTTATTCTTGCAATAAAGCAATGTTTTTATATCGATTGAACAGATTCAGCCAACAGTGGTTACTACAATTAGTTCTGACCTGCCTGAGCATTTGGACCTATAGCAGATGTTCATTGACATGCAATTCCTAGTAATCATTTCTCTCGCGTCCTTTTAGTAAGGTATTAAGTAATCCTATTTTCAATGTACATAGACAAGTGAAACTTAACTGTTGCAGTAAACAAAATAGGTATTTTTCCAATTACCTTTTTGAGGTTGTTTAACATTTAATGGTTTAGCTTCTAGATAGGATCATAGAATAGAATCATAAAATGGTTACAGCAAAGGAGGCCATTTGGGCCATCATATCCACGATTTAATCAGCCTCCACCACACTCTTGCAGTATTCTAGGTACCAGTTTCAGCAAACTATGTTCAATACAGACTACCTGATAGGTACTTTATTACCAGGAGGTACAGGAAATGATTGAAAAGCATAGCCATTTTGTTGGCTGACATTTAGAGGGCTACTTGAAAACTGGTAATGGCCATCTTGTCAATGAAAATAAGGAAATAGCGGACATGTTAAATAATTACTTTGTGCCAGTATTTACAATAAGGTAAGTGGATAGCATGCCGAACATCTTACAGAAACGAATATTCAATCAGGGACGGGGACTCACCAGAATTAATGTAAGCAAAATAAAAGTAATGAAGAAAATAATAGCACTAAAGAGTGACAAATCCCCAAGACCGGATGGTTTCCATTCCAGGGTTTTAAAGGAATTAGATGGCAACATTGCAGATGCCCTGACTATAATCTTGATTTGGGAACTGTTGTGTTGTTAGGAACAGTTGCTGTAGTTTGGAAAATTGTGCATGCCACTCTGCTATTTAAGAAAGGTGAGAGAGGGAAACCAGGGAATTATAGACAAGTTAGCCAAACATCTGTTATCGGGAAATTACTAGGGTTAAATTTTAACTTGAAAAAAAGAGCATAAAGTCTCAGAAATCTGTTTCCTGTCCCACACCCACTTCCAACCCACCCATTATCAACTTTAACTGAAGCTGGAAGTTGGGCGGGCGACCAAGTCGATTCAAGGAGGCAGATGGAACTTTAAATATGGTAATGGGGCTGCAAGGCTCATTGTCATTCTACTTTTGAAAGGTAACTGCTGTTGGCTGGGTTTCCCGATTTTCGGGAAACCTGGCAGCTTCAAGATGAGAACTTGGTGGATTCAGGAGCTAAGTGCCTTCACATTTACCTCCTGGATCCATGTGCCTGCCTGAGGAGCCTCTGCAATTGGGCCCTCCCCCCAACAACCTTCTCAGTGAGGCCTTTGACCTTCAACCACCACCCCCCCCCCCCCCCCCCACCCCCAAACTCCCATCATGGCCAGCATGAAATTGCAAAGTGTAGAAGTCATGCCTGACAAACCTGATTGAATTTTTTGAAGAGGTCATTGAGATAATGGACAGAGGAATATCTATGGATGTTGTTTATATGGACTTCCAAAAGGCATTTGATAAAGTCCTTCATAAGAGACTGTTTAGCTAAAGTTGAAGCTTATGGAATTGAAGGCAAATTATTGACCTGGTTAGGAAATTGACTGAGTGGCAGGAGACAGAAAACAAGAATAATGACAGGTATTCTAATTGCCAGGATGTGACTAGTGGTGTCCCGACTATTCGCTGTATTTATTAATAACAGATGATGACCTAGAACACCACGTATCCAAATTTGTTGATGACAAAGAAATGTCGATGGAAGCATAAAATTACATAGATATTTATGGATTAAGTGAGTGTGCAAAACTGTGGCAAATGAATTTCAGTGTAGGCAAATATGAGGTCATCCACTTTGGATCTAAAAGTATAGAAAAGGGTACTTTGTAAATGGTGTAAAGCTGGAAACAGTGGTCCAAAGAGACTTGGGTTCCAGGTACAGAGATCATTAAAATGTCATGAACAGGTACAGAAAATAATCAAAAAGGTCAGGGTAGAGGTCATGCTTCAGCTATACAAAGCCCCCAGGTTAGACCACATCTGGAGTAATGTGAGCACTTCTGGGCACCACACTTTAAGAATGATACATAGAGTATAGACTAGATTTACCAGAATGATACATTGACTCAGAGGGTTAAAATACAAAGAGAAATTACACAAACTAGTGTTTTATTCCCTGAAATGTAGAAGGTTAAGGGGTCATTTGATTGAAGTTTTCAACATATTAAGGGGAACAAATAGGGTAGATCGAGGGAAACTATTTCTGCTGGTTGGGGAGTTTAGGATTAGGGGCCAAAGTCCAAAAATTAGAGCCAGACCTTTCAGCAGTGAAATTAGGAAATACTTCTCTGTGCAAAGGGTGGTAGATGTTTCGAATTCTCCTCTGCAAATAGCAATTGATGCTAGATCAATTGTAAACTTTAAATTTGAGATTGACAGATTTTTGTTAACCGAAGGTATTAAAAGATATGGGACAAAGGCAGATGCATGCAGCTCAGCATGGTCTCATTGAATACACAACATGCTCAAGGGGCTAAATGGCCTACTCCTGTTCCTTTGTTCCGAGAGCAGTAATTTGACTACGGCATGTCATATAGTAGTTGATTTTGACTTGATCTAACTATGGTGGATGTAAAAATATTTTTTCTTTATGATATTACTGACCTAAGGTTAGAAACAATGGGGTGAATTTTATGCAGCGTGGGGTTCCCCAACACCAGGCCAGAAAGGCGAGGGGAACCCCACCTCAGCTGTTTTGGGGACCCTCAGCTGCATTTTATGGCAGAGGCAATTATTTTCCTAGTGCCAGGATCCCCATCTTTAAGGACGGTGATCCCACCTCTAAGAGCTGCCAGCAAATCACAGGGCCAGCAGCTTAGCAGTCCCAGCAGCACCACCAGGAGTACTTGCCACTGCTGGTACTGCAGGAGGCCCAGAGCAGCCATGGAGGTCTGGAGAGGAGCTAAGTGATGGATGGGCATGCTGGAACCAGTCAGGCAGGCCCCAATAAGGGGCGAATTGTTGAGGGCATGGGGGGGCCCTCTGTGCGCCAAAGATCGCGCAAGCAGGAGGGTCCCCCTACCCCTCCCACACAGGCCACCCGATGTTACTGGCCACTTAAGGGCCTCGGTCACTTTTTCTGGGTGGGAAGCCCAAGGATGGCCTTTCTTGCCCCTGACTAAACTGAATGGCATCGGGAAGGCAACGGGCACTCCACCCCCCCCACCCCCCGCCTTCCCTTGCAATTTAACAGGCCCCCATGTCACCCTTACTGTCCCTAGAGGGCTGATAAAATTCAGCCCGATACGACTGACTTAAACTGTTTTGATACAATTATAGTAAAGGCATATATTTGCATCTTATTTTTGTGCAAGGAATCTGGAGCCATTTTTGGTAACTTTGAGGTAATTGCAATTGTTCTATCTTATTACTTTGAGTTACACTTACTTTATTACCCTCTGTTCTATTTATGTGCAACTAAGAACACGAAACAGCAAATCTCTTACATAATTACCTTCGGCTCCAAAGAGAAGGAACTTGTGCCATGCTGAGCAGCATCTCCAGGAACCCAGCAAAACAGAAACAGCCAAGTCAGAAGACTTAGTGACATCATCTTCCACCATATCACTCTATCCACACTGTTAATATTTACCTGCTATTGACAAAATGGCTTACTCTCTTGCACGCTATGGGCTGGATTTTTGTGGGTTTTGTGGCGGTGGTGAGTGCGGTGGTCGCCAGAGAATCAGGACAGAATTGTCCGCCACAGAACCCAACGCCGGGATTCCCGGTTCCAATTCTCCCGGGGACGGGATAGGCCGATGTCTACCTTCCCGCCCAGAGGCCAAATAAAGGCCTCTTCCTGCTGCTGCTGGAATCTTACTAGTGGGGAAAATGAGGCGCTCTCCCTGCAGGCTTGGTGGGGTGGGGTGAGTGTGTCCCTCCTTCATGTGCAATTTGTGGCCCACGGAGGTTCCTCACTGGGAACAACTGCACCCCCCCAGGACCCCCTTCCCCCAGGACCGAACACCCCCCCTCCACCCTCACCGGGGCCTTCCAGTCTGGCCCCGGTGAGCCCGCCTCACCTACTTCTTCTCTGGGGTTCCATCACTAGGTTGGGGTCCGAGGTCTCTGCAGTACTGGCAGTGGCCACCGATCCCGGTGGCACTGCTGATACTGCTGAACTGCTGGCCCGGTGATTGGCTGGCAGCTTTTGGAGGCTGGATTCCCGTCCTGAAAAAGTCCTTAAAGGGACGGGGATCACTCCTCCTTAACTTCTGACCCCCAAAAGACCAGAGGGTTGCTTTGGGGGCTGTAAAAATGCAGAGGCTGGGTTCCCCCTGACTTTTCACCCAGTGCCAGGAGCACCGCCTCCTGCACAAAATCCAGCCCTATCTTTTGCACTGGTGCTTATTTCCTCTTTAACCCGATGGCAAGTTGACACCTCATTCTCCTGGTACTTTTTCCTCACTATTCATAGCAAATGTTCTGCATTACTGTTACAAATGAAGGGTTGGTTTCTTGTACATAATTTAAACAAAAATTCCTTACTTTTTTTGCACGTCCCATGCTTTCTTACATTTTATTTCCTCTACGCAGCACCTTATGACTTTGCTCACAAGATTGCTTCTAGATCTTTATACCAGGACACAAAGTCAATCATAAAACTGTTCCTTTTACATTTCATTCCCTTTGTCCTATGAAAACTTCAATATTTGAGTGTTTACTTTTTTTTTTCAATACTGATTTCAAATCTATTTGAAAAAAATGGCCACAAACATAACCCAATAGCAAAATTATAGAGTGTAGAAAACCAAGATTGGCTGATATTTCAATTCGAACAGCTTCAGTTCTGACAAGTCTTACAGGAAAAAACTACTAATGCCAAACAAATTTAATTTTAAAACGTATGCGATCTGAATAAGTCATGGGATTAATTTGGCATTGGTGGTGATCACAAAGTACATAACCTGCTTCATGACATGCAATCAAAAATTGGCAGACAAAACTAAAGGAACAATGGGCTATCTTTAAAGAGATGGTTCATTTACAGTTGAAGTATGTTCCCATGAGGGGGAAAGGTAGGGCAACCAGAGCCAGAGCTCACTGGATGACGAAAGAGATGGAATAAGATGAAGCAGAAAAAGGGTGTGTATTGCAGATATCAGATGATAATACAAGTGAGAACCAGGCTGAATATAGAAAGTTCAGAAGGGAATTGAAAAAGTGAAAGAAGCAAAGAGAAAGTATGAAAAGAGACTGGTAACTAACAAAGAGAATCCAAAAGTCTTCCATCAGCATATAAATAGTCTCTTTGGCCTCCTTGTCTCGAGAGACAATGGGTAAGCGCCTGGAGGTGGTCAGTGGTTTGTGAAGCAGCGCCTGGAGTGGCTATAAAGGCCAATTCTAGAATGACAGACTCTTCCACAGGTGCTGCAGAAAAAATTGGTTGTCAGGGCTGTTACACAGTTGGCTTTCTCCTTGCGCTTCTGTCTTTTTTTCCTGCCAACTGCTAAGTCTCTTCAACTCGCCACGCTTTAGCCCCGCCTTTATGGCTGCCCGCCAGCTCTGGCGATCACTGGCAACTGACTCCCACGACTTGTGATCAATGTCACAGGACTTCATGTCGCGTTTGCAGACGTCTTTAAAGCGGAGACAAGGACGGCCGGTGGGTCTGATACCAGTGACGAGCTCGCTGTACAATGTGTCCTTGGGAATCCTGCCATCTTCCATGCGGCTCACATGGCCAAGCCATCACAGGCGCTGCTGGCTTAGTAGGGTGTATATGCTGGGGATGTTGACCGCCTCGAGGACTTCTGTGTTGGAGATACGGTCCTGCCACCTGATGCCAAGGATTCTCCGGAGGCAGCGAAGGTGGAATGAATTGAGACGTCGCGCTTGGCTGACGTACGTTGTCCAGGCCTCGCTGCCGTAGAGCAAGGTACTGAGGACACGGGCTTGATACACTTGGACTTTTGTGTTCTGTGTCAGTGCGCCATTTTCCCACACTCTCTTGGCCAGTCTGGACATAGCAGAGGAAGCCTTTCCCATGCGCTTGTTGAATTCTGCGTCGAGAGACAGGTTACTGGTGATAGTTGAGCCTAGGTAGGTGAACTCTTGAACCACTTCCAGAGTGTGATTGTTGATATTTATGGGTGGGGCATTTCTGACATCCTGTCCCATGATGTTCGTTTTCTTGAGGCTGATGGTTATGCCACATTCGGTGCAGGCAGCCGCAATCCTGTCTGAGTCTCTGCAGACACTCTTCAGTGTGAGATGTTAATGCAGCATCGTCAGCAAAGAGAAGTTCTCTAATGAGGACTTTCCGTACTTTGGTCTTCGCTCTTAGACGGGCAAGGTTGAACAGCCTGCCACCTGATCTTGTGTGGAGGAAAATTACTTCTTCTGAAGACTTGAACGCATGTGAAAGCAGCAGGGAGAAGAAGATCCCCAACAGTGTAGGTGCGAGAACACAGCCCTGTTTCACGCCACTCAGGATAGGCAAGGGGTCTGATGAGGCGCCGCTATGCTGAATTGTGCCTTTCATATTGTCATGGAATGAGGTGATGATACTTAGTAGCTTTGGTGGGCATCCGATCTTTTCTAGTAGTCTGAAAAGACCACGTCTGCTGACGAGGTCAAAGGCTTTGGTGAGATCAATGAAAGCAACGTCGAGGGACATCTGTTGTTCACTGCATTTCTCCTGTAGCTGGCGAAGGGAGAACAGCATGTCAATGGTGGATCTCTCTGCTTGAAAGCCACTCTGTGCCTCACGGTAGACACGCTGTTTAAAACGACTCGAGCGAAGACCTTCCCCACTATTCTGAGCAGGGAGATTCCATGGTAGTTGTTGCAGTCACCACGGTCACCCTTGTTCTTATAGAGGGTGATGATATTGGCATCGCGCATGTCCTGTGGTACAGCTCCCTCGTCCCAGTACAGGCAAAGCAGTTCGTACAGTGCTGAAAGTATAGCAGGCTTGACACTCTTCATGATTTCAGGGGTAATGCCGTCCTTCCCAGGGGCTTTTCCGCTGGCTAGAGAATCAATGGCCAGGACACATAGTTCTGACGTTCCATATAAATAGTAAAAGCACAGTAAGAGGGGTGGAGTTGGTTAGGGACCAAAAAGAGGATCTATGCATGGAGGCAGAGGACATGGCTGAGATACTAGAAAGGAAGAAGATGCTGTCAGAGAAAGAGGAGGTAGTTGACATACTGGATGGGCTAAAAATTGATAAAGAGGAGGTATTAGAAAGGCTGGCTGTACATAAAGTCGTTAAGTCACCAAGACTGGATGGGATGAATCTGAGGATGCTGGGGGACGCAAGGGTGGAAATTATGGAGGTACTCTGAACAGGCTCCAGAAGCTGGCCGAGCGCGTCTACCCTGAGGCACAGTGTGGCTTTCATGCAGAGAGATCGACCATTGACATGCTGTTCTCCCTTCGTCAGATACAGGAGAAATGCCGTGAACAACAGATGCCCCTCTACATTGCTTTCATTGATCTCACCAAAGCCTTTGACCTCGTCAGCAGACGTGGTCTCTTCAGACTACTAGAAAAGATCGGATATCCACCAAAGCTACTAAGTATCATCACCTCATTCCATGACAATATGAAAGGCACAATTCAACATGGTGGCTCCTCATCAGAGCCCTTTCCTATCCTGAGTGGTGTGAAACAGGGCTGTGTTCTCGCACCCACACTTTTTGGGATTTTCTTCTCCCTGCTGCTTTCACATGCGTTCAAATCCTCTGAAGAAGGAATTTTCCTCCACACAAGATCAGGGGGCAGGTTGTACAACCTTGCCTGTCTAAGAGCGAAGTCCAAAGTACGGAAAGTCCTCATCAGAGA
The DNA here is from genome assembly GCF_036365525.1 of Heterodontus francisci. Taxonomy (NCBI): domain Eukaryota; kingdom Metazoa; phylum Chordata; class Chondrichthyes; order Heterodontiformes; family Heterodontidae; genus Heterodontus; species Heterodontus francisci. Next base: position 73,574,913 of record NC_090379.1, read on the forward strand.
ACTCCTCTTTGCTGACGATGCTGCTTTAACATCTCACACTGAAGAGTGCCTGCAGAGTCTCATCGACAGGTTTGCGGCTGCCTGCAATGAATTTGGCCTAACCATCAGCCTCAAGAAAACGAACATCATGGGGCAGGACGTCAGAAATGCTCCATCCATCAATATTGGCGACCACGCTCTGGAAGTGGTTCAAGAGTTCACCTACCTAGGCTCAACTATCACCAGTAACCTGTCTCTAGATGCAGAAATCAACAAGCGCATGGGTAAGGCTTCCACTGCTATGTCCAGACTGGCCAAGAGAGTGTGGGAAAATGGCGCACTGACACGGAACACAAAAGTCCGAGTGTATCAGGCCTGTGTCCTCAGTACCTTGCTCTACGGCAGCGAGGCCTGGACAACGTATGCCAGCCAAGAGCGACGTCTCAATTCATTCCATCTTCGCTGCCTTCGGAGAATACTTGGCATCAGGTGGCAGGACTATATCTCCAACACAGAAGTCCTTGAAGCGGCCAACACCCCCAGCTTATACACACTACTGAGTCAGCGGCGCTTGAGATGGCTTGGCCATGTGAGCCGCATGGAAGATGGCAGGATCCCCAAAGACACATTGTACAGCGAGCTTGCCACTGGTATCAGACCCACCGGCCGTCCATGTCTCCGCTATAAAGACGTCTGCAAACGCGACATGAAATCGTGTGACATTGATCACAAGTCGTGAGAGTCAGTTGCAAGCATTCGCCAGAGCTGGCGGGCAGCCATAAAGACAGGGCTAAATTGTGGCGAGTCGAAGAGACTTAGTAGTTGGCAGGAAAAAAGACAGAGGCGCAAGGGGAGAGCCAACTGTGCAACAGCCCCGACAAACAAATTTCTCTGCAGCACCTGTGGAAGAGCCTGTCACTCCAGAATTGGCCTTTATAGCCACTCCAGGCGCTGCTTCACAAACCACTGACCACCTCCAGGCGCGTATCCATTGTCTCTCGAGATAAGGAGGCCCAAAAGAAAGAACTGATCACAATCTTCCAATCCTCCTTGGATTGGGGATGATGTCAGAGGGCTGGAGAATTGCAAATGTTATGCCCTTATTCAAAAACAAAGGTGCAAGGCTAAACCCAGCAACCACAGGCCAGTCAGTTTAACCTCGGTGGTGGGAAAACTTAATCCAGATCAAAATTAACAGTCTTAACTTGGGACAATGTGGATTAATTAAGGAAAGCTAGCACAGATTTGTTAAAGGCAAATTATGTTTAACTAATTTGATTGAGTTTTTTCATGAGGTAACACAGATGGTTGATTAGGGTAATGCAGTTCATGCAGTGTATAAGGGCTTCCAAAAGGCATTTGATAACGCACCACATAATGGGCTTACCAGCAAACCTGAAGCACAGGGAATAGAAAGTAAAGTAGCAGTATGGATAAGAAGTTAGCTGAGTGATAGGAAACAGATAGTAGTGGCGAACTGTTGTTTTTCAGACCGGAGTGGTTCCACAGGGGACAGTACTAGCACCACTGCTTTTCTTGATATGCATTAATGATCTAGTCTTGGGTGTACAGAACACAATTTCAAAATTTGCAGATGACACTAAATTTGGAAGTACTGTGAACTGTAAGGAGCATAGTGATGGACTTTGATAACATACAGGCTGGTGGAATGGGCAGGCACATGAAATTTAATGCAGAGAAATGTGAAGTGATACATTTTGGTAGGAAGAATGAGGAGAGGCAATATAAAATAAAGCATACATTTCTAAAGGGGATGCAGGAACAAAGACCTGGGAGTATATGTGTACAAATCATTGAAGGTGGCAGGGCAGGTTGAGAAAATGGTTAAAAAGGGATACGGGATCCTGGACTTTATAAATAGAGGCATAGAATACAAAATCAAGGAAGTTATGATGAATCTTTACAAAACACTGGTTTGGCCTTAATTGGGAGTATTATGTCCAATTCTGGACGCCGCACGTGAGGAAGGATGTGAAGGCTTAGAGAGTGCAGAAGATTCATGAGAATGGTTCCAGGGATGAGTTATGTGGATAGAATGGAGAAGTTGGGGTTGTTCTCCAAGAAGGAGAAGGCTGAGAGGAGATCTGATAAAGGTGCTAAAAAATCATGAGGGGTCTCGACAGATAACTGTTCCCATTGGCGGAAGGTAGAGAGCCAGAGGATACTGATTTAAGGAGATTGGCAAAAGAACTGATGGCAACTTGAGGAAAAACGTTTTTATGAAGCAAGTGGTTAGGATCTGGTGTGCAGTGCCTGAGAGCATGGTGGAGGCAGATTCAATTGTAGCTTCCACAAGGGAATTGGATAAGCACCTGAAGAGGCAACATTTGCAAGGCCACAGGGAAAGGGCAGGGGAGTGGGACTAGCTGATTTGCTCTTGCAGAGAGCTGGCACAGACATGATGGGCCGAATGGCCACCTGTACTATAACTGTTCCATGATTCTAACCATGCATTGTTGCTGGCTTACCTAAAACTAATAAATGAAGAAACATTGCTTGCAAATAAACTTTTTCTCTTCCCTTTTCAGGCAATGGTAGCCTGCTACCCAGGGAATGGAACAGGGTATGTTCGGCATGTTGACAACCCAACTGGTGATGGTCGTTGTGTGACATGTATTTATTACCTGAATAAAAATTGGGATGCAAAGGTATGAAATATTCCTTTCCTCTTCAGGAAATAGTTTAAAGCAGATTTCTTGAAAGTCTGTTTATGGCTTTCTTTTGTATTTGTATTATGAGAGAACACTTTTAAAAGACACTGACATATAAATAATATTTTTCTGATATTAAATAAATGTTTATATTGTTCCACTGATTATTGCCTGTTTTGTGTCATACAAGCAACAATATCAGCAACTGTACTTTCAAGACCGTTTTGGAAGGGTTGGATACATGTATTTTAATTCCTATCATGCAATAAACTATTTCTTTATGATGGTAATACATGTTGGAGCACCAACTCGGGCTTCATGAGATTTGGATTAAAACCTATGGGTTTGCCCCAACGTACAGTGCTGAAATTCTGATTTCCATTATGCTGCTGTACAGAAATATACAGCAGAAATCAGGCAAGTGGGTTAGAGATTGAGTAATCAATGCTTTACTGTTTGCACATTGTTTTTGAAGGCAACCACAATGCATTCTTGAACATTTAGCAACAGATCACCCACTGTCCTCTTGGTAATTAATGGTATATGACAATAGAAAAAAAGATTATATGATGAGACAATCTAGCTTTTCTGTTCAGTATCCCGTTTTGTTCAGTTGGCATGATCAGTTTTGTTCATGAAATGGCACACTGGGGGAGCCTTTCAACTACTGGCCACCCACCTCTCTCTTGCTAAACAGACGATTGGCAGTTAGCAGGATATGCATGATGGGACTCAGACTGATTATATTAATATGCTGGAATTAGTTTTTATCATATATATATTTTAATCAAGTTAGACTTTTTGTGATCGGGTATTTTTTTAAATTATTCATATGTAATATATTAATGATTGAGCAATGAACCCAAAATGAATTTCTGTATGGAGAATAAATTGATCAATTGAATTGACTGAAAATCTGAGAATGACCCTGTGCACCCATTTGCCAGCTTCAATCAACTTTCAACCAGCAATCCTATCCAAAACAGACAGGAGGCTGTTTAAATATGTATGTTGTATGCCAGTTCCACTTTCTCCAGGTGTTGACTTCTGGAGACGTCTCCTAAAAAGTACAGTTTTGTTTTTTGAAAGATTTTTGTGGGCCAGGAGGAGCAGCATTGCTACAAAATTCCTCTGGTTGGCTGCTCATTCTGGTCTCCCCTTGGCATTTGCTCGAACACCACCACCTTCACCCCGCCTCCCAAATCCCTGAATATGCCTTGCCAGCTAGCTGCATTTAGTGACCAGACGATTTTCCTCCTCACTAGACTGGCAAGCTGCAGTGATGTGCCCATTTCGCACCTGCAGCCCGCCAAGAAAACGTTAGATTCCTGAATGTGGTTTAGGCTCTCAACTGCTGTGTTGCCCAGCACCATGGGCACGCCACCATTATCGTGCCCATCCTGAAAGTCTTCCCCCATTATGTTTGGATGTCCAGAACAAAATCAGGCTATTTTAGAAACATAACTTCCATATTGACAATGTTTACATGATCAGGCTGTCTGATTTGGAGATCTGCCAGCAGTTGCTATGGCTGATTACTCCTGCTAGAAGAAGCCTTTCAGTGTCCTTATTTGATGCTTTGATCTGTGTCTTAATGTGTTCAATGCTGAATATTTTGTTTTCTAGTTAATAGCAGTTGGCATTACGGGTTTAATTTGTTTTCATTACATTTTTAGTGCTTTACTTTAATCCATTGTTATCTTTAGACAATAGTAATCATGAAAAATATTGCAGCAAAATGTATTACTATTTAAAAAATGCTGGAATCATCTCTCCAAAGCAGATATTTCTTAGCCAATCTATTGAAACTTATGCATTTTTTTTTAGGTGGATGGTGGCATTCTTCGAATATTTCCAGATGGAAAGTCCTACGTAGTTGACGTTGAGCCAGTGTTTGATAGATTGTTGTTATTTTGGAGTGATCGAAGAAATCCACATGAAGTACAGCCAGCATATTCCGTCAGGTATGTTTCTTTTGGAGTCCTTTAGAGCTGACTGTAACAAGCCATACCAAGGTACCCAATTGTCAAAACGTTTAGTGCAATTTGTCCAGTCTGTGTCAGCTATAGAACTTGAACTTATTTTGCAGTTGCAAAGCAGAGCTGTAATAAAATTAAAAAATAATAGATTCCTGATGGTCATTTTTAACTGATAGCCCACTGAATACAATTTTCTAAACTATACATTTTGATAAAAGTAGTAAAAGAAAAATTGTGGAAAGAAAAAATATTTTCACCAACACCTCTATCAGTTAGATTTTTAAAGTCTGCCTGCATATTCATGCTCATAAATTTGTGACCAACAGGTTTATACTTATTTCCTATCTTGGTTAATTGTGTGACCACCATTTCTGGTCAGTAATACCAGCAGTAGACTTTCAGATTTGGAAAGCCTAAATTCCTGTACAGAAATTCTGCAAATATCCAAAACTCCTGAAGATGAAGCTAAGGAGAATTCTGATTTTTATCATTAGAATTTGAGCATTGAAAGCATTTTGTGACACAAGTATTACAGTACAGCTGAGCACTTGCAACCCCTGATCTCTGCCAGATTTAAGAATCCACCACCACTGAAAGGAGTGATCTCAGACAACATTAAGATAATGATGAGATTCAAAAGAAAGTATAAGAATGCAAATAATATTGTTCACTTAGTCTAAATCAGACCAATGGGACCCTTGGTCACTTCAAATAGAAGACAGCTCTTGCGTCAGAGCCCCAATGAAGAACAGTATCTGCCTGAAGTTCAGGCTAATGCTCAAAAATCTGAGATTTAGTTGTAGATGTTCAGCAATGGAAGAAAGAGTTTGCATTTATATAGCACCTTATCACATCCTAAAGTACTTCACAACCAACAAATTTATTTAAAAGTGCAGTGATTGTTATGTAAGCAAACACAACTGCTAAGTTGTGCAAAGCTAGTCCTTAAACAGCAAATAAAATGAGTAGTTCAGCTGTTTTGACAGTATTGATTAAGAGGAGAATTTGTCCAGCACCCTACAAGAACGCTCTGTCCTTTCTTGAGTACCAGTAAAAGGCAGCCAGGGCATCAGCTTAAATGTCTCATCTAAAAGAAATCACATCTGACAATGCAGCACTACTTCAGTGTAATACAGTTCCCCCTCCACCCTCCCAACCAAGATTATGTGCTCGAGTCCTGGAGTAGGGTTTGAACCCACGACTTCAACTCAGAAATGAGTGTGCTACCAATAGTCAGACTCCAGGCAGACTCGTGACAGAGGCAAAGGACCCCCTTTCCCACTCCTCCTAAAAATACAAATGACCCTGACAATGGAAAAATCACTTAAAGGCAAGCAGAACTCCTGCTCCTTCAAACTTGTACCAAAATTCTGCAGCACATATTTCTCATATAGCATGTATTATGTACTGTACCATAACCAGAGAAAGCAAGTAACTCCAAAGAAATCTGATATAAAGGCTCCCCCAACAAATAACTCTCTCAGAAAACTAGTGGGAGGCTCTGCTGCCACCAACATCTCAATTGTGCTGGCTGATGGCAGTGGTCCGTTGATAATTAAAAGTGGAAACTGAGGGCAGTTGAGTTTAAAACAGGAAAAGAAAATGAAATTCACAGCTGAAATCCTCCCCCATTGATGAGGTTGTTGCCATTATGTAGTTTTGAAAGGTTTACTCTTGCAGTATTAACTACTGTTACAACACTGCTAAACCGACAGAAGGGAACAGGAGCAGTGGGCATTTGCTGACCTGCCCTTTAAATAAAACACCAGCAGGCCAGAAAACTCAATGGGTGTGTAGCTACTGGTGTGAAGTCCTGTTGACTCAGCATCCATACGAAGATGGACCCTTGAATTTCAAAATAGTTTTCTAGACTATTGAGGGCATAAAGGATTTTTTAAAAATACCCAACGCATTTGCAGCGAAATTTAGTGAATTTGGTTCCTACAGAATATTTTTGTGTTCTAGATATGCCATAACTGTATGGTACTTTGATGCAGAGGAGAGGGCTGAAGCCAGAACTAGGTACCGTAATCGAGCAGGTATAATATAAACTTTAATTTTTTTTAGAATTGATATTGTATAATTTTCATAAATCAATAACATAAAAAGAATTTTTTTTTGTTCTCCAGCTTCTGAACAAGCTACAAGCTTTTCCTCTTGACAGAACTGCAGTGAAACTTGACCAATGAGCTAAGCATTTGAAAGGTGGTAATTCACATGACCTTTTCATCAGTTCCAAAGACAAGAGTCCCTCCACAATAATCCCATTTAATGCTGCATTTTTGAATAATAGTTGTATGCTAATTTCTACTCTTATCCATAATAGAGATGGTAATGGCCTGCTTTTCAGTGAAAATGTTTTTAGCAGACTTAAACTGTAAACCAATATTGTACAAAATAGAATTCAGTCAACAAAATTATACTTAAGAATATAAGATCTATTCTAACTTTATAACAAATGTGACATGGTGTTAAATATTGTGACCATTTTAAATAATTAGGTCTAATATTGCACTTTGTACAGATTTCCAGATTGCAATGGCGCTGAATAATACATTTTGATGGCTATTTTTTCTTTTTAAAACAGTTTAAATTACTATTTTATCTGTGGCAATTTTTTCTATTTTTCACCATTGAAGGTGTTTGATCATCACCTACTGATTGTAATAGCTGATAACCTTACAGTTTTGTTTGATTTTTCTTTATTTATATGGAAGCTAAATATATCGTGCAAAAATACACATTTCTTTCAATGTTGCTATAAATAATCTTCATCGCACTTCAATGTGATTAATCTTAGTAAGTCTTTTACTTTTATCCTCCAATGAATTGGAATTTACTCTTGGCTGTGAATACATTGTGCATTACTATATCAAACTTGTGTTAACTTTGTTCGAAGAAGAATGTAACATTATATGTGAAATTCTTTCTGTTGCTGCCTTTTATAGGGAAGTATGGTTCCGTGGGAATTCCTAAAATAACTTGAATATGTGAGCAACAAAAATGAATGAGTTTACAGCCGGATGCCACCTTGTATGCTGGTCAACAATTTGGCAATCCAGTAGTGGCAACAAACAAGTTGTGTTGGAAGATATCTTTGAAAACTATAAGAATTATATCTCCAGATAATAAAATGGTCCCTGCAATCAGGACAAAGATATGGTTTTACACAAACATGATTGTGTGTACTTTTTTTCCCTCTCCTGTCACTGCATTATTATTAAATGACTGTTGTTGACCTTTCCACAGTTCTGATTTCATGTAACTTTAAACAGTCAGATTCATTTTCAGTCCTGTGTCACTCCATATAATGAAAAATCTGGATCTTCCCATATAATATCATTTTATAAAAACTGCTAATTAGCATGTCTGGCACCATTGATTTATTAACAGTTGACTTAGAATTTCTCAATACTGTTCATGATGTCATGTGGCTGGGAGCTACTTAAATCTGCACGTGTACAGATGTATGTTAAATTAAATATTAGTCTGTTAACATAGAATTTACAGCACAAAAACAGGCCATTTGGCTCAACTGGTCCATTCTGGTGTTCATATTTGAATACACTGGAAAAAAAATTTGCTTATTCCGCAAAATGGCTGCATTTATAGATTTTTTTTTTTTTAACGAAGTGTTTTACTTACCAAGACTGACCAATCTCGAGGAACAAAGGAGGCTGATCATCGAGCCAGGCATGGCCTTTTAGAGTATACTTTTCTACTGAATACACAAGAAGCTGTGAAACATGGCGATGAGCACTATTTGTTGAGATCAAGTACGAATGGTCACAAGGTACTAAAATACAAATGATAGTATTGAGTATTTATCCTTTAGAAATGATGCTCTTATCACACAATAATGCTTCAGTTATTCATCTGTATGGTTTTGGACAAGAAAAAATTTCAATGTGGTCTGTCCTCACTTAATTTTTTTTTCCTGGAACAGTCTACCCACCTTAGACTTGCAGGGCTATGGGGATCGAGCAGGGGAGTGGGACTGGCTGCAAAACTCTGTGGAGAGCTGGCATGGACTCAATGGGCTGAATGGCCTCCTTCTGTGCCATAAATAACTATGACTCTTCATTGCTGAACACAGTGAAAATTGTGAAATAAGAAAATTAAAACTGAAAGTAGTTGCAGTGGAGCAACAACTCTGCTAGTAAGGTTTTTATTTTGCAAAGTACACTTGTTCCCAACCAAAGATTTGGGTAGAAAGTGACTCATTTGGACAGTGTATTGCTAATAATAAAACTTGTTGCTGTGTTTTCAAATCAGTGTGGACACATCGGACAGGTTTTTGAAAGCAAAATAGTTATTTTTTAGTTAACAGGAAATTTGATGGCTCCTTGATTCTAGATTCTGTACTGCTGCTACACTATAGCTAAGTGTCCAAAGAAGACCAATGGCATGTGAAATGTGTGCAGAATTCCCTTAAGCTGCTGTTAGCAAATATGCAAATTTAAAGAGTATGTTTGACACGGAATTTTGCAATACATGATTTATTACACAAGTGAAAGAAGTAAGTGAGGAACTATGATGTCCAATTCTGGGCACCACACTTTAGGAAGGAAATGAAGGCTTCGGACAGGGTACAGAAGAAATTTACTAGAATGGTTTGAAGGAGGACGGATTACAGTTAGGTGGATAGACTGGAGAAGCTGGGCTTCTTGTCCTTGGAGCAGAGAAGGCTAAGAGGAAATTTAATAGAGGTGTTGATAATCATGAAGGATTTAAATAGAGTAAGCAAAGAGGAATTGTTTCCAATGGCTGAAGGGGCGATAGCCAGAGGGCACAGATTTAAGATGATTGGCAAAAGAACATGACAGTTTTTTTTACACAAGTAGAATGCATTGCTTGAGTGGGCATTGGAAATAAATTCAATAATAGCTTTCAAAAGGGAATTTTATAAATACTTGAAGGAAATTGTATGGATCTGGCAAAAGAGCAGGGTAGAGCTAACTGGATTGCTCTTTGAAGAGCCATTGCCAACTCGATGGGCTGAATGGCCTCCTGCAGTGCTGTATTTTATTCTAAGACACAAGATGTAGCAGTCTTCCTCATAAGTAAAATCGGCATTTTGTAGTCATTAATTCATGCATCTGTTTTGATCTACCTATATTAAAAGTTTTTTGTTAGTGTGAATGTTCTATGACGTAGTGCCACAGACTTTCTTTAACCAATAAGATTGCAGAAGCAGAAATGCCATCTCTTAGACCAATCGACATTGTCTCGAGTTTTCAGCCTATCAACTATTTCTGACAACAGAATTTCCCAAGATATGCGCTGAGCATCAATGAGATGTTAAGTTTGTACATCCAGTCTAAAACCATGGGAGGTTTGTTAATATCTAATTACAGTTTAAAAAAGGTTTCAAGATGATCTTCAACTTATTTATGATAACAACTATTACAAGTTTGAAGGATTTGGGATAGGTTTCAATGATCCACCTGTTAATGGCCACAGAGAAATGATTGAAGAATCACAGTCCAAACAGGAACAGATTGCAGCATTGAGTTATGGAACTTGGCTGAGATATTGCTTCCAGAACTCAATATAAAGAGAAAATTAAAATGCTCCTTCAAGCATAGAATGGAAGCAACTACAGTACGTTTTAATTACATCCAATGGTGAGCATTGACACAAAAATATATTTTTCAATTTACACTTAGTTAATGAGCTAAAACATTCTAGCTCCATGATTCATATAGTATTTTGTAGGTTTATGCCAGCACTGAAACTGCTGTACAAGAAAGCTGTTGAGACAAATTATTTATCAAAAAAAAGCTACCCTGACACATGTCCTGTTTATTTAATAATCTTTGCCGCTTTCAAACAAATAGACCTGAAACAAAAACATTCCAATTTTTTTTACAATGTCGTGATGTGGTATTGCACAGCCTTTCAGTAAATCAACAAAACAGCACTTTTTTTAGCTGATCATCTAGGTTATAGAACAACAATATATCAAGGGCAGTTGGTTTACACGGAATCAATCACTGGTGACCAGTATAACTCACTATTACCTTCAATGTTCAAGGGTTATGGAGCTGGGGTCACCACTGGTTTATTTTCTATAAGCCACTGTCCTGGATGTTTATTCCATGTTTTCTTAAGATACTGAACACAATTACCCTATGTCATCCAGTTTATATTGCCCAACTATTCCATTCCTTGGCCAATCTAAGAGTGAAGCACCAGGAAGTAATTTCATTTAGAATTTTTAAAAAAACCTGATTCACCATATAGGATAGCACATCCTGCTAGCCAATCATAGAAACATTGATGGTTTGCTGACAGTTGTTGTCTTCTGGCAATATTGCTGATAAGTAATGAAAAGAATAGAAAAAGTTAAAAACATATGAAATTATGTTACTATACTTCAAAAATGTTTTGATACCAACTATACAAGAAAGAAATGATTTTGCTTATTATCCAGGCAGCTTTTTTTCTGGCTGATATATAGTTTTGAGTATAGTTGCTATTTCATATTTGGCTTCCTATCAAGAGTATGGCTTGCACTTTAACCTATTAATGTAACCTGTACATCACATGCCTCTCAACCAAGAAATTAGAGTACATGCAGATCGGTTGTTTCAAGCCACCAAAGGTTTGCTCAGTCAGAATTTTTGTTGCTGCATGGCTTTCTTTATATCTGTGCCTGGATTCTTGAAAGAAATCATGAGGCAGTTGGTGAGGGGATACTCCTTATCCCCCAGCAGTCACCCATTGGTCTGGGTGGAACAGAGAGGTTATTCAGGACTCAGTATGAAAGTGTCATAACTACAGCCAGGAAGCCAGGCACAGACCTGTAAGAGATGCTGTAACTCACAAACAAGTTAAACACTGAGCAAATGGAAGGCCTTCCTGTTGTGAAATAGTGCTAGTGCCTGACAGGGAGCAAAAAAAGACTTGCATTTATAGCACTTTTCACAAGCACCAGATGTCTCAAAGCACTTTAGAGCCAATGAAGTACTCTCTGTTGTAATGCAGCCAATTTGCGCACAGCAAGCTCCCACAAACAGTAATGTGATAATGACCAGATAATCTGTTTTTGTGATGTTGCTTCAGGGATAAAGATAGGCCAGGGCCCCAGGCAGAACTTCCCTGCTCTTCTTCAGAGTAGTGCTATGGGATATTTTGCATCCACCGGAGGGCAGACAGGGCCTTGGTTTTAATGTCTCATCCAAAACATAGCACCTCTGTCAGGACAGCACTCCCTCAGAACTGCACTGGAATGTCCACCTTAATTCCTATGCTCAAGTCCTGGAGTGAGACATGAACCCAGAACTTTGTGATTCAGAAGCATGAATGCTATTAAATGAGCCAAGGCTGACACAGCAAATACACAGAGCTATGTCTATGATCATCTGCACCTGTGAGAATCCACCATTGCAGGTAAATCCCAGTGTTCACTGGGCTTGTCAGCCTCCATAGGGAGGATAATGAACTTCTAATGCTCACAGCTGACCTGCCAGATCACTGTGTCCACAGCTGTTGTTTTTGATGTTACCAGAAGCAGTTAAAACAGTACAGAGTCATAGACATTTAAAACCACAGCAGGGCAATGCATGGTCTGGTGTTGGGCTCCAATTCCTGCAGCAACGGGTTCAGGTATGATGTTCTGCTTCTGAATAACCACATGATGCTTCCCGTACCCTCCTCCTGCAGCCTGTGGTAGGCCTTTGCTGTCTTCTTTGCTGCTACACCTCCTTCTGATTTAGAAGTTTCAGTGGTAAGCCCCACAGCATTTCCATGTTCAGCAATTGAGAACAAGCAAATCCTGTGCATGATTCTTGCTGTTCACAAATTCACTCTGCAAAGGTATTTCAGAGAAAACATTTGCCAAAAGAGCAAAAAATCTGGCCCAGAAGCACCGCAGAAATATAAAAATGACTAAACAGAAACATACTTTAATGGACCTGAGGATCCAATTAAATACCCCTTTTGAAGGCTGCCTCCCAGCATGATTTGCTGGGCAGGTTTAGAAAGTGATATTTCAGGCATACATGGACAATAATTTCACAAAACAGTCCTGGTTCACGTGCATGATCTTTATAAACATATATGATGCCTGTATTCAAGCAACTGCCAGGGATGCCTATCAAGTGCCCAAATCAATATGGCATCGGTTGCATTTCCATTTCTATTCCGCTGTGGGATGTTGATCTGTTTTGGATTGGGAAAACATGCAAAACACATGCCCAATGCATAGCCAACATGCAGTGCACTTCTATAACATGTATAGCTCAAACCACATGGGATGCATTGTATATGAAACCATATATTCTGGAGACAGAACTACTTCCCTACAAGCCACTGAATTTAAAATAAATCCGAGTCCGTACCTCTCAGCAGCTTAAAGGTACATCTGAAACTAAGGAAATTTACTCATCTTGACTGGTAGTAAACATACTGGAACGGTGACAGCACAATAAAGGCCTGCTCAGGTATGCAATTGAAACCCGACCCGACCACATCCAACCTGACCCGGACCCAAGTCCTTTGATTTTTTTCCTGCACCCGACCTGAACACCGGAATGAAGTTAATTATATCAAAGAGGTTGTGCTTTACCTTGGATGGAATGGAGCACGATGACATCATAGAGATGCTCACTCGTTCACTGCAGACCAGGGCGGAGTCCGGATGCATGTTTCCCACCTTGATGTCCTGGCTGTTCAAATTTCGAAGCTTACTTCCCTTTCCCTTCCTGAGCAAAAGGCAGCACTATGTCCGACCTGGCCCAAACCAAGCCCGAATGCCGGACCCGGAAGAGAGAACCGACCCGAACCTGACACGCCACTGGGTCCGGTCGGGTAGCCATGCTCTACAGCACAATAATAAATAAACTGGCAGTAGAGAGATTGACATATAAAAGAACTCTAAAGTTATGCTGATATGCAAACAAAACTTTTAGAACCAATTTTCTAATTAATGTTAAGAACAAGTAATCAATACGTACACATTACCATTTCCCCTGGAAAAATGGCAAATGAGAAAGGCACGAGCAGTCTAGTAGTGATGAGCATTTTGTGTTACTGCTACTGCTTGTTCTGCTCTCCATGATATAAAAAGAATCGCAGAAGCCCACATTACTTGACCCAAAACCTCACTCATAATATGCAAATTCCTTTTTAATTACATTTCACTAAAGTTGTACATGGATATAAAAAAGACCTGCCACTTGCAGCTTCACCGCTCATAAATTATTGCTGCCTTCACTTGTGGCACAGACACGGGGCTGAAATTTTCAGGCCTCCCACCCAGTGCAAACTGGGAAATAGGGGCCTGAAAATGGAATGTAAGCATCCCACCCCCTGGCTGTGGCCACTGCCATTTTGCTGAGGTCTTTTAAGTTGATGGCCTGAAGGCTGCCCAAGTCGAGCATTCAGCTGATCAAAATATTCAAATTGGGTGGGGGTGGGGTGGGATGGTTGCCATTGCCATGTTTGGGCTGAACTGGCCATAGAATGTGCCTTGCACACTCTGGAAGTGGCAGCTGGGACCAAAGAGGAGCTGAAAGATGTGTTCCTCTTCAATTCTGTGGAGCCAGGAGAAGCAGGAGTGCTGTGCCAGGCTCCACAAACCCAGTCTGGGCCATTGCCTCCCACACAGCTTGACCTCTGCCCATCCCACGAACTTTCCTGCACTTGGCCTGGAGCTGTGGCACTGCCCTGGAGTGCTCAGTTTCTGACCCCAGCCTGCTAGAAAGACAGCCCAATATCTTACAGCAAGCAGCCCTTCGCAGTTCAGTTGTTGCACTTGCCCTTTTCTCTCATCAGTCTGCTTTCTAAGACATTAGCGACACCATGAAAGGAGGATAGACAAATTCAAAGCAATGCTTGTAGTCTTAAATCAAAATGCAATTTAGTGTTACAGTGTCCCCACCAAGTGGTTTAAAAGGGAATTGGCACATAGATGAACACGCGTGTGAGAGATTAAAAGGCTTACAAATGTAGAAATACATGAAGATAGAGGATTGACAGCAGAATTTCTGGGTTCATTTTACAAGTGTACAAGATTGCTATTTCATGAATGTGAAATAAATGGCCATTAGAACAACACTGGTCTTAGTGTATGATTCTATTAGTTATGATTTGTCATGTAAAAAAATTAGAAATTTCAATTTTTAAGTTGCCCAAAATACAAATGTTGGTAGTTTTAAATAGTGTGACTTTTCAGGATGTGTTCCATTTGTGATCTTTTGCACAGAGGATTTATGACCATTAGCTCGCTGCCTTGGGTCTTTAACAGTTCTAATGATAGGCACGATAAGTACTTACATAAACTAGTGTTGTTTTCCATTTCTTAAAAAAACAGTGCCAGAAAATAACTTGTGCAGTAAAATAAATAGAGGCATAGAGAGGAAATGGGAAAAAGACCGGGAAGGAAGACATGGAGAGACAATATAGAATAAAGGGTACAATTCTAAACAGGATGCAGGAGCAGAGGGACCTGGGTGTATATGTGCATAAATCATTGAAGGTGGCAGTTACAGGTTGAGAGAGCAGGTAATAAGGCATACAGTATCCTGGGCTTTATTAATAGGGGCATAGAGTACAAGAGCAAAGAAGTTATGTTGAACTTGAATAAGACACTAGTTCAGCCTCAGCTGGAGTATTGTGTCCAATTCTGGGCGCCACACTTTAGGAAAGATGTGAGGGCATTGGAGAGAGTACAGAAAAGATTCACGAGAATGGTTCCAGTGATGAGGAATTTCAGTTATGGAGATAGATTGGAGAAGTTAGGACTGTTTTCCTTGGAATAGAGAAGGCTGAGAGGTGATTTGATAGAGGTATTCAAAATCTTGAGGGGTCTGGACAGAGTAGATAGAGAGAAACTGTTCCCACTCATGAAAGGATCGAGAACGAGAGGGCACAGATTTAAAGTATTTGGTAAGAGAAGCAAAAGTGACATGAGGAAAAACCTTTTTCACTCAGTGAGTGGTTAAGGTCTGGAATGCTCTGTCTGAGAACATGGTGGAAGCAGGTTCAATTGAAGCATTCAAAAGGGAATTGGACTGTTATATGAAAAGGAAGAATGTGTAAGGTTATGGGGAGAAGGCGGGGGAATGGAACTGAGGGAATTGCTCTTTCAGAGAGCCAGTGCAGACATGATGGGCCGAATGGCCTCCTTCTGCACTGTAACAATTCTGTGAAGGAAAACAATTGAGAACAAATGGAAAACTGAGACCCAGAGAATGAAAGACAGAGCTGGCAGCAGCATTGTACAGTCCTGTGGTTAGTGGTACGGTAATTACCCTTAAAAGTCAGCACACCACTGCACACGTGCAGGCAATATGTGATGTGCAGACATGCAGTGGCAGCCTTGGACTTAAAAACCTGCGCAACAATGTGCATGTGCATTTGACTCAGCATCACATACTTACCTGTAAAAATCTACCAGCTTGAGCACGATCAGTTCACACCAATAAGTAGACTGGTTTCACATTTCGGTTATTACTATAAAACTACAACAAAATCCTAGCACAATGTTGAAAGAAACCGTGAGCTAATAAATACCCAGCATTTTCATATTTGAGAATGGTATAATCTACTGGAAATGAATATGGAGATAGATAGAGTTTATGTTTCAGGTTGATGACCTTTCGGTGAAACTGGAAAAAGTTGGAGATTTAACAAGCAAGTACAGAGACAAGGAAAAGGAGGGAGAGAACGAAAGAACTCTGTGATAGGATGGAGGACAGGTGTGATTAAATACCAAAAAGGTATGTGCAAGGTAATACTGGGGTGGCAATGGAACAAGTTAAAAAACAAAAGATGGGTCTAGATGAGCTGTAAATGGCAACAGCAGAACCATTACCAGCATTTGATGTCTATACAAATAGGACCAGTGATTCTGATCTGAAGTTACTGAAATCAGGGTTGAGTCTGGGAAATTGTAATGCCAAATCAAATGATGAGGTGCTGTTCTTCAAACTTCTGTTGAATTTAATTGGAACAGTATATGGGGCCAAGGACAGAGGTCAGAGTGGGAGTGGCGAGGACAATTCAATTGACAGGTGACCAGAAGCTCAAGGTTGAACTTGTGGGCTGATTGTTTTGCTGAATACCTCCAATCACCCAATCTGCATTTGGTCTACCAATGTAGGAGACTGCATCATGAGCAGTGGATACAGTACACTAAACTGAAACAAGTACAAGTAAATCAATGTTTCAAGGAATGTTTGGGGCCCTAGAAGGAAGGAGGTAAAAGGGCAAAAGTGCAAGGCGGGGCAGGAGGCTGGCTGTTTCAGTTCGAAATCTATTTTAACTATGCAAATTGGGGTACTACCTCCAGCTAGCAAAGCCCAATGCAGAAATTGATTAATTTGTTAGGGCTTGCGCATCCCAATCTGAGGCCCACCTCCTCCTCTCCCCCACCCCCAGAATCTGTTCCCCGGCACCTCCCCATCTATTAAAACACAAACGTGTCATAAAATGACTAAAAATTAAATTTCCAATCTTATGAAGAGCTGTAAAAGTTTCTAGAAGCTAATTCATCACCACTTCACGCTCTGCTCACAAGTTGTGTCGACTACATCTCCCTGTTGTTGGGATTGTTACGTACACAGCCATATTTGTCGGGGGCTCCATACTTGGTGTTGATACAGCCCCACCCCAATGCAATTTTGAGGCACCTCTGCGTAGACTACTTGTACACATTCCATCTACTGATACCGGGTGTTGAGTGACGCAGCCAGCGATAATGGAACGAGTACGGGCCGCTCCCGAACCAAGCAAGTTTCTGTGTTCTTTTGTTGAGATTTTTGTGATTGCTCCTACCAGCCATACAAACATTTTCCAGCCCACTGTCCGTCGCTCCGGTGACTGCCTTACCAACCAACCACCCACCCAGGGGCGAAGTTTCCATAATTGACTGTACAGCGCAGCCACCGGAATTGCCATGCCCTCCTCACCGGCGAACTGAGCTGCCTGTGATCAACAGTAACAATTCGCCAGGACGATGGACAGGAGGCAATCTCCTCACAATAGCTCGGGCTTCTCTGCAGCAGCTGAGCGTGGGTATTGTGAGCACTAATCCCATCATCTGTCCACACTTCACCTAAATTCACAATCTACTCCTCTATCTTGTCATTGATGAGGCATTCCTTACAGACCCTGGCAAGATAGCAAAATGTGTCATGTTGATCACCAAGAAAAAGGTTCATCTATTAAGAAATAAATCCTATTTGACAAATAATCTTGTAATATTTTGTTGCTAAAATGGAATTATAAACACCAGGAATTTCCTTGGGGCTTTTCCCGATGCAGCACTATAATTTTGGCGGAAGTGAGCGGAAACCCAATTTACTCACGGAAACAGGGCTCCCCAAACTTCCAAAATTATGCCAGTGGACAGGATAAGTTGTGAAGAATTTCCAGTTGAAAAATTCTTTAAAAGTCATTAGAGATTTAAAGTGAATATTTTGTTTCTTCACTAATAACCTTAATTATCTGCATTCAGATGCAGTTGATATAGTACATTTAAGATGTGACACACTAGCATAAATATAGTGTTGGGCCTAAAGCTGCTTTAGATAGCTTTCTTGTAGTGTAATTTACCAGTGATTAATTAATGCTGAATATTCTGATCCACTGCATATTAGCTTATAGCCAGAAAGTACACTCATCTAATCATCGGAGTGCCACAAAAGTCACGTCAAAATATTTGAACGAGGAAGAAATGCTGCAAGTCCCCATATGGTAACACAGCTGGCAGAGTTGATCAGAAAATGATACACGAGAAGGGAATACACTTTCTCAGTAAGAGACACATGGTTATGGAGGAGTTTGTGATCATGAGATTCATTACATTTAGAACTGCCACTAAGCCCCCAAATGAAAAAGGAGTCATAAGACAAGTCCTTTGGCTGTTCCAACGAATGAAGATAGGATCCCTTTAAATAACACCAAGCATGTCAACCCTGGCGTTTAAAGTGATCTTCAGCACCTTCCCTGCTCCTGAGATCAATGTGTCCCAGTCCCACTGATTTTAAAATGTATCAATTTATTGCAGTCACGACTGGAGAGGCATCTATTGTCCTAATGTATGACAGTTGTTAATCAAAGTCTTGCCTTCATATTATTGTTTCTGTGGCAAGAAAATCAAATTTCTTCTATGTAGTTTTTAAAACGTTCTTGGTCATCACCAGTCAAATTATAATAACTAAATGTTTACAAGTCTGGAAGATCAGAATTCATATCAATTATTCTTTTCAGTTTGTCAGATATTCATGGGTCTAAGATTTTTATTTGTAAAATAAAAAATGAATGTAGTGTGTTTTTAAATTAAACCAATAATGGTCAACCACCTGGTAAAGTAACAAATCTGTGTTTTCTCAGTTTTCTAAATATTAAAGCATCAATGTACATTAATAAGAAACAATTCAAAAACACATAGATCAATTTGAAAGCCTTCAAACACTGAATATACAATCCTCAGATTTAGCACACAATGCTGTGTTGGCTTAACTCTTGGTTATCTGGAAAGTTCATAAGTGGGTTTCCGCCAGGTGCTGCGGTTTCTTCCCACAGCCAAAGACTTGCAAGTTGATAGGTAAATTGGCCATTGTAAATTGCCCCTAGTGTAGGTAGGAGAATTGAGGGAAGATGGGGATGTGGTAGGGAATATGGGATTAATGTAGGATTAGTATAAATGGGTGGTTGATGGTCGGCACAGACTCGGTGGGCCGAAGGGCCTGTTTCAGTGTTGTACCTCTCTATGCATCTATCTATGTAAGTAAACACATGGTTAGGAACCTAATATAACAGAGATTTGTTAAAAGTTGAATCTATAAATTCAGGTTCTTAGAGATTTGAATACAATTATAGTTTCTGGACTCAAATTAAATGGTTTGAAAATGGAAAAGAAATTATCCTGAGCTACATTTACATGGGCATAGTCCAATTGCACTACAAGTCTGCTGTTAAACTAGTACTGACTTCAATGGTAGTGCTATAAAGTAAATGAGGACTCTCTTGACCAGTGAATAGCTAAGTGATACAGAACACAAATTACTGCCCTGGGCTCTGCTGGGGTTATATCTGGCATCAGCACCCTGATCCCCAGTAATCGAGGTTGAGATTGGGTAGGGTGGGGTGGCTGATCACCAGGACTGTAGACACAAAAACAAGAAATGCCGGATTCACTCAGCAGGTCTGGCAGCATCTGTGGAAAGAGAAGCAGAGTTAACGTTTCGGGTCAGTGACCCTTCTTCGGAACTGACAAATATTAGAAAAGTCACAGATTATAAACAAGTGAGGTGGGGGTTGGGCAAGAGATAACAAAGGAGAAGGTGCAGATTGGACCAGGCCACATAGCTGACCAAAAGGTCACGGAGCAAAGGCAAACAATATGTTAATGGTGTGTTGAAAGACAAAGCATTAGTACAGATTAGGTGTGAATATACTGAATATTGAACATCAGCAAGTGCAAACCTGAAGAAGAACAACCTGACAAAAACAGTGGGTAAGCAAACTGAACAAACTAAGATGAAATGAAATAAATGCAAAAAAAGATTGTAAAAAATGTAAAAAGGAATGCAAAAAAAAGGAAGAAAAAATAACTAAAAATGAAAGTAAAGTGGGGGGCTGTCATGCTCTGAAATTATTGAACTCAATGTTCAGTCCGGCAGGCTGTAGTGTGCCTAGTCGGTAGATGAGATGCTGTTCCTCGAGCTTGCGTTGATGTTCACTGGAACACTGCAGCAATCCCAGGACAGAGATGTGAGCATGAGAGCAGGGGGGAGTGTTGAAATGGCAAGCAACCGGAAGCTCAGGGTCCTGCTTGCGGACTGAGCGGAGATGTTCCGCAAACCAGGACTGTTGAGTTGGGGGGAGAACTCCTGCTCCATCCGTCTTCACAGCAGTTTTTAAAAAAATAAATACATCTAACACTTAACTTTTGTTGGTGGCCACGGATGCCACTGGAGAATGCCAAGCATAGCAAGACTGATAAGGTCTTGAAAAGCAAATTAGGGGCATTACATCATTTAAGGAGTCAATAATTTACACATTCAAGGAGTCTAATGGCTGTTTTAAGCATTTGCTTGGGACACCTATAAATTAGTTCCACTACCAAACTCCTGGGGCCTAATGCCTGTGTAGATTGGCCGCAGGTCACTGCTAAATTGCCCTGAAAAATGGCATAATGCCTGTAATTTTCTACCCCAAAGAATCTTACAGCAAAAAAAGAGGCAAATCATTCCAGAGTGACTACATCAACTCTCTGAAAGGGCAGAATGATTAGTCCTAGTCTTTTCCTCATACCCTTTTAAATTGTTTCTTCAAATATTTATCCATTTCACCTTTAAAAGCTATTATGGATTCAGTTTTTGGTAGGGAATTCCATGTCCTAAAAACACTGCATAAAAATAGTTCTTATAACCAATCTCTTCGATTTTGGTGATTTTTTTACATTTTTACTCTAGTTACTAAATTACTGACCAGTAGAAAAAAAATCTTCTGTTTATCTAATCAAAACTCCTCATAACTTTTGCATCTCTATTAGATCTTCTAGTAATCTTATCCATTTTCGCCCGAGTATATCCTTCCATTCTTGGCATCATCTTAGTGAATCTCTTCTGTAACCTTTCTATGGCCTTGACATCCTTCCTAAAGTAGGCACACAAAACTGGATAAAATAATCTATCTGTAGCCTTAGCAGTGATTTGTAGGGGTTGAACATAATCTTTGTTTTGTACATCATGCTCCTATTTATAAATTCTACATACCCATATGCCTTTCCTTTAAGTTTTTAAATCAACTCCTGCTCCTAATGGAAAAGAAAATCAGGCAGGTTGTATAATGGTGGCCAATTAAATGTTGCCCATTTTGCACCATTGTCCATGGTTAAAATTCCTCCTAAAATAAAAGCAAAATACTGCAGATGCTGGAAATCTGAATTAAAAACAGAAAATGAAAGTTCACAGACCTGAAACGTTAACTGCTTCTCTCTCCACAGATGCTGCCAGACCTGCTGAGTATTACCAGCATTTTCTGTTTTTATTTAAAATTCCTCCTATTCTGCACTAAACACAAGCACTTGAGAGTGCATAAATTGAATTATGCTTCAGAGCACACAAATAGAAGTTCATGATTCCCCATATGGTGCATCCTCGATCTTGTCCCAAGGATCACCAAGGCATAGAACAAGCAAGGCTCTTACGTTATTTGCTTAGATCATTTATGGTGCATTGCAGAATAACATTTAAGAGGCATCTGCTTGTGGTCCATTCTGCCCCTTGTAAAGTGCTTCGAAATGTTCTTCTAGATAGTGGAGCTGTGTCTACGATATTGGTTATTGTTTGCAAACAGGTCACAGGAGTCCTCCCACTCAGGAAACAACAGGGGCCAACATGAGAGGGGAAATAACAAAATGAAAACTACTGCAATATGCCAAGAGAGGGTAGAAACCCTCAGCAGCCTGGATTTTTGTGAAGAGTATGAAGTGGGGGGAATGGATCATGGAGCAGTTCCATCCCATCAGTACCAGTCACATCTCTCCTGCTTTGCTCCTTCCAGAACATTCTTTAAAAAAAATTAAGTTTTAAAAAAACAATTATTATAAAAGTTACTATAAATAAAGGTACATAAGGTGCTTGGAAAAGTAATAATCTGGGCTTCATCTATTCAGGTTTGCACTCCAGAATATAATTGGTAAAGCATAAAAGAGTAATATGGTAGGTTTCGACAGACATAGTTTTACTGTACTCTCGTATCCATTAAATGTAGAAATAAGCTTTGTATGGCACATAATGATGATCCTCCTTGATTACAACTACCCTTCCAAGTCAACATTAATTTACTACTAGCTGTACTAATGGGCATGCTGAATTGTGCAGAAGGAAAACCAGCTTATCATTTGCCCTGTATGCAAGTCCTATTTGTCGAAGTGTGGATATCATTTATGCCTCAATGATAAAAGGAAAACTGGGACCTGTGGGTAGAGCAATGAAAAGCTGCACATATTACACAGAAAGAATAATTAGCAGATGGTTCAAAGCAATCTAGTGGGCATGTTGAATAACTGCGTCTATCAGTTGAAGCTAACCAGGTTCTGATTTGAAATGTGTTGTAGTGTTAGACAAAGGAGGCAGGTGCATTTAATCCTTTTACAACAAAGAATTTCCAGTCCTACATTTTACATGCAGTGCATTTGTTAGCATGATTAATATTCTCAAGAGTAAAGCAAGATCTTTTTATTTAGATTTGTTCTTCTTTACTAGTTTTGAATGGAAAGCCTGAGGTGCTGATTTGAACTTAATTCATAAAGAGATTGATTGCTTGCTGCCTCTCTACAGTTCATTTAAAGCTAAAACTCTTTAGACCAGGCAGATTGTTCCAGCACAATAGCATTATTAACACCACACCACCATACACTTTCTTAATATAAAAGCCAAGCAGTTACGGACTTTGCTTAGAAATGTACATACTCCAAACAGCAGCACCCTGGCAGAAGCACTGTAACTGCATTAGCAGTATTAGTCTAAGATTAAATAGCTATGCAGAGAGGCAAGTGCCTGTTTAAGCATTAAAACAATGTAAAAATCGCTGAACACACTCTATGGGGTGTGTGTGTGGGGGGGGGGGAGGTGGGGGGGGCGGGTGGAATTGGCACCAGAAATGAGGCTGTAGTGCTCCAAATATCAGTGGGATAAACTTACTGCCTTGTTCCTGCTCCTGATCTAGACAATGCCATTCTGTAAGGGATTTACTGCTGGGCAACCAGATTGTCCATCTGCTTCAGCCGGTAGGTCCATCTTTTGTGGAAGGCAGAGTCCTATGATGAGTGTAGGACCCCTACATTGATTTTAGGAGACAACTGGGTGGAGTCTAAAATTATTTTGTGGGGCCAAGGACAGCAAGAGTATTCCTCTCAGGTTCACAGGAGAAATGTGGGCCTCTTCCCCCGCACCTCTTTTGATACTGGCCGGGTCGAGTTAGACAT
Organism: Heterodontus francisci; assembly: GCF_036365525.1. Lineage (NCBI taxonomy): Eukaryota > Metazoa > Chordata > Chondrichthyes > Heterodontiformes > Heterodontidae > Heterodontus > Heterodontus francisci. The sequence continues at coordinate 73,598,492 of NC_090379.1, forward strand.
CGTTCTGGGTTGCCCGATGTTGTGCCAGCTCAGAGCTGGTGCTCTGCAGTGGGATGCGTGTTTGCCTGTCATTGGTGGCACGGTATTGAGACGTAACCCTCAAATTGGATCTCATGTCAGTGGCTGCTCTGCGTGCTCCTAGTTAAAATTCACCCCTGGTCCAGCTTGGTCAACTCATCCATTTTTCAATTAACTACAGTACAGAGGTGTTTAGATTACGTATTGGACCAGCTGTATTCTGCATTGTGCATCTTTGCAAAGCAGTTTCAGCTGCACAGTAACACAAAATGTAGTGTAATTGCAAGAGAACTAATTTGAGTTCAGCTTTTAGATAGTAAAAGGAGGTTGTCTCACAATGGGCTTCACACCAGCTGCAGGAAGCTTCAAATTTTTTTCAAGCAAAGCTCCTCATTGATGTTCTGGCTTGATGGTTGGACACAATGGGGTAGATCTTGACTTTGTGCGATAGTGTAAAACGGGTGATAGCGAGTTGCAAATGTAAACAGCCAATTTGCTATCACCGCTTTATGCTCTTACACAAAGTCAAGTTCTGCCCTGTTTTCCTTGATGAGTTTCCTGCCATCAGTAAAGCTTTGGCAGGCTGTGTGCCAGGTTCTTTTATGTCAATTATACTCTGTCGATTGATTAGTTTGAATTGGATAAAATCCCATGGGATGCAGGGAAATACAGCAAGGGGGATACAAAATTGACTCAGTGGCAGGAAACAAAGGGTAATTGTTGACGGGTGTTTTTGCAGTTGGAGGGCTGTTTCCAGTGGCATTCCGCAAGGCTCAGGACTGGGTCCCCTGCTTTTTGTGGTATATATTATTGATTTGGACGTAAATGTAGGGGACATGATCAAGAAGTTTGCAGACGACACAAAGATTGGCCGTGTGATAGATAGCGAAGAGGATAGCTGTAGGCTGCAGGAAGATATTGATGGTCTGGTCAGATGGGCAGAAAAGTGGCAAATGGAATTCAACCTGGAGAAGTGTGAGGTGATGCATTTGGGGAGGTTAAAAAGGCAAAGGAATACACGATTAATGGGAAAATACTGAGAAGTGTAGAGGAAGTGAGGGATCTTGGTGAATGTCCACAGATCCCTGAAGGTAGCAGGACAGGTCGATAAGGTGGTTAAGAAGGCAAATGGAATCCTTCCCTTTATTAGTCGAGGTATAGAATATAAGAGCAGGTTATGCTGGAACTGTATAACTCATTGGTTAGGCCACAACTTGAGTACTGTGTGCAGTTCTGGCCACCTCATTACAGAAAGGATGTAATTGCACTAGAGAGGGTACAGAGGAGATTTACGAAGATGTTGCCAGGACTGGAAAAATGCAGCTATGAGGAAAGATTGGATAGGTTGGTGTTGTTCTCCTTGAAACAGAGAAGGCTGAGAGGAGATCTGATTGAAATGTACAACATTTTGAGGTGCCTGGATAGATTGGAGGTGAAGGGTCTATTCACCTTAGCAGAGAGGTCAGTGACTAGGGGGCATAGATTTAAAGTGATTGGTAGAAAAATTAGAGGGGAGTTGAGGAAAAGTTTTTTCACCCAGAGGGTGGTGGGGGTCTGGAAGTCACTGCCTGAAAGGGTAGTTGAGTCAGAAACCCTCAACTCATTCAAAAGGTGTCTGGATATGCACCTCAAGTGCCGTAATCTGCAGGGCTACAGACCAAATGCTGGAAGGTGAGATTAGAATGGGTGGATTGTTTTTTGGCCGGCACAGACAAAATGGGTCAAGTGGCCTCTTTCTGTGCCTCAAACTTTCTATGATTCTATTCTAATTCTGGTAAGCTGGTGTCTGTGAGCTAGCTTCCGGTGTTTAAACTGCTAAATCTGGCGCCCTTATCCCAGCAATGAATGTAGGGGTCAAAGGTTTCATTTTATTCCAATTATTTGCTTTTTACACAGCCACTATACAATGGGCCAGAATATTCATGGTTACAGCTCAACAGTAAGTGGCTGCAGTTCCTGCCCAAAACTGTCTGAAGTGTCTTCTCACCCATCAGTCTAAATAACTGCCCCTTGGTTATATGGCCTGGATATTAAAAGAATAAATTCAAAATCTAGAGTTTCCAACTAACCGCAGAGGTTAGTAGGTAAGCTAAATGTTTATATGCCAACACACTTTATATTCTGTATGTGGTCAACTATCTTTTTGTAAGTTAAAATATGGATTTTAAAAATAATTGTCTGCAGAGGATCATCGAAAAAATGACAATAAAAAAAAAACTATTACTTGTGCTTTACCACCAACATACACTTTCTGTACCGGCCCCATCATTTTGACTCTTTAACCTCTGATGCCTGCTGACATGTTTAAGAGCTCTCAAGTGTCCTTTCAATATTCCAGTATGACTGCTCCTGTATTACTGCACTGCAGAACTAAGCCAGAATTGGTCACTAAGCATTGCATTACACATGAAACCCTGTGAACTGAGCAGTGCATTGCACAAGGGTCCCTTATGAAATCAGTGCATCATAAAGAAAACCTCTCTAGATTCAGCTGTTAAAAATTGATCATTATTTAATATGTACTGTTTTAAAAGTTGCCAGTGGCATTGCTGAAATTATGCATTATTTTCATTATTGAATCTGCTTAACTTTGATTTCAGAATTTATTTTGTGTGTGTATCAAAGAGCATGATTTTCCTGTTATCTACCTTTTCAGAATATCTAAATACTAAATTACTGAAAGTACAGGGTGTTCACTTCTTTTTACAGTTAATGCCTGGAGGCAGAGTTTGACCTTGAGAATAAACTGGGAAAACAACACCAAGAAAACCGTGACTGAATATTATTAACTGTCCCTTGCACTATTCCCTTGATATAAGGATCATGATGCGGTGTTGATATTATTATATCACTATGTAACATAATTAAAAATATAGGTCTGATGCCTAGCAGTTGTGCTGGACCGAAGGTAAATGTCAAACATGCCTGAGTGAACAAAAGGCTTTTTAATATGTAATTATTTGTTTTGTTTAGACTTATATCCTTCCTGTTTGAACAATGTTTAGTTTTGTCATGATTAAATTGCTCTGTCTTGACACAGACTATAACTCTCAGCTCTGACTCTCCTCTGTCTCACACTGTGTAGGTTGTCAGACACTCAAGGTCTTTGCTGGCACTGTCTGAATCTGTTCACATTAATAAGGAGTTCATCTCAGCAGAACACAGAGACTGGCAATTTAAGAAATAAAGTGCAAGGAATAACACAGTTGTTACTCATGCAATAATTTCCAGGCAATTAGTTTGCATTTATTCAGCTTGCCTCCCATTCACTAGTTGAAAGACTGTAACATCTGCCCACAAGACACAATTGGTTTCTCAAAAATTCCAGCACCCACCATATTTATGAACCCTCATTAACTCTGATGAACATTTGTTTTATCTGATGAACCGATTCGAGAATGGATGAAAAGTAAATAACAATACCAATACCTGATACAGTGCACATTTTTTATATTACAGCAGGGCCAAGTCCATGTGTTGTTTGGAATAGGATTGTCCACAGTAAGGTGGAGAGCCAGTGAAATAGGGAAATAACAAGGTAAAAGGATCTCAGTATCGTTTCGGTAAATTCCAATGTCTGTGGGTTTTATTACTGTGCTGTGATAAATACATAATACTAGCAAAACTGCTATAGGTTGACCCCTTGTTTCACTATGATTTTTCAGGTCCTGAATTAATCTAATTGTGCTGGCAGTAAATGCTGTCTGGGTTTTATGAAGTCAAAAAGTAGAATTTAGCATCTATATCATGCAACTTTTGTTGTTTATGTGTTTGTTGCTAAAACCTTCCACGTCACTGTTGTTCCTTATATAATTGATTGTTTCAGTGTAGTCAGATCAGTAAAACCACAGAACAGGCTTAAATTAGACTATGCAGAATTCCCAGATTCCATATTCTTTTGGGAGGTTGAATTTTGCCTGGTGTGCTTGACCTGGACTTTTGTAACTTATATTTCAGGTTCAGAATTTCTTTCTTAACATTAAGCCTGCAGCCTAAAATTTCAAATGGGTTCACAATGGGGATTTGAAGTGTTAAATAGTACAGTCCCCACCCCTTATAGTGGGCATGTTGGTGCCAATGTGATTTGCCTGCTATATATATTGGATGGTTCAAAGGAAAATACTAGAACCACCAAGTAGCGAGTGATGCCTAAGCCTCAAGGGTGAGTGTGGTGATGTCCCAGTATTCTTATCCAAGGTCCATACACCTGTACTTTGCAGCGGGAGCACCACATGGGCCCAGCATGGGGCAGGATTTGTCCTGCAGGCCTCTGAACCCCAGCGTGAGGTTCAAATGGGGATCAGAACCCCGCACAGTGTGGGGAACAGTCACTCACCTGTGATTTACCCCAAATTGACCAAATAATGGCCAGAGACCAGATTTGCAGCCCAATTAAGGAGGCCCCCCAGCTTGGATGTCCTAACAGGTAAGTGAGGGAGAGGGCACCCCAAAATGAAAGCAAATTCTCTCGAACTTTTTGGAATGTAAAATAAAAAGTAGATCCAGCAGCCAGGCTGGGGTGGGGAGTGGGGTTGGGGGGGAGTGGGATTGCGAGGAGTTCTCGCACAGGGCGACCGGCGGCTGTAGCTGAATCTAGGCAGGCGGGAGGGCCTCTACGACTACCAGGAGCACTAGCCCCTGGTCTGTGGCCAGGAGGCGGCCTCCAGGCAATTGTATTTTCCCCTTCACCTGCAGGGACCTGGAGGCTGACTGGAAAATCCCAGTCGGCTGCAGTGTTTTGAGGACTGCATTGTACACGTTGTTCACTTGCGCTACCATGCACACATGAGCCAGCAGAGGAAGATGAAAGTGAAAGTAAAACAGAATAAAGAAGACTCCATTATATTCAACATCATATTGTCTCAGTCTCTGCCTCGTATTTCTTACTAAACTTGGCTAAACCTCACTCCAGTTCTGAGAACATTATAATGGTGATGAGGTAAAAAGAAAACGGATGGTGAAAAACAGGAACTATTGCTTTCAGATATGACATTTTTGGAAGGTTTCAGTCAGATTTCTGAAGACACTATTTTAAGTTGGAGGCTGTGTTAGGGTGACACACAGGAAGCTTGCACAGTGTATACACAAACTCTGATCTCTCCAAAATAATCATACAACCAAAAAATAATAATCTTGGATCATTGCAGAGAAGTTTCCTCTGAAACGAACGCAATCCCAGATCCTTTATCATACATTATCGCTGTGTTACTGATCAATACGGCATTGTCTGTGTCCAATCTACCAGCTTTTGATGTGCATTCAGAGCCCTCATCTGTATCCCCACATTGGCAAAAGTGGCTGCGATGGTTCAAAGGTGCGATGACAGGTTTTGCAGATGATACAAGGAAAAATGCCTTGCTTCTACACTATGGAAGTAAAGAATTTGAAGATATATTTGAGACACTTACACCTGAGCAAAATGACTGACTCAGCAAAAAAATGCACTAATGACCTACTTCACACCCAAGAAAAATACCATATATGAAACCATCGCTTTTTGCTTAGTGCGTCAGAAGACAAATGAAACAATTGCCTCAATCGCTTGCAATATTGGTCAAGTAGAAACTAAATGTGACTTCAGTGATGTTGAACATGTCAAATGGGAAATCAAAACACAAATAATTGAAGGCTTTCTCTCCAGTTAACTATGCCAAAAAGCACTCGAGAAAGACAGAAAGCTGTCAGAGCTGCTGGAGTTAGCAAGATCACTATCGCTCTGAGTCCAGAGCTATTGAAGTTGAAGTTGCTGACAATAACTACCACACTCCAAGTCCAACTCCTGTGAACACTATTCATCGTCATGTGCTAGGAAACCACCTGCAAAGCAACAGCTGTCTCGCACATAGGGCTGAATTTTACCGGCCCCAATACCGCGGGGGCCAGTAAAGTTCTGCAGAGAGAGGCCCATCTCAACCCACGACACCGAGAAGGGCCCGCCACAAATTACCGGCGGCGGGGAGGGGACCTCGGTGCAACCCCCCCACCGCACGGCAGCGTACCACAATTAGCATATGTTAAATGGTACTTACTTTTGCTGATTATACAACTCGCAGCCTCTCCATTGACACTTCCAGATTTTTCGATGAATGGGCAGCCGTCACGTGCCATCCCGTTCATGATTGGAAAAGCCAGCAGGTCCACAGAGACAGAGGTTATGTTTCTTTTCAGGGGTCTCACTCTGCATTCTTAAAAGGTGGAGGGAGGGGGTATACACAGGGATCTCACTCTGCATTCTTAAAGGGAGGGGGTCTGGGATTATTGGAGGGAATGCTCTGCTTGCATGAAGGGAGGTACTGTGTACCATCCCTCCGTTAACAGTGCATGCTTTGTGTTTGTGAAGGAGCAATGGCACACTAGGCACCCTGTGTGTGGGGAGGGTGCCAGAAAGGGCAGGAGCATTAAGGTTGTATGGATGGTGGGGGCAATCGATTAAGCTGGTAGAATCTTGATGTGGTCATGCTGTGCCACTCTGAGTGTTGACCAAGATTGGCAATGCCATGGCATGCCACATAGTTGACCCAGGAAAGCAGCTGATGTACCCGTCAATACCAATCCATGCCCTGTTAGGAACCTTCAAATACATGCAGGGTTCAACTTTTTTTGTCACATGAAATAGGTATGGCTCATCCTACATTGTGTGAGGATCTGTATGCAACAGAAGCAAAATCAACAGGCAGGTGTGATCCATGTAGAGGCCCCGATTGTGAGCAGCAGCCCCCATTATGTTTGCCATGCATCTACAGGCCCCACATGACATGCCATCGGATGTCAGAGCACCTGTGTCAGAGGAGATTGCGCAGGTAGAGAGGATGGGTGACATGTCTCTGTGCCCTGCTCAAGGATGACCTGCAGCCCATGGGCTCCCCAGTGGACATCCTGTGACCCTGTTCCTCATAGTGGTAGCAGTTCTCAAGCCTGACACCTCTGCAGCTTTTTCGGGGCCCACCAGAGACCTTTGAGGGGTCACACAGTCAGCAGTGCACCACTGCATCAGGGAGGTCACCAGTGCCCTGCACGGGAGGGCCAGTGAGAATGTCCGCTTCAGGACGGACTCTCACAGCCAGGCCCAGAGGGTCATTGGTTCTGGCACCATTGCCGGAGAACCATAGGTTGTAATGTTCATAGACTGCACTCATGTGGCCATCAGGCCTCCCGCCACGCTACCGCCTGCAGACATCACCATTAAAGGAGTCCTATCAATCTAGGTGAAGCTGGTATGTGATCACCAGAGATGCTTGCTGCAAATGTGTGACCGCTTCTCAGGCAGCTGCCGTGATACCTGGGTCTTGCATCAGTCCCGGCTGCCACCGCTGTTCACTGAACTGGCTCAGATGGAGGGGTGGCTTCTTGGAGATAAGGGCTAACCTTTGCAGACATGGCTCCTGACACCAATGAGAGACCCACCATTGCTGCAGAGGAGAGATACAATGCCAGCCACTGAGCTACATGAGCCACCATTGAGCAGGAGATCTGCATGTTGAAAGAGCGCCTCCAATGCCTGTATGGATAGGGTGATGCCCTGTACTATGGGCCGAAAAGGTCAGCTCCTTTCTTTACTGCTCTGCAGAACTATGAACCCAATAGAGACAGGCCTGGCATGATGAGGAGAGATGTCAACAGGATTCTTCCTCGGACTATGAGGATGCTGAGGACCTGCAACATGAAAGACGCATGGGAGGGCAGATGGCACCCAGGCTGTACACGCAGGGCTAGCAGTGAGCTAGGGATGTACGGAAATAGCTTATCAGACAAAGGCTGTCTGCTCCATAGGAACTGACATGAGCTCTGCAAGCCACACATCACCCTCGCTCACCTGCTGTGCACCAGTCCACATCTGCAGCATCCCTGTGTAAACCATTAGAGGTAGCAGTTGACTGAGCCAATGTCCATGTCATTACATCCGTGGAGACACTCATGAGTAGTGGTGGCATGGTAATGCTGTTATTGCATATGTTGGCTCTTCTGAAGGACCAACGGTGCAAAGGGATGTGACATTGGCACTACATGCTAGCACACATCATTAACACAGAGAAAAGGACACACATGTTGGTGAGGAACATTTAGTGAAAGACGTATTTACATTGCTGTGACACCTGTGCATTTTCATTTGTGTTAGTGTGTTCTCTTTAAACCTCTAAAACCTTTTATGGTCTATTTAAGTCTCACGTCCTGGAATGTGCAAATTTGCGATTATTCACCCAGGTGCGGCACGCCCACAAGAAGGAATGTTACACTTGAGTTGGAGAAGAAGATCGCAACTTCACAGGACACTGGGACACAGCAGGGTAAGTATGTGGTAGCAAAGCGGAAAGTGCTGGGGTCACTCAGCAGGTCAGGCAGCATTTGTGGAGAGAGAAGCAAACTTAACTTTGAGGTCTGTGAACGTGGACAAGTTAACTCTGCTTCTCTCTCCACAGATGCTGCCTGACCTGCTGGATTTCTGCAGCACTTTCTGCTTTGCTGCCAGATTGACAGTAGCTCCACTCTTCAGCAGTCAGGTAAGTATTCTTTGACAGCTGTCAGGAAGCAGGTGCTGGGGTGCTTAAAATAGGTCCCCAGCACCTGCTGCACACCTGTCAAAACTCTCGCTGCTCCAAATGTCCCGCCTCTCCCCATGTAATATGGGGAGGGCGGCTCGGTGCCATGATTCTAATGAGTCCCCGCGCATAATATATCACGGGGGCTCTGCGGCGGCTGCTAAATGCAGGCGCCCCGCTGAGTTGAAAGGGCGCTGCCGCGCAGCCATAGAGTTGCAACTTGTCCAAAGAATGTTTCCACTGTGGCAGTGATTACCAACACTGGACAGAGTGTCCTGCTACTGGTAAACAGTGTAAAGCTAGTGGAAAACCCAACCATTTTGCTCATGTTTGTCACCCATCAGCAAAATCAACTACTAAGACCAATACCAACAGAAGAGTGCCATGTATATATATACCACAGCAAAAAAGTGAGAGAATGTAACTAATGTAGAGGTGGATAACCCTGAACATACATTTGAGCACTCTCTCAGACACAGCAAACAGCCACGTGTGGCAGTGACTATTGGCTGCTCAAACCTAGGTGCTCTCATAGAAACAGGAGCATCTGTCAATGTCATGGGAGACAAATCATTCAATCAAATTCAGGACTGCCCACTCTCTGCAAACCAGGGAATACAAAAAATTTCCCTTACAACTGTGACAAACCGCTGAAAATTCTCAGATGTTGAAGCCATTGCAAACGCTGCAGATCTGACAAATGTGCAAGAAGTCCGGAGTCTGCTAGGACTCGTCACACACTGTAGTTGTTTCATTCCTGACCTCACTATGCTATCTGCCCCCCTACACTATCTGACAAAAGTGACCACTAATTGGGAATGGACTAAATCACACAAACAGGTGATACACCCGATCAAACGACGCTTATCAGCAAGTTGCACAAATGCCTATTTTGACCCTGAGAAAGCCATCCAGCTAGTTGTGGATGCAAGCCCGGTTGACTTAGGTGCAGTTCTTGTACAGAAAGACAAGACAGGTAACCCATCAATTGTTGCGATGGCAAACACATCATTAATGCCTGTAGAGCAATGTTATTTGCAAGCAGAGAGAGAAGCGCTCTCAATCATATGGGGTATCTCACACTTTCATCTCTACCTATATGGAAGCGAGTTTAAAGTAATAACCGATTGTAGACCACTAGTGAGTTTGTTCAACAATCCACATAGCAAACCATCCACTCAAATAGAACGTTGGATACTCAAACTAGAAGAGCACATGTTCCATGTTGAATATCAACCAGGCAAGCTGAACCCAGCTGACTACCTTTCACGACATCTGTTGCTGACAGTCAGTCCTACTAGACGTGAGGAGAAGGTGCCTGATCACTATCTTAACTACATAAGCATAAATGTGATGCCAAAGTTGTTAAAACTAGCCGACATTAAAGCAGCAACAAAACAAGATGAGACTTTGCAATCATGTATGAAGGTTATAAAGTTATGAAACTGGAAAGACATGATCGAGAAAGCGTCGACAAACGAAATCGCTGGCACACTACAAGGTCTTCACAATGTTCAAAATGAGTTCACTGTTACAACCACATCTGATCTCGTCTTATGCAACAACTGCAGTGTCATTCCACACTCATTAAGGGAATACGTTGTCGATATAGCACATGAAGGACACCAGGGAATAGTTAAGACCAAACAACTCCTTAGGGAAAAGGTCTGGTTCCCAGGTATTGACCTCATGGTAGAGCATAAAATCAATCAGTGTTTGCCATGTCAAGCAACTACAATGTTAAATCCTTGTGATCCTCTCAAGATTTCTGAACTACCTCCAGGACCATGGATTGACGTTAGTGTTGACTTCACAGATTTTCCCACAGGTTAACACCTGCTTGCTGTCACTGATGACTATAGAAGATTCCCAGTCGTGGAATTAGTTATGTCAGCTTCAACGAAAGCAGTCATCCCAAAGCTTGACTAGATCTTAGTCTTATTTGGAATCCCTCAAACAATAAGAAGTGACAATGGACCCCCATTCAACAGTGATGAGTTCAGCAAATTTGTAAACTACCTCGGGTTCATTCATCAGAAAATCACACCCCATTGGCCAAGAGCATCCCCCTCCCATCACGCCTCTAGATAAAAAGCCCGGGGGCAGGATGGAGCCAGGAACTGGCATGCCGGCCGGCATTGCGAAATTCCATGCCTACCCATCTCTCTTCCCACCCCTGGCAGGGGCTAAAGCTCCGGCCCATGGTGTCAACTTCATAATTGACCGTAAAGGAAACGGTAATAGTATGCGCTTTTTGGTTGATTTGAATGATTGCCCGATTTAAACATGGACATCGTAAGTGTTTGGGACCATATGTAGAGGTAGGGTCATTAACCCAAACATTTCATATTGTTGTGAGAAGATCCTTGCAGCATCTAAGAGTCCTGGTATCATTCTATTCTATTCAAATAATTGGGCTTCGCAAATGCAGGTGCTGGGGAACGCCCATTCTCATTGAAGGTGGGCATTCAGTAACTATGACTGACACCCTGCTGGACCAAGCCTCCATCATATTGACTTAGAGTGAGCAGTCCATCGAGATTCACTCTCTGTATCTCCCAGATATGGAGTGGTCTCTGTTCTTGCAGCAGCGGTAAAGAAGCTGTGGTTTAAACGATGGAAGCAACTTAGCTTCAAAGGCTTAGCTAAAGAAGTCCATGTTACTCTGCTGAGTTTGTATTATTTTCCATAAGTGAGGAGTGTAAGGAAATTGATTGTATTTACTGTGAAAACATGTGCACTGCTCATTCAAGGATTTTCTATAAATAGACCAGTTAACAGTCTCACCCTGTAATTTTGCAGTTTTCCTTCAAAGAAAGTCAAATTCATGTGGCTGCACGTGTTATTTCAGTAGTCAGTGTATTGAGTAAGAGTTCCATATTACAATCCCAAGGTCACACTATCATTTATTGTAGGGTATGCAAAGTCCACTTACAGGAGTGGCTGCTCATATTGAATCTGAGAGCATATCTAGTGCATAATCCTGTAAACTGTGACAGGCTTTAACAGGAACAAGGTTGTGGGATGAAATTCATACACCATGACTTCACAATATCCTCCCTTACCGTTACCTACTAGTGTGTTTTTGAAACAAAGTGGAATTTCTGCACAGGATGAGTATGGGAACATGCGAGTCTGACCACACACAGTTGGACTGCTGCCCAGCAGAGCAATATAAAAAATGTATGATAAAAGAAGGCAAACCTAACACAAGCAGAGTTTCTGTTTTCCTGCTGTATTTCACTTATTAAATAGGTGTTGTTTATTTTGAATTTCCAAATTTTAAGTGAAGCTTTTCTGTTAAACATCAAATGACTCAAAAATATAGCCTCAATTTTGTTTTCTTAATTAGCTAGATTGAAGGACCATCATAGGGTACAAGCAAATCTGTGTATTTTATACCTTGAGAATGGTAAACAATAGCCAACATACAATCATTATTATTTATTAACAACTTGGGCCAAGGCTCAGAGTCTCAATTTAACAATAGTTATAGTTCATATGTAAAAATAATTTGGATTTCTCTTTCATGCATTTTGTACTTTATCAATAAATTTCATTTTTACTGTTGGCTTTTACACTAGTCTGCAATGAAAAAGGTTGATTTTTTTTTTTGCTACCCACATAAAGTAACATAAACCTCCATTTTGTATTTTTGTTGGTCTTGTTCCCAGAATGCTCCTGTTTCAGTGATAGCACAATCTTAATGAATAAATACAGTAAATTATAAACAGAATTAAATAAAATTAAAACACAGAGCACAATACATCACTGCACCCTTGATGTAAAGTCTTCTTTAAGTTTGGTGCCAAAAACAATTCCTTTTGTGCAGCATGAAACTCATATTAAATAACATTAAACATGAGCTTTAAATAAATCATTTGCTGCATGGGTAGCAAATAAAATCTTTTTCATTATAGAACAGTGTAAAAAGCCAACTGAATTATCCATATTAGCTTTAGTTTCCTTTTGTTTGTTTTTGATAGTATTTACTGAGACCATGGACTGAATTTTACCAGCCTCTCAAGGTCAGGGGTTGTGGTGGGGAGGCCCGTAAAATACTTGCGGGAGTGGCCCGCTACGACCCTCGACGCTCGGAAGGCACCTCTGCATTTTACTGGCGGTGGAGAGGCCTCGGTGCAGCCCCACCACTGCTCGGCAGTGGGGCCTTCATTTAAATCTTAAAATTATGTAAAACAAATGCAAATCCACTTATCTGGTCCTGGAGTCCTTCTCACGCTGATATAACCGCCGCAACCTGCACGCCTTTGAAACTCCATACGGAGTGGAGGGGGAGAGGACTGAAATTATCAGGGTGGGCGGGGGGCGGGGGGTAACGGGGAAAGCTTTTTATCTTGGCTGTTGGAATGGTGGGAAGGGGCTGAAGGGCAAAAGTGATGAGGTTGGGGGAAGGGGGAAGTTCAGGGTGGGAATAAAATTAATGCTGGTCATATTGGCATATGAAACAGCCATTGTGGGGGGCTGGGAAAGGTCCTCCTGCTTTTGATTTTTATTTTAAAAAAATTAACAAAGTACTTTCTCTTTCAACATCCAAATTTTTGTTAAGGGCTAGAAGCCTTTTAAAAATGGCGCCAGCGCCTGCACGGTGGCACCAGGCACCATTGCAGGGGCAGAGCAGCCGCCCCAGCTTCAAAGCACGCCTCTGTAAAGTGTGACGTGCTAATAAAATTCAGCCATATATTTGTTAATGAAATATAAACAGATTCAATTAATACTTTGGAAACAGATGCTGCCACATATATCCTGACTTGGAACTATATCACCTTTCCTTCACTGTCATTGGGTCAAAATCCTGTAACTCCCTTCCTAACAGCACTGTGGGTGTACCTACCCCGCATGGACTGCAGCGGTTCAAGAAGGCAGCTCACCACCACCTTCTCAAGGGCAATTAGGGATGGGCAATAAATGCTGGCCTAGCCAGCGATGCCCACATCCCATGAATGAAAAAAAAAATGGGAGCTAGTTGAATTCCCAAAAGTAAAGATAATCTTGCAACAATGTGTAACAAACATTCATATAGAGTAAATGAACATCTTCTGCAGAGTTCAGTTACCCTTGGTCATGGTTTACCAGACTGAGCATGAATTATGCACCTGCCCAATTATTAAGGAGAGGTTTCACCAACGATTGTTATTAAAACCATTTTAATCCAGCTTTAACATGCGCAATGACATATTTCTAGCAAAGCACAACTGAAACTGATTGCCATTTTAGGTTGCTTGTAGTCATTTACATTTACTTCACGTATAACTCGTTAAGTTTAATTTTTTGGACTTGTGCCAGGTTACAGAAGTGCACCAGATTGTAATTTATATATGCACCAATGTTTCCTTTTAAAGACCTTGATGATGGATACTTTGAGAGATAGAATCTGTTGAATAACCACTTTGAGCTGCCATTTTGTCAGTGGTGGGTACTATCAATAACTTGTGTCATAGATTTCATTTCTGGCAGTTAGAAGGATTCATAGTTAATGCCATCTTGTTTCTGATTATTTTGTATTATGATTACAAGAAAAAATTTACTTAAAATTGTTCTGATGGAGGACCCCACCTGAAATATTAACTTGTCTTTTTCTTTCACAAGCTATTGAACATTTGTGCATTTCCAGTATTTTCCATTATTCAAGATTCTGAACATTCCTGTTACTTCATTTTATCTCTTTTACAAAAATCACATATCTAATTCCATTTACACTTTTTTTAAAGCCTTGGCATGAGAAGCACTCCTGCACCTCCCAGCTCCACATTAAGTCTGTTTTAAGAGCTTAACATTTTGGCGGTGACCTGCAGCAGTCCCCTTAAGGACACTGGTTGGGCCACACGTAAACCTGGTTTTCCTGAACACAGCCAGCATGGCTCAGTAGCTCGGTTATAAACCCCTGGACTTGGTTGCTTTCGTTAGACAGGTCTTCTCAGTTCTGATCCCAGCCATTGGATGAATTACTATATGGAGTAAACTTTTCATTCTATTGGAAAGCCTTTCGTTGACTTAACAGCAAAATTAATGGCAACTATGAAAGCTTTGCCTCGTAGCATTGAACTTCTATGCACCATTGGGGAAACTGGACTGGGGCACAGTTAGAAAGAAAAAAATAACTAGCATTTATATAGTACTTTTCACAAACTCAGGATGTCCCAATGCTTTACAGTCAATGAAGTACCTTTCTTAATGTAGGAAATGCAAGTCAATTTGCGCACAGCAAGGTTTCACATAGAGCAACCAGCTCATTTTTTAGTGAAGTTAGTTGAGGTATAAATGTTGGCAATGGCACCGGGATGAACTCCCCTGCTCGTCTTCAAATATGTACCATCCACCTTAGCGGGCAGATAACGCCTTAGTTTAACAGCTTATACATAAGACAGGACTTCTGAAAGTGCAGTACTCCCTCAGAACTGCATTGAAGTGTCAGTCTAGATTTTGTGATCAAGTCTCTAGAGTGGGACTTGTACCACAACCATTTGATTTAGAGGCGAGAATGTGACCACTGAGTGACAGCTGACCAATGCAGCTGATGGCCATCTAATTATTGGCACATGATCACTGTGAAAGTGCATGTCTACTCCTCCTGTAAAGTCTACACACTTTTTTGTGGAGTATCAACCTCCAAGTCACACAACTATGTAAGGAAAGAAAGCACTCCTACTTTGAGTGCTGATTCCTCCTCAACACATGATCCATGGTGGCACTGCCCTAGATTATTTTTGTGTGGCATTCTGACAACTCCTGACCCCACAAAATTAATTAAAGCCTACCTTTTTTGCTCTTCAGTACCACAGTAAACCTGGTCAGAGTATGCACAGCAAACATTTCACCAGTTCTATCCTAAAAGGGAAAGTCGGATACTTTGTATGTCATAGGCCCCTATTTGCATAGTAAAGGACTCTACCACCCATTGGTAGGCCCCTTTTAAACTAGGGATGGTACTGATCCCATTTAGTCCATTATCACCTCAAAACCAATTTGGCCAAGATAAAATCAGCCCCTTAATAATGTTAGAAAGCACAATTTTCAAGACATACCTAAATGCCACTAATAATTCAACATGGGGAATCCAACTGCTTAGCTTATTCCACCAAACTCAAACCTAATAAAATATAAATGCAAAGCCTTGAGGCATTTGAAACATATAAGATAAGCTTTTCAACTGCTATATGTACATATTTAAAAGTACTTGTGTGCGTCTGCAATAATTTTTGTAAAATAATTTTTGAAACTATTAACCAAAGACGTACATGGCTTAATCTCTGAGACAAGCATATGCTACTGGCAGCATCAACCAGGTAACTGAACCGTACATTTTGCAGGCAGGGAGTGACGTATGATAAACAAAAGTCGAAAAGAGGCCCCTCCCCTTGTCCAGCATAACCCACCGACTGTCCTTTCTGATATAACATGTCCTTCATTAGACAGCATAGATCATTGAAAAGAAAAAGTAAAATCAATTTTAAATGCCAAAGCTATCATAGAAAGTTCCAGATTCATGGGAATTCCATATTCAGCTTATAGTTAAAGCAATATTCAACAAAAGATAAACAATGTAGCACTTCCAATTTCAATACATTACTAAGGTACTAAGCTGATTTTATCATTTTCTTATTTTTGTCTGTCAGAAATGCAGCCTGCAAATCCTGAGTGGTTGAACAAATAGGCTGAATTTCTATAGGTTTGGTTTTAGTTTTATCAAGTTTTAAAATACAACTGATACGTTTACTGATCATATTTGTCATATAATACATCAGTGCTACAAGCTGTAAAAAGCAAATGAGATCTCAGCACTCATTTCCATTTCCCCAATTTACGATTGTGTGTGTGTACTATATTTGTATATTAAACATCTTAGGGGCTATGATTCACTCATTATGCACTTTTCAGATGATCTGGCTAATTGTAAGCACAGGGGCTCCACTTCATGTCTTTGTAGATTTAGTGCCTCGAGGCAAAGGTTGACCTTGAGGAAGAGTTATGAAAAACAAGAAGGCACATTCTACTAGATATCGATTGTCTTGCATCATGCCAACTAGTCAAAGCTGCAGACGAAGAACTTTGGAATTGAAAACTTTCCTCTCTTTTGATGTCCATAATCTATGTTGGTTTACATGTATAGACTCATGATTAATGCAATACTCAAAGCGATAACGTGTGTGTTATCTAAACTAGAATGCTTATAAATCAATCTGAATGTAGGTCTTACATATAGATTTGGAGACCAGGCCTGGCATCAATAAAATTACTTAAACAAAATCCCAGCTTTATCTATTCTATTAAGCTGTTCAAGGGATGGCTCACTTTGACTGAATTCAGTTCATTCAATTCCACAGAAGGTTAATTACAAGATGATCAATAATTTATAAACATATCATCCACCAGGCTAGAGAGATGCAGCATAACCATTTTATGTAAATCTGTTAAGGAATAGATCTTTCTTCTCATGGCTTGAAGAAAAAAATTATTTCAGCCCAGGATAATGCACAGAATAAAACAATCATAGTCAAGTTGCACCTAAATTTATTTAATCAGAATTAATTTGACCTGGTTATGTTACATGTGAATGTGCACAAGCTCAGAATGAAGTTAACTCAATAAACTTCATCAATGGGGATTCCAAAGTTAAATTTTCAAAGATTATGAAAAGAAAATAGAAGCCCATCCTAGCTAAGCCAAAATGTAATATGTTCCTTCACCAGAATCATTCCAAATCCAAAATGCCAAAAATTATCAGGTACTCCAACAGTATACCTAATGATTTTTGACACATATAATGATGGATATATTAACCTGTACAACACTATTCACCAAGATAATTGTTATTTTATTAGGGAAATGTTGTCCTTTTAGTCCCTATTTCTTTTGAGCTCTAATCCACTCAGTTGTGAGTGCAAATGTCCGCAGGTAATAATTATATGATCAGGAGAAATTCAAATGTAATACAAACAGGATCTACCTTTATTATAAATGTGTGAACAGACTATGAGATAGTTAAGAGTATTTTGCCCCATTATAGTTTCTTATGTTTCTACAGATTTATAACGACTGGAACATTTCCCGGATCCATGCTTTTGCTGCCCACTTCATTTTGCACACAGTAACATTAGAAGTTGCATAAATAAAAAATGGTAGGAATTAACATATCATTAAAGGTATTATGCTACATTTTGCATTGGAATCTGTCATGAGTCTGTTATTTCACTAATAATTTACTCTATTTATTACGAATAAATTATTAGTTATATTGTGCTTGGAAATCAGAGTTGTAAAGGTGATTTATCAACAGAAGTCCCAGGGTTAGAAATGAATAGCACCCATCTAAATTGATTAGATTTCATATTACTAATGCCTTAATAAATCAGTTAAAGCTGCAGTATCTTACAAGGGTTCAGTTTAATTCAATAGGTAAGATATATAACTTAATTCTTCACACGAGCATTTCACATGTACTGAAATCATGAAGAACACATACATATGAAATAACATTCAATGGCCCAACAATAAGCATGGTTATCGAGAATTCATTTACGGAGATATCGTACCATCAGGTTCTTTTTCAAAAATTAATCATAAAGAACTCACTTTGTTTTTAGTGAGTATTTGTGCTTTCCAGGATCAGTGAGGGCTAGTGCTGGAGAACACCACGTAAATAACAGCATCTAGCACACCCTCCTCAGTTGTTGAATAATGGTAGAATAAAATTCCCTCTATCCTGCCCTGATGCACTTTAACCCCAACTTCACTACAATACTGGTGAAAAAAACTTTACATTCCTCACAGCAGCCATCAGCATGGCCTCTCTAAGTGAGATGGTTAATTGTTTAGAACTAGCCCAAAATTATTGGCAGTTTTGTTATGGACTCATACCCACAAGAAACGGAGCTCAGACTTCTGAGGCACATTTTTAAATAGGGCACTTGTGGCTGACAGAGAGGAGATTTTCGTCTTATCAGTCCAGGCTATATTCAAATCTGGATGAAGGAATCATAGACTAACCCACTGCGCCACCCACTGCCTTACAAATATTTATGAATAAATTCGTACAATCTTTTCTTTTTACTTATTGCCTATTTTTGTCTAGTTTAATTATTTTTCTTTAAATGGAAAATAATGACACCATGAGGAAAAATACCTGGGAGGAGTGATCATGCCTAACAGTATCAAGGAGCTGAATTAATATCAGTACAGACATTCATCAATCTTGAGTACTTCAATGATCTTCAAAAATGGACATAATAAAGCAAAATATATTTTTAAACATTAGTCAGAGATCTTGTTGATGTGAATTTTTGAAAATGACAACTGGTAGTGAGAATCCCTCTTTAAAAAGCCATCTAGGTTCTGCCAAGTGTCACTCACCCACAGTATTAACCATACATCTCCCTATGAGCTAGTGATGGCAGTTCCTTTCCTCATACATATCATCATCAGCACTTGCATGCACTGCAGGTGCTGCCAAGCTATGGATCTTTAATGCTTATTTGAACAATGGGTATAAGTCACCATAGCTGTGAAGCAGTTTCAAATTATATTTATTTCTAGTAAAGCCCATCCTACTGGGTAAACCACTTTAGGTCTGATCTCAAAGTTTAATATTTGTATTCCTTGAAGGAAACTATGTGAAAAATAAACTAGAAAATATCTTTTCTGTAACAATATTGACTTACTTGAGGAAAATTCCTTACTAAAATACTGCAGACAGTACATGCTGCAAGTACTATAGGGAAGGGGAAATAATGCTTGTCATCTGTCACTTTGTAAATCCAGATCAGCTGCTCTTTTGGGACTATTGTAGCATTTTTTTTACACCAGCATATACATAAATACAAGATTAGAACTCTCCCTTTTTTCATGGTGTATTATACATACAAGCATGTCCCGTGTGTTCTGAACTTTAATCTCAATGTGTTGTGTTACAGTAGGCATTATGTCTTTCCACAAAGGGAGATTATTTACCATAGTAGCCCTTGTTTGCCAAACAATTGGCTGTTCTTCACACCAATGGGTTTTTCTGAGCCACTAGTGTGCAGCTATGTGGCAGAATCCTGATGTGAAGGAGATTACTGCCTTAGAAAAATACACAAAGTGGACCTATCTGATTTCCTTTAAATCTCAAAATGCCCTAGTTCACAAAGGGCTAAATGAAACAGATTAATATTTAGCAATTAAAAAAGTTAATTATGTCAAATAAAATAGTGCTTTGCATGAGGTAATGACCACCATATTCCTTATAATTCTTTTACACAGAACACTTGCTTAAGTGTCACATCATTCCCAGTATCTTCCATAGCTCTTGTTCAATAGATACAGATGAGTAAAGAGAACATTTTAATTGCCACTGTGGCATTTGTTTATTTGGAGTCTCCCGCTATATCTAAATATATTAAAACTGTTCAAAGAAAAATACGGAATTGACACTTATACAAAGCAGTATTGTTTATAATATAAAGTTTAGAATTAATGCACAGAACATTACAGGTTCTAAATTAAGAGTACGGGGAGTTCCAACCTAGCTCTCAATGGACAATTTGACAGCACACAAATTGCCCATAATTTCCAACTGGCATTAGTTTTTTGAACAAGATCATATATCATTCCGATTAATGGAGATATTTAGATCAATACTAACACATCAGTAAATATTGACTGTGCACTTTCATTAGAATGAATAGATTTTGGGAAGCTGTTTAGCACAACTTATTTTACTCTTGTGCTGTGCACATAATTATAAACATATTTTATAACTTCCTTACTTGAGCAACCACCAGCAGAAAGAAATCTGTCTAAGGCTATGGTTTACAGTTTTTTTCACATCTTCAGAACTATATAATGACTGGTAAATAAAACCTCCATAAAGTATAGATTATTGATTATGACAATATTGATATTATGTGCATGAGATGTTTAAAGCTTCATTACTAGCTTTAATGTATTAATAGTTTGGATGTATGTGTAAAAGAATGATGCCAGATAGTAACAAATCCAAGAGAAGTTTATTATGAATATGGCATTTGCAGGATGATAAAATCAAGTTACATAACCATGTATGACATGTTTCTTTGAATTGATGAAATAATCTACAAAAGTATAAAAGAATCCTGTTGTAAATGAAGTATGTACATTTCTGGTTTGCAGCATTATCTGTGATCAATGAAATGTTCTTTTAAATAAGCCAGGCACTCAAGGTTAGCTTCAGTTAGCTTGAAGTTTAACCACAAAAATAAATGTACCATAGTTGTCTCTTTAAATTTACTTTTAATTGTTTTGTATTGTAGAGTTGGTAACACTGTTAACATTGATACTAACAGAACCCCTTATCCCATTGTTCAGCTACTTGGCACCAATTCCTCATAAAATATTTTATATACTTGTACAAGAAATAGTTAAAAACACAGACACAGCCTTCACAGGTGATGAATTTTTCATACTGTAATTTGAAACACTATGTGATTTGACAGCAGCTGTGATTCTTGTTAGTTCAAATCACCATAAACCATCTGACACCAACACAGAAACATTTAAAAAAAAAACAGTTCTTTTTGCTGTTTTAGCTATTGTTTGCAGTTAGAGCACAAGGGACTCTGGGAATGTTTATAGCTGAGGCTCCATGGCAACAATCTGTCACATACATCTGAGCCTGGCTATTTAGTGCATTGTTTGGCAAGATGGAAGATAATTCATACCCAGAATTTCTCTGTGAAAATGGTTCCATTAACCATGAGCTAGTTAAGAGTATTTTATCTCTGAGAGAGGTGTGAAGAATACACAGCAAAGCAACAGCAGAAACAAAAGTTATACAGACAGTGAAAGCAGCATAAGGTGACACTACAGAGGAAGGCCATCACACAAAAAACATCACCTCCCAAGAATCACTGGTTCACGAGGATTGCGGTAATGAAACTGACCATTGCAGACTAGAGATAAAGCACAGTGAAGACAAAGGACAATATTGCCACATTAGCTTAGTATATACTGCATATAGTAACACACATTAAATTTTGCAATGGGACTGACAGTCAAGGACACTTACACATTGTACACATTACTGATCTCACTCTCATTATTAGATGCCTTAATGAACAGCTGCCAAAGATGGAGTGAAAGAAGCATTTATACGGACAATCACAAATAGTGTCAAACACTAGAATGTGTTTTTTTGGCAAAAGGATGACAGAAAAATAGAATTGTGAGTCTATTAATTTATGTGCAGTTTAGATTTGTGTACCTATTCCAAGCTTATAAACCCAATCTTGAATTTCTGTTTCAGTACTAACAACTAAAGTACAATTAGAATTTCCTCTATTTCAGTAAACAAAAGAAGAAACATAACGTTAAATATTCTTCTTAAAACTCAAAAACAATGTTATTTTAAGTTGCAGATTAGCCTCAGTTATACTGAGAAAAAATATAGCTGAAAATAAATGCAAGTATCTCACCTCAACTCAATCTTATTGAGTTTCCTTAAAGCACTTTGAAAAAAGGCAGAACGACTATAAAAACGGTGTGAGGCTTTGTGTTTTTCAGTCTGGAGGTAAAGTTTGCATGGCTGCGGAAACGTTAACACAGAATCTGGTCATAAGAAAATGAGGAGTCTGCAGCCACAAGCTAGCAACTAAATCCATTTGTCTAGTACAAAACAGTACTCTCCCACAAATTCCAGCCCATATGCTGCATATTTTATGAAGACAACAAAGATTAATAACGGTAGCACCATGGTAGCAGAAGTAATGTCTACTTATGGTTCATTAACTACACATGGATATCATCTTCCGACAGTTTTCAAGAGTTTAACATTCTAGTCACAGGCCAGAATCAAATTATGTAAGAACCCAAATTGCTTTATGTGCAAGTAAGAAAAATCTGAATCATAAAAAAGAATTAAACTCTGCATAAAATTCCAAAATACTATGCCCTATTTTTAAAAAGAAAAAAAAAAGAACCCCTTTAAAGTCTGACTAAGTCAAACAGGGTCATCTTTCCATACTTACCTCCCTCAACCTTGATCATATCAAGATCATTATAGATTAAAATCTGTGATTCTTTCATTTTACAATCTCTTCACCATTGCCTTTGCATCTTATGGCAGAGGCATGTACACATTAAAGGCATCTTCACAAAGATGCAAAGGAAAACACACCTTGGAAGGAACATTTACAATTAACTGGTAATTCAACTTTCTGAAGGCAAAAAAATAACTCTTTACATTACAGAATGATTAGTCATAGTTCAAGAGAGACATGAGAACAGTTGTATAGATGGTGTGAGCTGACCTGCTCAAGTTCAAAGTGCTAGCACTAGAATTCAATTGAAAACATTGTCTATGCCTCAGAGTATAATACTGAACACAGTATATGGTCATAGTTTAATCCTCTTTACGTTCCAGCGATTGTGTGGTGTGAATGCCATTACTGTACACAGGAAACGGAAGTGTGGAAAAGAGTCCCTCTGCAGTTGTGAACACATTTCCTGCAGGCATTTGGGCCAGACTGGCCCCACTCACAGTGCTACCGAATGGCCCTGACATATTAATTCGATGTACGTGGTGATAAAGCATTTCCATTGGCGTCTTGGGCTCTAAACCAAAACTGGAACTGTTAACATCTACAAAGTTGACCGCATGAGTGTTAGGCAGCAAGTTGCCCTGCATGGCAAAGGTCACCTCAGCTGGGGCATACCGGATGGTGCCAGTGGTATAGACTCTCTGAGGAGTAGTGCTGGTGGCAGCTAGGGTTCCTGTCACCCTGTGAACTAGGGGAAGCACCATGTTGCCCGCCTGTAACCTCTGCAGTGTTTCTAGGTCACTGGTGTATAGCACAGAACTAGTGGTACTGGTGCTACTGAGCTGCTTGTCTCGTGGGGAGGCTGACAGAGGAGGAGATAGAGGGTCTGTGACAGGGGCTAAGGTAGTGTTGGATGAGGTGCTGAACTGAGTTTTACGACTGGCAGTATTTTCCGTCCCTGGTGGGGTGAGAACAGAGTCTGGAATGGTGACATGTAAACTAGTGTTGGACTGTGTAGAGGGGAAGTGCTCAGAGCTCGGAGGCTTGGTCATACTATAAGGGGATTCATTCCTTGAGATCTCTCTATTGGGAGGGTAATTCCAAATACTGCTATCATTATCAAAATTTATAGGTTCTGTTATTTCTGTTTTAATTTTAAGCACTGAGGCACTGTTTGGTGAAGACAGCAGTTGTGGCTGGTCTACTATGTTTGAGTCAAGTCGACCAGGGCTCGAAGCACTTGACAGCCTTCTACGTGTAACACTGCCTCCTTTTTGTTTTTTTCTCCTCTTCTTCCTCTTCTGGTGTTTGCTGGAAGACTGGATGTTCACTTCTCCTGCACTATCTGAATCCTTGGCACTGTCTGAGGTCACTGATTCGCGGTTTGGCAAGCGCATTTCCGTTTCGCTGCCTGCATATCGTTCTACTTTGATCTGCATAGAACCAAAAGTGCCAAAGCTGTCCTCGGCTGCTTTCTGAGTCTCAAAGTCTGAATTTTCAAAGCTATCATCACTGTCCCTGCTGTCCTGGTTGCTGGAGCTATTGTCGTCGTCATTGCAGTTCATTTCATGGTCTGAGTGGCTCCCAGACTGCTTCTTCCTGTCCGACTCTGGATCGTCACTGTTTTCAGATTGGTTTCCCTTCTCATCTGATTTGGAATTCTCATTGTCTTCTGGAGGAGATGGGAAAAAGAAAATCAGCCTCTTGAGGAAACACAATTGATTATAACAGACACCATTCACACACTGGTGCTGAAACGAATAAATGGACAAATCAGCCTGGAAAATAGTACTGAGATTACAGGCTTTGAATAAACAGTATAACTCCTTATACAATGCCAGAGTTTTATACTTGTTCATATTCTTTGTTAAAAGTAAGATGTAATTTAAACACTATACTCACAGAAAAATAAATTTAGTTCCCAAAGTAGGGGTAAATAATGTAAGATGATCAGATTTCCAGTCTGCAAATCCAACACATTCGATTTTGAAATGAAAAGGAGGAGCAGGAGCTTTTAAAGGGCAGGGACAAGTTTTCTGTGATCATCCTCAAGAATCATTTTTAAGGAATATCAGAATAAAAGTGACTTTACACAAACTGCAAGCTGGTTTTATGACTTGTGTTCAGATTCAGTTTGTGAGCCTAACCTGCAGAGCCCAAATTCACTTAGAAATAGTCAACAATGGAAAGATAAATGAATTAATACAGAGAACACAAAGTTGCCATAAATGTCAGGATGGGATCAATAAATCAGAGTGATACTGGGACATCTGGATTGCTGAATTAAGATCAACTGCAGCTGCACAGTACGTCACAAATGGATGATAAGGACCACTGAGCTTGGTTCACTGGTGTGGGGGGAGGGGAACAGGGCAGTAGTAGCCCTAATATTGGAGTGCTGCGCTCACCACCCTGTTTCCACCCACTGCCATTTTGCCCATGGTCCTTACAAGGTCAGACCAGGTGCCCAGGAGGAAGCCTCATTAAATTACCCAAACCATGGTGAGCAGCTTAAACAGCCAACCTTAAAGGGACAGGTGGAGGCTGCTCAGAAAACTGCTCAGGAAATCTTTAAATAAATCATTTCAGTGGCCCAAATTTTGCTGGAGCGTGCCTTGTTTAATTGTTAGACCTATTCGTGCTATTTAGGCTTAAACATTTTTTCCCACAAAGTTGTTGGAAGTGCGAGGTGATAACAGTGCGGTGAGGGCAACAAGGATTTTGTGACCTTGGTGAACAACAGGATAAACAGTGTATCTCCTTAACCAATGAGATTAAAGGATTGAGAGGAAAACACAGGACGGACTGAGAAAGAGGGGGAATATCTCTTTCTCACAACAAGTAGCTGGCTGGTTCACATTTTAATAACAGTGCATGTAGTTCAGACAGCATTGATTTTTTTTTTAGCAAAGTCTGGGCCTTTTTGGTGCAGTCAAGAGGAGTAGCAGTGTTCTGCTGAGGATCACAAAAGATCCAGGCTGGTGCTGTCATGTCTGAGGCCCACTCCCTGGGAATGGCTCCACCACCCACAGCCCCCTACCCCCGCCACCATCAGGCTCCAACTGGCAGGTTGTTCAGCGTGAGAGGCAGATGACTTCCTGACAGCCTAGAACTGGCAAAGTTCAGCAGGGATTGGGTTTGGTGTCCACAGCTCATTGGCAGAATGGAAATAAGGCCAGCGCTGCTAAATGCCTCGGGACTTCGGTTGGCAAGAAAGGGTGGGCAGTGGCTCCATTGTGCCCACCACCCACCCATTCTCCTTTGGTAATTAAAATTGGTCATATAGTTGTTTTGGAGTGGAGCAGGGCCTATTCATCTGTTATCCAAAATGCTGCCCAATCAGCTTGACATAGAATAACAATTACACTGCGCTCCTACATTTTTTATACTGATCAATATTAAATCATCCTTGCAGCTGGGAGATTTACTGGAAATATTCACCCACAACTCAAAGCATCACATTTATATGTAACTGTGCAGTAGGCATTGCTGTTCTCCGTGAAAATTTTGATTTTAAAACAAAATTTTCCTTAGTGAAAGAAACCTACTTGACTTTTTTAGTGGCTCATTATTTTCCTTATGTCCATGGTTTCTTAGCTGTTAATATTCCCCTACAACTGGGAAAACAAACTTATGGTCCAAAGTTTCCAAAGGCAATATCACTTCTGAAGGTGGATATAAAACCACACAGTAATATCTCCATATTCCATTCCCTAATTTAGCTTCATTTTCTACAAATCTGCTGAAATAGGCTGACAAATAGGAATAGGCCATAAATGTATGGTAGTCACTAATAAATCTAATAAGGAATTCAGAAGAAACTTCTTTACTCAGAGTGTAAGGAGAATGTGGAATTCACTACCATATGCAGTGCAAATAATAACATAGATGCATTTAAGGAGAAGTTATATAAATACCTGAGTAAGAAAGGAATAGAAGGATATTTTGGTGGGGTTAGATGAAATAAGGTGGGAGAAGGCTCTTGAGCTGCATAAACACCAGAACAGGCCTGTTGGGCCAAATTGCCTCTTTCTGTGCTGTAAATCCTATGTAATTCTATTTAACTAAATTGTAACGTTTCCAATAGCCAAGATATTGTGTTGCTGTGAAAACTTCAAAAGGTATCTATCAGTCTTGGGCCAGTCAGATAAAACCTTCAAATGAGTGAGGGAAATAACTGGGTTGTTAATATCAGATTCCCAGTTGCATATCCACTGCGCTGAGGAGCTGACCTTGAAGTGTGTGGGGAGGAAATGGTGGCTGCAGGCCCCATGATCAGTTCCACTTCTTGAGAAAGGATTTAAAATTTAAAGAATCTTCTGCCAGCCCTTAGCAATGCAGGATGCCAGTAACATGCAAGCATTACTAGCATCCAGCTTTATTGTCATGGTAATGAGAGAAAATGTGACATATAACCTCACCTCGCCATTAGCGGCTACTTTGAATATGGCCACCCATTTCTAGGTGTATTCAACATCTGCCATCACTTCCAGTGGAAAATCTTGGAAGTGGCGGTGATTAGTGCAGAACTGGCAGAACAACTCTGGTTAATTTCCTGCTTGGGCAGCATAATACTGGTTGGAATGGATAGCGCACAGGAAGGATGTCTGGGTAACTGTCTTGTGAATTCGATACAGTAAACAATGTAGAACAATGTAGCCCTTTTAATGTTCCTTTTATATTGCTGAACTGCTTTCAATGGTAGTGCTTCAGTAATTGCACCTAATCTCTTGCTGCTACTCTGGCCTACTTCTATTGCAAGATGGGTTTGGCAATAGCAGTATACAGGCAAGATTTGTGGATGCCCAGTTGCTTGGATTTCAAAAGGATAACTAAAGTAACTGCATACACAGTTCTTGTATATGTAAAGTTACTTCAAACTTGCATTTGTGAATTTGATGATCTGGCTTGGGCTAGATATCCTCAATTATGGGGGAGAATCTGTACGTGTCATCAATACTATTACTGGGCTGCAGTAGCAGGCTGAGAGATGAGCCCACATGTAGTCACACTTGAATTATGGATTTGATGGCAAGTGCCACTGATAGTCACTGTTTTACCATTGCTTCAGGGAACAATAATATGGATCCATAAAATTCTTAAACTGCATAAGGCTTAAATTGAAACTGCATGATTTTCAAACCCTGCTAGACATTGCTGGCAGTGGCGAGAGCACTTGGTTAATTTTACTGTCGGGTTCCCTCTACCTGTGCCCATGTAGTGAAAAAGGGGCCTAAGTGTTGCTTGCTGCTGCAATACTAACTCACAGTAATGCCAAATTAAGTGCCTCTAACACTGTGTTATCTACATTACGGTTTCTTACAGTGCTCTGCGGCCTAATAATGTGTATTCTGGAGTCCTTCAGATGGCAAGTTGGCCATCACACTGCACAATTACATATGGTATGGGGCAAGCTTCAGAAATTGAACGACTGAACTTTGCTTATTTAAAAATAATCAAATTGGTGTGCAAACAACAAAACTAATAGTGACAGACACTTGTAAGTAGCTGGAGTCTTTACAAGTACAAATGATCTGTCATACATGCAACACTAACCTATTAATTCTTAATCTATTCCTGTCAACGTGATGATACATCCCTGTGGATGCTGTATATAGTAGGAAACTCAAATGTATGCTTCTGGTAAACAGAGATAGCAATACCTTTGACTTGAATTTGCATGTTTTGTATTATGCAGTCATTAACTTGTTTTGAAATGTTTGCCATTTACTATAGGAAGAATACATAAATAATATGGATCCACAAGAAGCTTTTGGACTTCGGGATTAGGCCAATACTGCTGGTGCTTGATTTAATATTTACCACCAATACCTGAGTTTTCTTTTGAATCAGATTCAGAATCAGAAGTCTCGGATGATTCAGAGGTTTTCTCGGGAAGATTAGGAAGCTGTGCAATATCCATTGGGACGTCCTTATGCTCAAAGTCACTAGGATGATAACACTTACGTTAGACTCTGCATGTGTACATTATCAAATATTCATTCAGAATCTGAATGTTTGACATTCTTTCATATTGAAGAGAAAGAACTAAAAATCATATTTTAAGGAATTAGAAACACTTCAAAAGAATCTTCTCTGAAACAATATTTTCTTTGGACCCACTTTTACCATTACTCAATAATGTCATTTTTTTTACTAATACTTTCCACCTGTTGTCAGATTTTGAAAGAACATTTTCATTCATGCATTCACTTCATCACAATTTTTTTTTGCCACATCTGTCATAAGTAATTTCAAAATCAAAACTGCCATCAAATTGATGTAGCTCACACAATTATGCACAAATGACTTGCCTCTGGAGGTAGTTTTTCAAGAAATGGTTTGTTTTCGTTGAAGACAGTGGTATCATACTGATATGAAATGCAAAGCTCTACTGTCACGTCCAGTGGACAAGCAGACAACAGCAAGTAGCAGGGATCAACTGTGGTTGATGGTTGACCACCCTGATCCAACCCGAACCTGTGCCATCATATCCTCAGTAAGCATTACTTGCACACTTCTCTATTTATGATGCACAAAAGCCAATAAAATCTTTTCTTTAACATTTTGGAATTTGTTCAAACTTAGTTAAGAACTTGGAAAAGAGTGGGGCCATGGTGGGGATAATTATAACTCTGACTGCCCTTGACATCAGAGCAGCATTCGATTGAGCATGGCACCAAAGAGCCCAAGTACAACCTAAGTCAATGGGGATCAGAGGAAAATTCTCCAGTGGCTAGAATCAGACCCAAGACAAAAGATGGTTGTGGTTATTGGAGACCAATCAGCAAAGCCCCAGGGACATTGCTTAGGGCAGTGTCCTAGGCCCAACCATCTTCAGCTGCTCATCAATGATCTTCTCTCCATAAGATCAGAAGTGGTGCAGTTTGTTGATGATTGCAGTGCTCGGGTCCATTTGCAATTCTTCAAATAATTAAATTGTCTATGCCCATATGCAGCAAGAGCTGAACAATATCCAGGTTTGTACTGATAAGTTGCAAGCAACATTTGCACCAGACAGGAGCCAAACAATGAGCATCTCCAAAAAGAGAGCCTAAATACTTCTCATTGACAGTCAATGATATAACCATCACTGAGTTTCCCACCAGAGGCTGTGTATTCTGCAGCAAGTAGATCTCCTGATCCCCAAAATCCCTCTACCATATACAAGGCACAAGTCATGAGTGTGATGGAATACTCTTCAGTTGCATGGATGAGTCCAGTTGCACAATACCCGAGAAGCTCAACATCATCCAGGACAAAGAAGCCTGCTTGTTCGGTGGCCCATCCACTAGTCTAAACGTTCACTCCCTCCATCACTGGCTCACTATGGCTGCAGTGTGTGCTATTTACAGGATGCACTGTGGCAAATCATCATGGCTTCTTTCTCAGTACCTCCAATACCTGACCCCCACCATCTAGAAGGATAAAGGCAAGTTCCCTGTTAAGTCACACATCATCCTGACATGGACATATATTGTCGTTCCTTCATTGTTGCAGGATCATTGCGGGAGCACCTTCACAACATGGACTGTAGAATTTTAAAAAGGCGGCCCACCACAACATTCTCAAGGGCAACTAGGGATGGGCCATAAATATTTGGCCTTGCCTTCCCAAGAATGAGTAAAGAAAAAACGCTAAGTACTCTAAGTTCATTCCTCCATGGCACTTTAATAAAAGTGTACTGAATTTATTTATTCACCCTTAACAGAACTCATCTGATTATCCATCCATTAATTTTAATGAATGGAAGCTGGGTCATTCCTGTATATGCATTTACTCCTCCCTTTGATTTTCCTGTATTTTCTGTGCCCAGACAATCCAGGTGCAAGAACAAGAAAACCTGCCCAGAGCATTCAGTCCACATTATGACCATCAGGTTGTCCAGTCTGCTGTTTAAATTCAGCCACTGGTCAATTTGTTTTTGTTTAAGTCTCTGGGCTGAATTTTATGAGCACGCCGCAAATCGCGGCAGTGCACTCTGATCTCGGCAGCCTGCCTGCGCAGATCCACCGTCGCTGAGCACCCATAATATTTTGCATGGGGGCTCATTTAACTGGAGGGGGCAGAGTGGCCTCCCCCGATGACATAGAGGAGGCGGCCACTCCATCCCAGCAACAGCATCCATACATTTCAAAAGTAATTCATTGACTATTAAATGCAGTGGAAGATCCTAAGGTCATGAAAGACAATATATAAAATCCAAGGTCTTTTTTACATTCTTTCTAAATTAAGTCAAATGCGAAATACCTTCAAACTTAAAATTATTTGCTGTTTCACTCCTATTAGTTTTATAATATCTGCAGTAGTTTGTCAATTTAAATGAAGGGGAAACATGAAGCGCACAGCAACAAATGGCAGCTGTTTAGGAGAGTGCTACGCCTGAACTTTCTTTTTTATTCGTTTGTGGGATGTGAGCGTCGCTGACTAGGCAGCATTCATTGCCCATCCCTAATTGCCCTCGAACTGAGTGGTTTGTGAAGCCATTTCATAGGGTATTTAAGAGTCAGTCACATTACTGTGAGTCTGGAGTCACATGTAGGCCAGACCAGGTAAGGACAGCAGCTTTCCTTCCCTAAGGGACATTAGTGAACCAGATGGGTTTTTACAACAATTGACAATAGTTTCATGGTCACCATTAGATTAGCATTTAATTCCAGATTTGCATTTATATCTGAAGGTTGCATGTCAGGGTCTAATTCCATTAATATCTTCTGAAGATCACTTCATTTAGTATGCAACAATATTTTGGCTAATTTTCTCTCCTTTTCTGAAAGCAGCCATTTATGCAATTGCTTTGTCTAAGACTGCCAGTCCTCCAGAGCCTCAACATAAGGATCATTCCTCAAGTATGGGCCTAGACAGTGATAACCAGCAAGGTATTCAACAGTGTGAGGCATCACAGATATGTCAAATCCTGTCCTAACCTTATATCAAATTACATAGCTTCCAACAGGAGGCACTAGATAGTAATCAGAAGTGGGAAGACTGATTGATTCCTCTTCTCCCTTGCAAAGGAATACTGAGTTAGTGTCCCCATCTTTGCCCTGGTGGAGATAGTTAACATTCTGGTTTGTAGGACTTGGGGCTACATCTCATGGTGCATCTGCCCACTCAGCCATGATGGGAGCCCTCAATTTAAAAAAAAGTCTGTTTTTCCCTGCCTCTCCTCCTGTTTATAGTTAACCACTTGGTTGGCATCCTTCCAGCTATGAAAGATGATGGACACACAGCAAACAATCCATTTAGGTGTCTTCTCTTGGTGCACCTTTGCTGATGGCTATAAAAGGTCAATCCTTAAGAGGCAGGCTCTGCCACAAGTGCTGCACGTGAAGCTGCCAAGTGGCGCTGTTGTTTTTGACGTTGGTGCCTGTTGCCAAGCTGCTGTAGCAACTGGTCATCATGGTAGTGCACACCAGTCCACAGGATGTGTCGCCATTTCCTCTTTCACCAGCTAGTGACTCCCAAGTGCGATTGTTGACATTTAGGGCCTTCATGACACGCAAGCATCCTTGAAACAGACGCCCTACTGGTCGTCTAGACCCGGCTACCTCACTATACAGAAAGTCCTTGAGTATGTGGCCGTCTTCCATCCTGTGAACATGTCCAATTCACCGAAGCCGCCGCTGTTTGATTAGTGCCAATATACTTTGGGGCTGTGCCTTTGAGAGGACTGTCAAATTTGTGATTTTGTCCTGCCAGGATATACCCATAATGCGCCACAGACAGGGAAGGTGGAAATTATTGAGCTTCTTTTCCTGGTAAATGTAAGTCACACATGTTTCACAGCCATACAACCAAGAGCTGAGAACATACACCTTATAAACCATCGGCTTCGTCCTAAGGGTCAGCTTGATGCTATCCCATGCATGTTTCACTAGTCAACCAAAGGTGTTAGCTGCTTAGCCTATGCACATATCAAGCTCTGCATTAAAGGACAGATTGTCCTTCACCGTGGACCCAAGGTAGCAGAATTTTTTCTAACCACTTCCAGTGGAGTGTTATTTAGTGTGATCGAGGGCGGAGATGTAACACCTTGTCCCATGACTCTGGTTTTCTTAATGCTATAATCAAGGAGAACATGTTGTAGGCAGGGGAGAGACAGTCCATGGGTCTTTGTAATTCAGTTTCTGTGTGAGCGACTACCACAGCATCATCAGTGTAGAGGAGTTCTCTGATTAGGATGTGACATGTTTTTGTCTTTGCTTTCAACCTTGATAGATTGTAGAACTTGCCATCTGGACTAGTGTGCAAGTAGATTCCTTCCATATCTGCAGAGAAGGTGAAGGTCAGGAGCAAGGAGAAGAAGATGCCAAACAGAGTGGGGGCTAGGACACAACCCTGTTTCACTCCATTCTTCACTCCGAAACTGTTTGAAGTGGAACCATCAACCTGTACAGTGCAGTGCATGTTGTCATGGAAGGATCGGATGTGACTGAGGAGCTTCGGTGGACAGCCAATTTTTTCAAAATCTTGTAGAGCCCTGCTCTGTTGATAGTGTTGAATGCCTTAGTGAGATCTACAACCACTTGCATTGGTGCTATTCTTGACTGGCAGGTCTTAGTTCAAATTAATCTATCTGAATACTATTAAAAGTGCACTATGGTTGGCCCCTTCCTTGGATAGATGTCCCAGCTGTCAATAGCAAAGTTAAGCAAGATCAACAAACCTGACTGGGATTCAGACTGAGATTGCTTAGGTAACAGAGAAGACTCAGATCTCCTGATTAAGAGATGAGACTGAGGGTTGATCTTGGATCTTCAAATTAAGGGAGGGAACTAGATGTACTCTTAGATCTGTTTGTTAAGGTAAGGTCCAATGCGTTAGGTATGGGGCTGCCACTTCACCATTCTTTTTTCGATTTATGGAGGATCTACTGATTAGAACATCTTACTGGTTTCATCATTTTTAATGTATTGTATATACTCTCCCATTCCTGTGCAGGCACCATATCTGAGTGTGGATGGTGAATGGCTCCCAGATTTCTGCCTATGTTACTCAATAAGCAATCGTTTAGAGCTTAGTAAAAGCAGTTCTAAATAAAATCATGCACTGATTTTCCTCTTCTGTTTCTGGGTTGTGTCAAATTTCGACTTGGCATCTCTTACTCATCTGGTCATAATCAAGAACTTACTGCTGAGCAGTCATGCATCCCATCTCACCAATTTTGGATCCAATAAAGCAGTATTGCAAATTACTACACACTAGGTTACCACATCATTTTCATTTTAACTGAAAACATTTAACAGATTGTTTCAATTTCAGTCTCTTCAATGACTTGTATTCGTATGATCTGCAAACTAAGAAAGGATAATGAAATATAGTGAAAAGAAATGAAGGGGCCTCAATTTATTTGCAAAAGCCAAATTAAAATAGAAACAGAATTTATTTTTGTTTTACGTGCATAATGGTGGTGATGATATTAAAATTATATTTATAGCATATCATGTGTTGTTATACGTTACCTGTGGTGTCCCCAACAGATCTATCCTTGGCCCCCTCCTATTTCTCATCTGCATGCTGCCCTTTGGCACATCATCCGAAACCACAGCATCAGTTTACACATGTACGCTGACGACACCTAGCTCTACCTCACCACAAGCTCTCTCGACTCCTCCACTGCTGCTAAATTGTAAGACAGCTTATCCAATATCCAATATTGGGAAGACTGAAGCCATTGTTTTCAGTCCCTGCCCCAAACTCCTTTCCCTAGCTACCAACTCCATCACACTCCTTGGTAACAGTCTGAGATTAAATCAGTCTGTGTGCAACCTTGGTGTCATACTTGACTCCAAGATGAGCTTCCGACCATATATCCATGCCTATTTCTGCCACTGTAACAATGCCCGATTTTGCCCCTGTCTCAGCTCATGTGTTGCTGAAACCCTCATTCATGCCTTTGCTATCTCTAGACTTGACCATTCCAATTCACTCCTGTCTGGTCTCCCACATTCTGCCCTCTGTAAACTTAAGGTCATCCAAAGCTCTGCTGTCCATGTCTTAGCTCACACTAAGTCCCATTCACCTATAACCCCTGTGCTCGCTGACCTACGCTGGTTTCTGGTCAAGCAAATTTTGATTTTAAATTTCTCACCCTTCTTTTGAGAAATCCTCCATGGCCTCACCCCATCCGTTCTCTGTAATCTCCTCCAGCCCCCCAACCCTCCGAGATATCTGCACTCATCTAATTCTGGTTCTTAACAAACCCGATTTTAATCACTCCACCATTGGTTGCGCCTTCAGTTGCCTAGGACCGAAGCTCTGGAGTTCTCTCCCTACACCTCTCCGCCTCTCTAACTCGCTTTCCACCTTTAAAGCACTCCTTAAAACCTCTTTGACCAAACCTTTGGTCATCTGACCTAATATATCCTTATGTGGTTCAACGTCATATTTTGTTTTATAATGCTCCTGTGAAGCGCCTCGGAACGCTTCATTACACTAAAAGTACAAAATAAATAAGTTGTTATTGTGGGCATTATTTCTAGCTTCGTATCATTTATATTTTCCTCTTTCGCTCTGCAATATACCCAGTTTTGGTTCTACATCCTCCTTTAGCATGGGAGGGAAATGATTGTAGTTGTATGCTTCTTGTTGCCATCAGTACTGTTCTGTGATTGGCTAACAAGAGGCATATGTTTGAGATGCCTAGCAGGTCTGCCTAAGTTTCCTTTGGCACTTAAATCAGTTCAATGTCACTGAGTGCTGTACTTATTGACCTGGATAAAAACTGGCTAAAACTTCACTGATAGGGCCAGCAGAATTTCAATCAAAGCAGCAAATCAAACTTTGGTCTTCCTGTTGGGCATCCAGCTCTTCACTGCAAGAGCAGCAGGGCAGATTCATAATTTCCTTTCTCATGAGAGGGCAGAAGCAATAAATAGCAATAAACACAACTTTTATCATAGGGTGCTGCTTTCTACATTGTCATGAAGACCCCCCCACCTGCCAAGAATGAGGCATATTAATTTTGTCATATGAACATTAATTTTAAACTGTTGCTGGAGCTTGCTGACTTGTTTAAAGAGATCACCAGACATTTGGCTGGAGGACATTTGTATACTAAGAGGCAGTGCTTGGAGAGACAAAGCGACTACTCCCAGGTCCAATCAACCCTAATGGATTTTGATCACCAGACATTGAAGGTGTAAGAAAGCTTGCATTTTAGTGTCTGCTAAGATGGAGAATCCACAAACGCAGGAGTGGTTAAACCAGCTGGCCACATGACTAACCAGTTGGCCCAGGCTTTTTTTGAACTAGACACAGGACAGTTTGAAGACAGACTGCAGATTGCAACTGAACCTGGAACAAGAGAGCCTCTCTCCTGGCTGGCTCTCTCTGACTTTCTCACAAACCTCTGGACCCACTGAAGTCGCTTAAACCTCCAGAGAGAGAAGACTCCTACATCGAAACAAGTTAAAGCGTGCAATGGGCGTCAATGAACAGCAAGACTTACTGGTAACCAAAGACTTCACATTGAATTCAAAGGACTGTAAATACACCCGGCTATTGCCTCAAACTTTTCCCCTTTATTCTTTCTACTTTTTCTATCTCGATCTGCGTGTGTGTTTATCGCGCATGCATGCTGGCGTGGTCGCGTTGCGTATCCGTAGTCGTAGCTGAATTAGAGTTTAAGGTTAACAAACTTCCACATTTCTCATTTAAATCTAAGAAAACCTGTCTGATTTGATTTTTTCGCCTTGCAATTGGAAAGCATTGAACAAGGATTCACTGAGGGGGAGTTAAAACAAGGTGTTTTTAAAAATTACATCCTGTTTTGGTTAAACAAGTCAAAGGCTGAAAAGGAACCCCCAGACCATTTTTACACCTGGTCATAACAACATGTTTACCATAATTGTAGTTTAAAATATATATGATACATTTTCAGATATCAGGCTGAATTTTACTAGTCCCTTGACATTGGGGCTTGTGGCGGGGGGGGGGGGGGGAGGGGGCCGTAAAATATTTGTGGGAGCACCCTGCCACGTCATGACCCCCGATGCCAGGAAAGCCCCACCGCATCTTACCGGCAGCTGCGAGGCCTCGGTGCGACCCACCCCCACCCCCACCCCCGCCGCTTAGCAGTGGGGCCTTCATTTAAATATTAAAATTAATTCAGATAAGATGCTAATAAACTTACCTGGGCCCGGCTGCCATCGCACGTCGTTTTTATGGCCGCCAGCCACAAATCGTGTGCCTTTGGAACTCCGTATGGTGGGGAGGGGGGAGGACTGAAATTATCAGGGCGGGGGGTGGGGGGAATGGGGCAACCTTTTTTTATTGGCTGTGGGGATGGTGGGAAGGGGTTGAAGGGCAAATGTTAAGAGGTTGTGGGGGAAAGTGCGGGTTGCTAATAAAATTCCTTTTGATGATAATGGCCCGTAAACAAACATTGGGGGGGGAGGTGCGATGGGAAAGGGCATCCAATATTTATTTAAATTTTTACACATAATGCTTCACAATATATCTTTAAATATTAAAATTTCTCCTAAGGTCTTGCAGCTCTTTAAAAATGGCGCCGGCACCTGTGCGGTGGTGCCGGATGCCGTTGCCAGGGACGCAGTGGCCGTCCCTCTACATCATCGGGAGCGGCCACTCCGTCCACTCCATTTAAATGAGCCCCCGTGCAAAATATTGTGGGAGCTCTGTGGTAGTGCTTCCGTGTCTGAGGGCTGTGGGTTGCAGCGCGGGGGCCAGTAAAATGCAGCGGGGAAAGGCCCGCCTCGACCCGCGACGTCAAAAAGGGCCCGCCTGCATATCTAAATTAACATTAATAATATGTAAATAAACTTACCTGTAGGCGGCGGCTGTTTCATGCCGATTTTACTCCGCCATTCATACTTCGCACGCCTTTGGAACTCGAGTTCCGAGGCGGGGACCTGGTGGGGAGGGGGAAGGATAAAATTTTCAGGGAGGGGGAGTGGGGGTGGGGGAATGGGGAAATCAATTTTTATTGGTTGTGAATGGTGGGAAGTGGTTGAAGGGCAAAAGTTAGAAGGTTGGGGGGAGAGATCGGGTAGGGAAAAAGGCAAGTGCTGGTCATTTTGGGCATTGAAATGACCATTGGGGGGATTGGGGGAGGGCCATCACATCTTTATTATTAGTTAATAAAAAATTCACAAAAACGTACCTTTAAAAATTAGAAGTAATTCTAAGGGCTTAAAGGCCTTGAAAATGGCACCGGCATCTGTGCGGTGGCGCCAGACGTGTTGCCGGGGACACGGCGAGCGCCCCCTCTATGTCATTGTGGGCGGCTGCTCCGCCCCCTCCATTTAAATGAGCCCCCGCACGTAATATCGTGGGGGCTCAGGGACAGCGCATCTGCGCAGGATGCATGCCGCCAAAGTGCGCCACTGCAAACTGCAGCGCACTCAAAGTTCAGCCCACTATCTACACATAGTGAAATACACTTGTGTGGAAGTTCTTTATTTTTTAAATTTTCCTGTTTCATAACTATGTTGAATGTTTACCATAACTGTATTGTGGGTTCAATCTGATGGTATTAAAAGACTCTGCCAAATGATATGTAAAACAATAATTATGACTGCATTGTTACAGATTTTGTAGGATATATAAAACTGCTGAGAGCCCAAATGTTGCCTCTGCTTTCACAGTCTTTTACACCCATGTTCTACGGCAGAGATATCAGTAACTGAGAGGTTGCAATAAATTAACGGATCCCATATTGTCTTGTGCTGTACAATCATGTGTTGTGGGTCTCTGTTGTTTACACCATACTTTGCAGAATTGTATCAGACTATCTTATCTCTATAAATTCCACACCTTTTGCTAATATTCCGAACAAGGGAAGTTGGTGCAAAATAGATAAAAGGAATAAAGGAACAAACATCAAGCCATGGTAGAAGAGTTAGGAGAGTTAGAAGAGGTGACTACTTTTCAACAACTGTTGCATTTGTGAACAAATTCAGAAGCACTTGTCAACAAACTGGTCAATAAAAGTCTGAGAAGAAAAAGAATGATTTGCTTTTATACAATGTCAACAAAAATACAGTAATCGTCAAATTCATCAACACATTTTGTTTATGGCAGATGTTGCTAAATTGTTTTCTGACTTCATATGCTGTGTTATTATCTGAAAAATTGAGTGGCAATATTATCCAAAGAACTACTGAAAGACGTTGACAAATCTTTTGGATAGCACAATAATACTTGAAAAACAGACATTAATGAGGCTGCACATCAATCCTTCAAACTCTTTACTAGATTTACTCAACATACAGGTGTAATTTTAATCTATATATTTCCACGTCAGGAGACACCTCGATCTCTCTCTCCCCTCTCCCCGCGATCTCTCTCTCTGTCTCTCTTTCCGCCCTCTAGGGGACACAGATTGAAAGTTTTGTGCAAAAGACGCAGGGAATATGAGGAAGCACTTTTTTACACAGTGGTTGGTAATGACCTGGAACTCGCTGCTCCCCGATCCTTACTAAGTGTTCCTCACTCCCCCGTTCAGTGTTTCCCGCTCCCAGCTCAGTGTTCCTCACTCCCCTCTCCCCACTCAGTGTTCCCTGCTCCCCGCAACCCACTCAATGGGCTGAAATTTACAGACCACCCCGATGTCAGGGGTTGTGGCAGGGGGGCCCGATCCAGGAGAGGCCCGCTACGGGCCTCAACGTCAGGAAGGCTCCGCCCCATTTTACCAGTAGTGGCAAGGCCTCGGGGTGACATATTAAAATCAATCTCTGTTCGGAGAACCAAGACATAACACTGGTGGGGAGGGGGGAGAAGTGAAATTTTCAGGGCTGGAGGGTGGGGGTAGCGGGGAAAACTCTGACTATTGGCTGAGGGGATGGTGGGAAGGGGTTGAAGGGCAGAGGTAACAAAGCTCGGGGGGAAAGTTCAGGTTGGCTAGAATAGTTTTTTTTGGGTGGAGAGGGCCATAAGTAAATTGTATGGTCATTGGGGGGTTGGGAGAGGGGCTTTGATGTTTTATTCAATTAATAAATGTTA
This sequence comes from Heterodontus francisci, assembly GCF_036365525.1. Taxonomy (NCBI): domain Eukaryota; kingdom Metazoa; phylum Chordata; class Chondrichthyes; order Heterodontiformes; family Heterodontidae; genus Heterodontus; species Heterodontus francisci. The sequence continues at coordinate 73,638,024 of NC_090379.1, forward strand.
CTGTCCCCTCCACATCACTTCAAAAATTGAAATTACTGCTGAGGGCTGGAAGCCCTTTAAAAAAGGGCGCCGGTGCCTGCACGGTGGCGTCGGACGCCATTGCCAGGACGGAGCGACCGCCCCCTTTATGTCATGGGCAGCGGGCATTCCACAATGCTAATGAGCCGCAGCACGAAATATTGCGGCGGCTCCACGACACAGGTCTCGTGCATGTGCCGCACCATCTTGGAAACTCGCCACCATTCCCCAGTGTTCCCTGCTCACCGCTCAGTGTTCCCTGCTTCCCACTCTCCACTCAGTGTTCCCGCACCCCTCTCAGTCTTCCCTGCTCCCCAATGTTCCCCACTCCCCAGTCAGTGTTCCCCACACCCTGGATAGTCTTCCCCAATCCCCGCTCAGTTACCCCGCAGCAGCCATTTCCACAATCGGATAATTACCATGCCTGTTTTATTTAAATTGGGGCGAATGGAGGTGGGAACCTGCCCAGTGTGCAGGATACAGCACATTTACTAAACCACGTGACTGCAACAGGGGCGACAGATTCCAGGGTGTCTGCGCTGTATTCCACCAATCAGCGCTAATGCTGTGCAGGCAGCCCCTGTCAGTCACAGGGAGTCACCAATCACAGACAGGGGTGCCCGCCCCAGACAGAAGTCCTGCTTACCCCCTCTGCCTGACGTACAGGGGAGCCGTCCATCAGAGCCAAGCCACGGGCAGATTGGCGGACCGGATGGAATCCTTCGGCGGGCCGGATTCTGGCTGGCGGGTCGGATTCTGGCCCACAGGCCATATGTTGGACAACCCTTGTGTAACATTTAGTCCAATTGTGAGAACTGGGGAGGCTTGATGTAAATGAATTTTTAACTACACAAATGACTTAATAGCACATAAGAACACAGAACATAAGAACTTAAGAAATAGGAGCAGGAGTAGGCCATTCGGCCCCTCAAGCCTGCTCCACCATTCAATAAGATCATGGCTGAACTGCCCCAGACCTCAACTCCTCTTTTGTGCCAGCTCCTCATAGCCCTCAACTCCCCGATGTTTCAACAATCTATCCACCTCCTTTTTAAATACTTTCAGTGATCTAGCCTTCACAACTAGGGCGGCACAGTGGCGCAGTGGTTAGCACCGCAGCCTCACAGCTCCAGCGACCCGGGTTCAGTTCTGGGTACTGCCTGTGTGGAGTTTGCAAGTTCTCCCTGTGTCTGCGTGGGTTTCCTCCGGGTGCTCCGGTTTCCTCCCACATGCCAAAGACTTGCAGGTTGATAGGTAAATTGGCCATTAGAAATTGCCCCTAGTATAGGTAGGTGGTAGGGAAATATAGAGACATGTGGGGATGTGGTAGGAATATGGAATTAGTGTAGGATTAGTATAAATGGGTGGTTGATGGTCGGCACAGACTCGGTGGGCCGAAGGGCCTGTTTCAGTGCTGTATCTCTAAACTAAACTAAACAACTCTCTGGGGTTGAGAATTCCAGGCATTCACTATCCTCTGAGAGAAGAAATTACTTCGCATCTCAGTTTTAAATGAATGATACATATGAAAAATATGAACAATAACAACAAAATGAAGGGAAATAACTCAATATATATATATATATATGGTAGCTAAAGTTTTTAAACAGAGGCATTTTTCCATGGAACTTTTAAATACTAAGCAACAAAACACATTTCTTGGCCTGACTGCATTTAGTAAAAGAAAATCTATATTTAGACAGGAATGATTATCTTACCTTAGAACATAATTGACCCAGATGACATTTTTCTCAGTGGCATTTTTTGCATTGAACGCAATAGTGGCACTGGACTGGATCCAAATATAGCCTCCATTTTTCTGCAGCCAGCGATAGTACTTAGTTACACATTGACCCTTATTCAATACTAAACAAAAGAAATCAATTTCTATTAGCAAGAGCAGTAATGTAGAAGGGACAACTATAGTTAGCTATGCTACACAAAGAATACCTCATACAGTCTTCCATGTCAAGTAAACAACTTGCTCCAATGCACTTGCCATGCTTAAGCAGGTCACTATGATGTGCATAATAGCAAACTGGAGTGAGTTGTCCTCAGCTTTCTCTCACTGCCTTCATCTGCAAAAAGGAATGTTGTTCCTGGTAACACTTTTGAGGTCAGGAACTTAACGTGATAAATTAGAGTAGCGGGTCCACACCTTTTGCATCCTACCATTTCACTGCATGCTGCTATACTGCACTGCCCCATTAAGCATTATTCACCGATTACCAATCTTACACATATCATTGAGAAACTTCAGTCACAAAGAAAGGTTACTACCTCTCGTTACCTGACTAATTGTGACAAGAATATAGTTGATAAATATGTAATCACTCTTTGCTCTGCGATCTGTGGTAGGTTAAACGGAAGTTTTAAGGGAACATCTTTAACTATTAGCAGATGTGCATTGTTACAAGTATCGCCATTATAAGTGATGGCATGGCATGTAAGAAATAAAAGCAATTGCTAATGGCTGTTGCCATTTGTCTAAATATATTTAAACAACAGTAATATGAAACTTATAGAAGAATGCCACAACCAATTCTGAACCATCCATAGCAGGTTTTCAATAACATAATAATAATAATGTTCTTGTTACAAAACTTGACCACGAGGGGGTGCGTTTTTCTCAGGAGATTGACTACTCCAGAAGGTCCATGGAATGTACAACTGCTATACTTCTGCTAAAATGAAGAAAGTCTAATTACAGTAATAAATCTGACCATCTTAGCTGTGAAATGGTTTTGTCAACTGATACATATTTCCATTAATCATTTGCAACTATAAATTAGAACAAGATGGAATGTTTCAGAGCAACATATTCCATTTACCAGTGTGTTCAATCTGTCTGTTTAATTGCAACTAATGAGTGTCAAATGTACAACTACTGTAGAAATTTTGTGCAAGGAAACTGAAAAGAGCATATTCATCTTTGATAATGATTTTCAAGAAAAAAAGTGGGTTAATTCACGAGTTTGTTGGTCAATAAAAGTAATGTATCAGCTACTAGAGGCAGAATTTGCATAAACAATAAACACAGCTACAGCAATAATTAAAATCATCAGACAATGCTTCTTGTAAAATGATAAATGTCTTAGAAAAAAATGAACTTGCGCACAGTCTCAGTAAACTGATCTGAGTGTGCAATCAGGCATCAGGCTTACCCTTACCATTCTTGGTTACACTTCCTAATAGCTAATCTTTCTCTAACTGAATTGCACCAAGGCTATATTTAGATTGTGATTTTGGGCACTGAAATTATAAAATAGATCCTTTGGTTTACTCTCATCTTACATATACTGCTGAACCAATGATACACCAGCATGATAACCTAATTCACTGATTTTAAACTAAAAGTCAGTGATTAGTGTGAATGCTATTTATTGCCAAAACTTACAGAGTTCCTTTTCATCATTCTTTTCGTTACATCTGATACACAATAAACTGCTTTGCACCTTACCTGAAAACACTGCCTTATTAAGTCACATGACTGGTAAACTGGTGGGAGGAAATCAGAACCCTGATATATGGCTGCATTTAACTCAACAACAAAGTTGAAAGGTGTAGCACAGCTGCTGTTAACACTGGACCAGGATACCAGCAGCTGGACAGCACATCCAATTTTCACATAGCATTCGTATAACTTTAGCAGTAGCATTAAATTCCCACCAATGAAGATTGTAAGTTCAAATCTTAGCTTTCACTGGCATTTAAGGTTGCTTTTCCTTATTGGGTGAGTTCTCAGCGAGTCTACTGGACAGGCCATTGGGCTTCAGAGGTGTGGTCAATTTTAGGAGTTTAGCAGGAACATTCTCATTAGAAAATAGCTTTGCTGATGGTCATGAATTGGGGTGGAGAAAATGTTTGCACAGTGGCGCAGTGGTTAGCACCGCAGCCTCACAGCGCCAGCGACCCGGGTTCAATTCTGGGTACTGCCTGTGTGGAGTTTGCAAGTTCTCCCTGTGTCTGCGTGGGTTTCCTCCGGGTGCTCCGGTTTCCTCCCACATGCCAAAGACTTGCAGGTTGATAGGTAAATTGGCCATTATAAATTGCCCCTAGTATAGGTAGGTGGTAGGGAAATATAGGGACAGGTGGGGATGTGGTATATGGAATTAGTATAGGGTTAGTATTAATGGGGGGTTGATGGGCGGCACAGACTCGGTGGGCTGAAGGGCCTGTTTCAGTGCTGTATCTCTAAAAAAAAGATATAATTACAGGGTGCCAAAAAGTTGTGTGTGCATAAGCACACACTTACATATGCAATTGCATGTAGATTCACACAAGGAAGAACTGACAGTATTCTATCTACCTTTAATTTACTTCTCAAAATATCTGGTTAGGTGGACCTTTGATTTCTGATATAGTCTTCCATTTTCTGCATTGATCAATTAAGCACTACTTATATCTTCATGTCTTCACAATGATTCTTCTGTTTTGTAGTTCTCGGGCCGAACAACAGCCACTAGGATACTTGAGGGGCTGTCTGTCTGGCACAGTGATGCAGATGAGGAAAGCTTTGAGTTTGAAGAAGTGCTACAAAGGACATGTGAGGAAGAGCAGCTGGGAGAAGGAGACAATTATTTGGGTGGAGGTGATCGCCACCAAGCCAATAGAGACACAAGTGAAACATCAGCCAGAGCTCACAGCTGCTGTCTCCTTATTTCAATCACTATACTGGTGAGATTCCACCAGTCTTCTTTCTTACCACACCAGATGACACCACACTGACCGTTATAAAGTTAGGGAGTGTCAGTGCATGATCCAGTGATACCATACCACTATATTCTAATGCAACCTTTAGATATGTGAAATCTGCAAATGGATAAGAAATATACAATAAAATACCATTGGATTCTTTAGTTCACAATGTGATGACTTATTGGCATGGATTTTGAAACTGTCAGCGCTCTGTCATTATTCCTCGAAAACTGACAGCAGCTTCTGGAGTCTGCACATGCACAGTTAAATGTGGAAATTCAACAGGTGCTGTCAGTGATTCTATGCTTCTCCATAAGTGCTATTGAAGTACCCCCAGAATACAATCAATCAATGAGAAATCACTGAATAGACAAGGGGCTGGATTTTATAAGCTTGGCAGTGAGCTTCAAAAATGGCGGTCTGCCTGTGCAGAGCACACATTGTGGAGCCGCCACGATATTCAGTGCAGTGGCTCATATTAATGGTCGGGGCAAACCACACCACCCCTTCCCCCGATGACGTGGAGGGGGCAGAAGTCCGTCCCCGGCAACGCTGTCAGGTGCCAACGCCATTTTTAAAGGATTTCGAGCCCTACACTACAATTAAAATTTTTTAAAAGAGATATTGAATTAAAATTTATTTTAAAAAATTAAATAAATGTTTCTAGCTCCTCCCCACCATCCCTCCAATAACCATACGATTCATTCCTTGCCCTTCCCCCCCCAAAAGACTTACCTTGAGTACCTGACCTTCCCCCCCACCAAAGTTCATAAACTTTTAACTTCACTCCCTTCCCACCATCCTCTACATCAATCAGATTAGTTTGACCCCGGTCCTTCCCAACCCCCACACTGAAATACTTACCTGCACCTCCCTCCCTTACCAGTGTCCCGCATCGGATCTCCGAAGGCACGGGAGAGCCAACCACCGGCAGCAATATTGCTGCGGAACAGACAACAGGAGTGGGTAAGTATTTAATTCATTTATTTTAATAAATTAACATATTTAGATTTGACTCCTGTCAGCAAGTAGCAGGGTGGCTGTCACGAGGCCTCGCTGCAGCTGGCAATATCGGGCCGGGCCTTCCCCTTGTAGGGCTTCTCCTGGAAGCATTTTCTGGGCCCCCCGCCATGACCCCCGATGTCGGGGGGGGGGCTATAAAATCCAGCCCAAATACTCCACTTTTATGTTATTAATCTCGCTGTAAAAACCCTTTAAAAAGTTACACCTCGTTGAATGAGGTGTAACTGGCTTTTTAATGGCATTCTAAATTCATATTTACTGCATTTCTTCAATGTTATTGACTGCTTACCTTGCTTAATTACATCACTGGATGCCTGGAGATCCCCTTGACTTGGTGCTAAATACAAATTAACATTCGCAAATGTGAAATCATGCCACAGAGATCACTTAATCTTTGTAGGGAGCTTTCTTCAAGGTCAGCAGCATGCGTTGTCACTTCGCCACTGAGTCCAAAATCCAGACCAAAATAGTTGTTCTTCCATAATTATACATAAATTTTCAATTTAGATGTTGCACTAACTACAACAGTAGTTTAGCATTTAAAAAAAAAATCAAATATTCCTCATATAATGTGAAATCTGCTGTAAAGTTTCCAAGTTATATCGTAAATACAGCTTAATCTTCAGTGTTCTGAAAACGAGTATACAGTAGAAACCTAAAATTAGCAATCTATTTTAGTTTTCACAACATTTACACTATATTTTCCACTTACCATAAAAGTTTTCTTTGTTGTTTGCAATAAAATTATCTATCAATCACTTCTTTGTACTGCATCTCACTTGTGGCAGGTTTCTCATTTACATTTTGTGTAAGAGTTACACTACCAACCTAGCTTAGCAGTGCAGCCTGAGGCATGATTCTTGAAGAACCTTTGGAATTGGCTGTTTGATTTGCGGCTCTGTGGGTAGCAGTCATGCCTCTGAGTCAGAAGGTTGTGGTTCTATTTCCACTCCAGACACCTGAGCACAAAATGTAGGCTGACAATCCAGTGCAGTACTGAGGGACTGCTGCATTGTTGGAGGCACCATCTTTCTGATGAGATGCTAAATTGGCTGCATCTGCCCTCTCAGGTGGTATTTTTTTTAAAAAAGAGCAGGGGAGTTCTTCCAGTGTCCAGCCAACTTTTACCCTCAACCAACCTCACTAAAACAGATTACCTGGTCATTATCTCATTGCTGTTTGCGGGAGCTTGCTGTGCACATATTGGCTGCCACATTGCCTACATTACAACAGTGATTACACTTCAAAAGTACTTCATTGGCTGTAAAGCGCTTTTGGTTAAGAAAGGCACTATATAAATGCAAGTCTTTCTTTCTACCTTGCGGGTTTTGCCTTCAGTTGCATATGAGTGTATCATATAGTTTGGATGCTAGCATTTCAAAAATACACATAGTTTACACTCAATTATCTACACTCTCACTATCTGCATTCTTGATTATTTGGGTGACTTCTCGAGAATAGTGCAGAAGTAGCTGCTGCCAGCATTTTTTTCACAACCTTTGTTTGTTATGCTTCTGTTAGCAAGATAAGCTGTTGCTGAAATAGCTGATTTATGAGTTGATCAGCTGGTTCCAAGCTCCCCTGTGCATCTACCTGGATCTTCAGCCACCCAACCCAACACAAGCCCAAGACAGTTGGCCATAAATGCTCCCTTGATTCCAATCACAGCCCCCCAGTTATAGATGTGAGTGTTACAAGACTGCATTTGCTCATCTTCAGGGTCCTGTTGGCAGCATCCATTACGCTGATTTCAGTGAAGCTGCTGACGTTAAAATCAATACAGGGTGTGTGTTGAATGTAACACCAGCTGGAGCCAGCAGCAGCATGTTTATATTGCAGGTACTGTGTGAAATCTCAACTGAGGCTGTGCAGATTACTGGAGGTGAACGCTGGTAGTCTTTAGTGTTCACCTCTATAGCTGGAAAGTTCAGTACAATGGTGGTAAGTGGTGTTGAAAAATACCAAAGTCAATAATTAGGAACAGGCAGCACATTCAGAGCAATGATCATCAATCAAATTTGTGGACTCCAATCATCCGTCAATTTCATTTATGGCTGATGATCGAGGCTCCAGTGTATACATTATTTGTCATAAGCATATCCTCTCAATATCATTTAGAAATGACGTTCTATCCACATAGTGCAATGACATAATAGCACTGACACAACATTTATATATTTAAAAATAATGGATCTCCAATGCTGCTCATAATTAGGCAAGAGGAGTGTTTATTTTACCAGTATCCGTCATATTTGTGTTGCTGCTTCTCTCTGTCTTGCCTTTGAATCATCGTCAACTGTTGTGTATCTCTTCTCTCATACTGGGAGGGAAGTGGCGGGTGGTCAGTAGGGGATACGGTAGGGTGACGAAACCACTGGAAGCATTTATAATGTATTTATAGCTCATCCATTCCCTGCTGTGCACCTTTAGTCCACAATCATCGTTACTTCCTCTCTTTGGCATCAGAATCAGGAGGGGTGACCAAAGATAGGCACTTTGTTCAGGGTCAAGGTGGGGTGACGACAACAAAAGAAGAGACACAATGCTTCTACAGGCATCAGCAGTCCAACAGCCACAGTGGTGATGAGGAGCAGCAGGGCAGGCACCAAACAGCAAAAGAAGGCAAGAATTTAAATTTTGATTTATTTTTAAGTTTCAAAAAAAACTTAAAGGACTCTGCCTAATGAGCAAGAATGGAGTGGGGATTGGTTAAACAAAGACATACACTTAAATAGTATCTTTCACAAGCTCACAACATTCCAACACACTTTACAACCAATGAAGTATGTTTTGTGTTCAGTCACCGCTGTAATGCAGGGAAATATGGCAGTCAATTTGCACACATCGAGCTCCCATAAACAGCAATGAGTTAAATGACCAGTTAAACAGTTTGAGTGGTGTTGAGGGATAAATGTTGTCCAGGACACTGAGAGGAGTCCCTTCATTATCTTTGAATAGTGTTGTGGGATCTTTTGTGTCCACCTGAGAAGGAAAACGAACCCTCAGTTTAACTTCTCATTTGAAAGGCGGCACCTCCGACAGTGCAACCTTCCTTCAGTAAGTGAATGGACTATCAGCCGAGATTATGGCTCTGATATTTACGGTGAGGCAGGGAGGGTATGCCTGAGGGTAAAAGCGGCCAAAGAACACGGCAAGGCAGAGGACGCAGAGGTCCTACGGAACTTATCAGCAGGTCATCATAAAATTCTGTAGGTCTGTCACCAGCCTAGCAGCTGGCCAAATTGACAGACGGGTTGGTGGGCAGAAGAGAACACCAGTGGCAGGAGACTGCAGTCAGGGACTCTAGGGAATGGTCCTGGAAATCGATGAGGGAAAGAGGCCCACAATCAGGTCTGGGGGGAGGTCGACAATCGGGCTGGGAGGGGAAAGCTGGTAATCAGGGCAGGGCGAGGCTTCAGGCTTCCTTGAGGAGCATGGGGGAACACTCCTTCCCATAAGGAGTGCTGAAAGAAGCACTTACCCTGAGGAACAAGTGGCTCCTGTTTTCCTTTCACTGGAAAGTTTCCCCACCTCTGGGAAATCTGTTTAATAGCAGTAAATTTCAATTCAAGCTCCCAATTTCACTGTGGGAGTCTGATTTTACTATGTTAATTAGCGTCCTGCCATTGGACGCCACAATATCAGTCACTGTAAAAATGGCGGTGTGCACATGTGCAGCTGGTTGTGGTCACATTTCACATTTTTCACTTTTAAACACTCCTCATCATCTGTCTTGGGAGGGTTAATATTGAGGCCTATGTCTCTGGAATCAGGCTTGAACATATGACCTTCTGACCCCGAGACTCTTGGCACATTTAAAATGGAGCAGGTCATTTTCCACTCCATTCCTGCTGATTGGCCATTTTAATGCTATTGGTTTTGATAGTAGATTACTCCAGCAGGAGCATCAGTAATAAGTTCAAATCTGCATCCCATAGCATACAGGTGAACCTGCCAGAGAGCTTGAAGCTCATTAACAAAAGTTATAAAAACTTTCCTCAGTGGAGCCCTGAGGAGCAGAACTGGCCCCAAGTCCTATGTGTTAATCCGCCCCTGTAGGCATCAAGTGGGGGGGCCATGAGGCGGAAAATAGTCTTTCCAGATTCTACGCACGGTGGAACGTTACAGTTCTGGTGGAAAATTCTACTCTGATTGGACCTGGTAGCTGGAATTATCCTTCTTACCCTCTTGATTTTTTAATGGGATTGGGGCAGGAAAAGGGGAAGCAAACCCTTTTCTGCATCTCCAACCCTTGAGCTAGTCATGGGTGCCCATGGAATTAGCTGGGCCCCATAAGAGGGTTAATGGCAGACAGTGGGGACTCGGCCTTTGGGAAAGAGGTGCCCTTTGTGCTGCACAGGTGGTGGGGAGCAGTCTGAAGTCAGGCACTGAACAGGGTCATCACACCCCTGGCATAGCAGGGGCAGAAGAGCAACGGGCAAGGCTGTCAAACACAAAAGTATGGCCACCTTAACACAAGCAAGGCTGCAGCTGGCAATGAGGACACAACTCTCAGATTTTGGGCCCAGTGGCAATAAGGGGCAATGCCTTCTGTAGGAAGGGTGAAATCCCAAGCAAAAGGAAGGCAGAGGTGATGAAAGAGAGGAAGGAAGGCAATGGAGGCCATACCATCAACAAAGGATATACCGCTGAAGATGGAGCTACCTGGAGATGACCACAGGAGACTGTGAATCTTCAGGCAGATGGTCACAGAAATCTGTGACTTCGTCGTCAAAGACCTCGCACCTTGCAGCACTGGTCGCTATGCCTGGCCAGTAACTGTCAAAGTCACTGTAGCCTTGTATTTCTTTGCTTCTAGCTCCTTCCAAGCATCAGCTGTGGACCTTAGTGGCATCTCACAAATGGTAGCCCACCACTGCATCTCGCAAGTCACTGAAGCCCTCTTTGCCAGAGCTGGATAATACATTCAATTCACGACAGACGCAGCCTCACAGGCACAGAAGGCAGAGGGTTTCAGTGGATTCTCCCACGTGCAGGGCATCATTGATAGCACCCATGTGGCCATCAATGCACCGAGTGACCGCCCAATCAGATTCATCAACAGGAAAGGCTTCTTACTCCTTCAACGTTCAACTGGTCTGTGACCACAACAAGAGCCTCCTCCATGTCTGTGCTCACTTTCCTGGCAGCTGCCATGACTCCTTCATCCTTCGGCAGTCCAGGTTGCTGCAGATCTTCACTCCAACGCTCAAAGTCTGTGGATGGATTCTAGGGGACATAGGATATCCCTTGAAGACATGGCTACTGAGCCCTCTATGTTAGCCTCAGATAGAGGCACAGAGGCAATATTACCAATGCCACCTGCTCACCAAGACAACCATTGAGCAGGCTATTGAGCTTCTGAAGATGAGGTTCCAGTGCTTAGACTGATTGGGCAGTGCCCTGTAATATCCTCCTGCAAGGGTCTCGGTCATTGTGGTGGCTTGCTGTGTTCTCCATAACATGGCCCAGGATGAGGGGTATGGTATGGAAATGAGTCTGAGATACCTGTGTGAACACATTCATGCAAGACGCAGACTGGAACATCTGATCACTTACCGCCAATGAAGGAAGCACATCTGCCCAGAAGCTTTGCCCTCATCGTGGAGGAACCCACACTCTTCTTCATCACCCAGACTACTTTTCCCATCACGCCAGCAATAAAAGGAGTCCCAGATATGTGGCTTAAAGTGTCACCATTTATACAGCGCAAAGAAAGGAAAACAGTAGACAGAGTTGGTAAGAACACACCCCAGTGATCCACTCAGTACCCTGCCTATTGCAGCATTGCAGAGGAAACCTCTGTCACTAGGCCCTGCAGCACAAATAGCCCCTTGGTCAGAGGGGCCAAGGAGGCTGAGGATGTTGAGGGCGCCCAATGAGGGGTGGCACCCTCCTCCTCTGCTGTGAGATCCTCAGCCCTTGCTGGGTACTCCGGATGCCTGGAGGACAGCACCAGCTGGGGCGCAGCTGGCATCCCCTCCAAAGATCTTTGCACCACCAGCCCCACTGAACGGTCCGTGTTACACAACGTCGCTTGCATCCTGTAGATGTCAGTGCGTAGTTCCTGCATGCACTCCTAGTGCTGCCACATATGGCTCTCCACAAGGTAGGCCACTCTCTCTATGGAGGAGCTCATGCGCTCAAACCCTGAGCCATGCTGGCACACAGGAGCTGGATGGAATCCTCCTTCCTCTGCCTAAGATCCTGCATTGCCTCAGGGAACTCTGACACATCTCCTGTTCCCAGACCACTTACTGACCCCTCAGAATGGCTCAGAGCCATAGTACTTCTGAGGGCCTGTCACCACTGAGACATGCAAGTTCTAATGAATAGAGACACATGACATTGGCTACAGAGGACAGCAGTGCCTTACCTCACTGTCTTTTGTCCTTGTAGGAGAAACAGGCAATTAATATTCAAGAGTGGGCCCAGACAAGCAGAGGGGTGCCATTTTTCCACCACCTTACCCCAATGGAAGGTTCAAGATTGAGCCTCCTTTCCAGTGACTCCAGACGCCCTGCATCTGTGCCCAGCTGAGCAGGGCTGTGTCCGTCCTCCCTCCTCTGAGGAGAACTGACCACAGCTCCCTCTGCCTCTGGCACCTCCTCCTGCCCACTAGTGCTGTCATCCTCACCCAGTGCCACCCTATCTACACGCACACGAGGACCCACCGAGGTGAGTGTATCTGCACGGGTGGACGATGCACTTGTAAAGTGTGACGGTACTTCTTTATTAGCTTCTTGCTCCTCTGGTCCCAGGTAGGGATGGGGAGAGGGTGCCCTGGGTTGGATGTCTGCACCTATGGGAGACACAAGAAGAGCTCATGAGAGCTAGCCTAGGAGAATAGAAGCATCTGCAATGCTCAGGCTACCCATTGTTACTCAGTGCATGACATGCTATCAGACAGGGAGAAGTGCACTGCACCCACATCGCCCTCTGTATTCACCAGCTCCACCATGAGCTCCTGTCTGGTCAGGTAAGACTTCCTCCTCATCCTCCTTGTCTACTATCCTGGCTATGTCCATGGCTCTCTCTTCCACTGGGGTAAAGTGGTGGAAAAATGGCACCCCTCCTCCTGTCTGGGCCCACTCTTGGATATTATGTGCCTGTTTCTCCTGCAAGGACAAAAGACAGTGAGGTAAGGCACTGCTGTCCTCTGTAGCCAATGTCATGTGTCTCTATTCATTAGAACTTGCATATCTCAGTGGTGACTCCTCAGAAGTACTATGGCTCTGAGCCATTCTGAGGGGTCAGTAAGTGGTCTGGGAACACACTCCTCTCATGTTCAGGAGCAGCATGCACCCTGAGGCTCCCCAGGTGTGTCTCTGCTGGAGAGTGAATACCTAGAGGCCTATCCTGAGGATGGGAGGGGGTTGAATTCACCTTGCCAGAGTGTATGAGATCATTGAACCTCTTCTGACTCTGGATCCATGTCCTTCTCTCCACGCTCCACTGTGGCTGCCACCTCCACCCACTCCTCCTTGGTTTGGATGGGTGGCCTCCTCCAGCCACCTTTCGGGAAGAGGACCTCCATCCTCTCCCTCACGGCCTCAAGCACGACATTGATCTCCCCATCCGAGAACCTAGGAGCAGCCCTGCCCCGGGTGCCAGGCCTCTGGCTTTCCTGAGACATCTGGTTCACTCCAGTCCTGTCCAAGTCTCTGACAATCTCTGCAGTTATCCTCCTTCAGTCAAATGGCAGACACAGTAATGGCTGCCGTGGTGCATTTAAATTGGGCCCACACTTCCTCTGGCCCACCTCCACTTCCGTCCTTGCGGCCTCTAATTGGACAGCAAACATGTCTTCATATCAATTAAGGGGTCACTCCCTTGAAAATCATGACACAACTCAGTTTCCTCCCAGGGACAGGTTCAGGGCCATATGAAAGGCACCAAATTAATAGATTCATTTTGCAGAACAGTGACAAAAAGAAAATGTAAACTCAAAATAGATAGATGCGAATATACAAATGGACTCAAAAACAGTCCTGACTCCTGTTTCCTACCCCCAATGCGAAAATTCAGCCCTATGTCCCTCCCTGACATCCAGAATTGCTATGGATCAGAGGGTAGCTATTAAAATGTAATGCCTGGAAAGCCTGCATACCTGAGCTGTGCTCTGGAATGATTTGAAAATATTTTCTTTTCATCTTCAACTGGCACACTGAAGACCACTAACCACATTGACTGTGCTTGGTCTTGAGACCAAACTGCAGCCAATCTTCACATTCCATGCAGACTTAATGCCCAGAGAATGTTGTGGAACCCACATAAATGATGTAAATGACCCCAAAGTAGGACAGTCAGCCAGGATGAGGGGTGCACTTTTGTGGTGGATGGAAGTCCTGTCTCATTGAAAATGTGCCCCAATTCCACGCTAGTGGAAACTGTAGCCTACTCCGTTAACTGGCAAATTTACTGCGTGGAAAATATATATGATGAAAAATCTAGATTTCAGCTCAACTTTCTAAGTTCTCCCTGGTGGAAAATGGTGAGGGATATTTATTTTTTATTTAGAGCTACAGCACTGAAACGGGCCTGTTGGCCCATCGAGTCTGTGCCGACCATCAACCACCCATTTTTACTAATCCTACATTAATCCCATATTCCCTACCACACCCCCACCTTCCCTCACCACCTACCTACACTAGGGGCAATTTACAATGGCCAATTTACCTATCAACCTGCACGTCGTCAGCTGTGGGAGGAAACCGGAGCACCTGGTGGAAACCCAAGCAGTCACAGGGAAAACTTGCAAACTCCACACTGTGCAGTACCCAGAATCGAACCTGGGTCGCTGCAGCTGTGAGGCTGCAGTGCTAACCACTGTGCCACTGTGCCACCCCACAACATCTTCAACATCTTCTACAGCAGATCACAAGTGTGTTATACCATAAATGAATCCTAGGTGCCAGCACAAACAATCTGAACTGTGAACTTCTATTACATTTTGTGAATCAACATACATACATTAGGAGTCTCTAAATGATGACAGACTGTCATACTGATCTCTAATTGTGTTGGCCAATGTCAGCCCATGTTAGTAAACAGCAGCTGTTCAGAGGCTGTGTTGCATTTGTCTAAATTTGTGCTTGCATCCCTTGAGAATTAATTTCTCTGCAATCTGACAGATGCAAATGGAAATGATGACTAAAAGGTTTGGGCTGGATTTTCGCTGCGGGGACAGGAAACAGATGTTGGGACCGTTTCAGGGTCCCAAACCCACTCCTGGGGAGAAAACGTAATCGTCCCCGAGTTTCATGGGGGCGCCCCTTAATTGCTATGGAGATGGGTTTGACAGCCGATTAGCAGCAATGGGGGCAGGAATGGAGGCGGGTCTGCTCAAGTGGGGCCCGATTTAAACACACCACAACAGCCGTTACTGTTGCTGCGAGACCCCATCTGTCTGGAATTAAATGTACCGTCCATCTCTGGCAAATAGGGCATCAGCGAACTTCGAGATGCAGTGGTGTACTGCCTTTTGCAAGATGCTACCAAGGTCTGCTGCCGATCCTTGGAAGGAGCCAGAAGAAGACACGTTAAAGGCCACAGTGACTTTGACAGCTACTGACAGGGCATGGCGACCAGTGCTGCGAGGTGTGAGGTCTTCAGCAATGAGGGCACAGATGTCTGTGACCATCTGCCTGGAAAGTTGCAGTCTCCTGTGACACTGATTCTCGGTCATCTCCAGGTAGCTCCATCTTCAGTGGTAGATCCTGTGCGAAAGGTGTTGCCCCATATCACCACTGAGCCCCCATTCCCAGCTGCTGCCTTCCTCGTGCTCAATTGGCTCCCCCAATTGTGCTTGGTAGCCTTGTCGCCTGCTCTTATGTCCCTGTGATGCCAGGAGGGTGATGACCTCCAGCACTGCCCGACTGCTTACTGCCCACTGTCCCCGTCACCTGCACTGTGCCAATGGCATCTGTTTCCCAATGACCGAGACCCCTCTGCGTTGTACAAACTTTTATGGGGCCAGCTAATTCCCTGGGGCGGTCCCCACCGTGTGCCTGCCTGCGTTCAGCTGGTCTGCCCCAGACAGTGCGTGCAGCCTGTGCGCCCCTGTGACAATCACAACATCTCCCTTAATGAGGTCCTAATAAGCTCTTTAATCATCTTAATTGGCCTTTGATATGGATCAGGCAGGATCATGGTGCTCACCCTCCCACCGCCCTGGTGAAAATGGCTGGTACCGGGAACGGCATCGCGAAACCGGCACACCGGCTGGCACTGGTATTTTCAACCCCTGCCTGCCTCTGTTCCCACCCCCAGCGGAATCCGAAGATTCAGCCCTTTGTGTCTGCATATGACACTGTACCTGCATATAGCATTAATTTATAGTTGCAAACTTAAGCAAACATAAGAATTACTGAGCAAAACAGTTTACCAGTGAAAGAAAAGTCAAGAGGGTTAAAAGCGCCTGTTAATAGTAGCATGGTGTTTACTTGCTGGACTTGTAAATACTGTCCAAAGTCATTTGTTAACAAGTTAACAAGATTTTGAGCACAACATTTCAGTAGCCTTTTAACTAATTACTAAGCCATGTATTACATTTCTTTAGTCAGACAGAAGAACCAAGTTGCACATCCTCTTGCCTGTTCTTGTAAATAGCTTTCTCAGTGTCATGCATCCTTCTGGCACTGAGATATGATGTGAGCAGCCTGTTTCAATGCTAAAGCCATTTTTGAGTCAACTAGTAGTGCGTTCATCAGTGTGAGAAAGAATTGTGTTCATTTGCTTCTTTCTCTGAATTTTTTCCACTACCAGCATTTGTGTCCAGTGTGTCCAGGTGGAGAAAGAACCCAAAGCCTAACACTGTATAGCAAAAAACATGAAAGCACCAATAGACTATGCCATTGTATGCCATTCCAAAGTTTCGTCTTTCTTCACTGTCAGTGATATTTTTAATGATAGCTGAAGCACATCTACATCTAGGATGCAGTAAAATATTTCTGTGCACATATCAGCCTTTTGGAAATAGTTTTGCTCAGATATTCAACCTTTTAAAAAAAAAAATTCTTTACTTCCCCTTATTTTAGGGCCCCCAGCATCTTGGCTCTCCCATTGTCCATAATAGTAGATGGGTGAGCTGCTTTTAGGCACTGACAGTGCTGTTTTCATCCAGTTCATTTGTTCTGCTTCCTGTGTGCAAGTTTCTAATCTCTGCTTGGCACCTCTCCACTATGGTAGCAGTAAGACCAGTGTAAGAAATAGCTACCTAATAACCTTATAAAAACTTAATAAATGAATTGAATATTACAGAACTAGCTCTTTCTCTCTCTCTCTTAAAAAGAAAGAATCCATAGCAGCCTGCCAGGCTGACAACACAGGACAGCATAGGCCTGTTACCTCTGCCAAGGCCATGACTGTAGCATGGGCTCTGGTACAAGACATTCCTAAGCTTGATAAGGTGGGATCTCATGACCCATATCTAAACCAACTGTCTGAGTAAAGGTTAACAGGTTGTAAGCCATGAGATGATTCCATGAGCTTTGGACAGAAAAGAGCTTTCTGAGGAGGATCCCTGCTGGCTCTGGCCTAATACCCTGGTTAGCTCAGGAAAACAGAGGACAAGGGAGAGCTTCCTGGGGTGGATCCATGCTGGTTCCGGCCTAACACCCTGGTTATCTAAAGAAGAGCAAAAGCAGAATAGATTGCCATCTCCAGCTCCAAAGAGCAGCATCACTCTGCTTCATCCATCTATAGGTCCGATCCAGGACAGTAAACCGTTCTGAGAACACTGCCGCTGCCAGCAATGGAGATCAGCATTCCTCTGCTTTCCTCATATGTTCGTCCGATCCGGGATTGGTAAACCATTCTCACCTGTTATGGGCTGTATGTCTTTTCTGCTTATTTAGCTTATGTATCAGATCTAAACTGTTGCTTCTTAATAAAGGGTTTTAAAACCACTAACATTTTTAGGTAATCTCTGACTGCTGGACCAAATCTTACACCAGGAACAGTCTACCAAGTCTTGTACCTAAACTCTGACTCACCATTCTGGAAAGAAAGTGCTGCAATCTGGTATCAATCTCAAACGCACATCAAAACATCAATATTTTTGCACTGCTATTATTAAAGCCTGATCCCGAAATGCTGCTGGCTTAATTTTAATAGAAAGAGGCTTGTTTCTGTCTGGCACACCTTACTTGGTGAGTTTCCACAGGACTGCTTGTGGGCCTGTACAAATAGGAACATCTACTCTCAAAGATACATTTTAAGGATCCTTCTTACAAACATTCTGGGGGAATACTTTGCAATGAAAGCAATTCTCCCCAGAGTGACATTATTCTATGAAGCTTACTTTGCAGTGTACTCCTGTAGTCAGCCATATACTCACAATCCAAGTGACTGTGCCTGATCCCTTCTACATCCTCAGCATGAATGAAGTAATAGCATCTTTTACCCACAATATCTACAGGAGTTAGATCCATATAGTCGCTAATCCTACAGGATACAGAAGCATAAAGAAACAACATTAAACATCATAAGAATCTTAAGAAATAAATTAATAACGTGAAAATACAGTACAGTAAAATGGTCTATTTTATGAAATACACACTAACTTGCAATTGCAAAAACACTTGTAATTGCAAAAATAGACAATGGATAGAGAGCTGTGGTGCGGCGTATCAAACTACTGACATAGGCACAAAAGGACTTGTTTGGTCCCCCATTCTGTTGCTTTCCCTATTTGAGTCCAGTTGTGTGTGGAGGCACCAAGTGGGGTCAAGAAATTTCCTGCAGGATAGAGGGGAAAGCACTGCATGAATTTCCCCCAGGCAGCTGTTGGATAGGTCTGGTGGTCAGTCAGGAGTGACATTGACAGTGGATGACCAGCCCACTTGAAATGTATGGCTTGAGTTGGATCAACAAGCAAAGGAAACGAGAAAAAGGAAGCTACCTATCCTCATTAAAAAAAAATACAGAAACATAAAACACAGATAAATAAAAGACTGCTTACCGGTTTTCACAGTAAATAATATTGAGGTCCATATTTACTCTGGTGACAAACATTTGGCAGTCAATCCTGACTTCATTAATAGTAGGAGGAGGCAAAGCATGAGCCACTACTACTAGACCTATAATTTGAGTAGGCAGCACACGTCCGTGTGAAAGAGAAACTCTCAACCGTAGCCGTCCAGTTATATGAATGACCTGAAACACAGTCACAATATCACAAGGTGTAAATGTTAGCAGTCTGCCAGCTCGTCAATGCTGCAGAGTATGTCCACTTTAAATGCAATACTTGGTGAAAATAATAAGATATTTTTCCCCTTGTATTTGTGAATTGTTAATACACAATAAAAGATCATAATGGTAATGACTATGATGTTGATTCTAATCATTCTAGATATGACTGTAATAGATTTACACAAAGTAAGATTTAGAAAAAAAACTACGCTCCAATATTCCTCAATTCAATAAATGTATCAAAAATGAAAATGTGTAAAGATTTAGATTTTGGGAAGTGCTAATGTATTGTTTATTAGTGTTTAACACTTCTCTAACAATTCGTATGGTTCCAAAAATGGACTGAGAAACCTTAGGGAAAAAACTGAAATAAATACATTTGCGCTTATTAAGGTCTTGTTAACAGCCAATCAGTGGAAACTTGTTCACAATGATGCACCATTGGATGATTGCTGCAAAGTGAGTATTTAACAGCACGTCACATCTGGGTTTTACAGCTTAACAAGGAGGAATAATTTGAACTATCACCCAGGCCTCTTTCTCCCAATCTTTCTCTCTGTTACAATTCTGTAACAAACACATCTTGTCTGAGTTGTTTCCATGAAAGAAAGAATTTTTATGTGAATACATATTAGCCTGATTTTCAAACCCCCACCAGGAGGACTGGTGGATTACCTCTAGTCTGGTTCCTGCCTTTTGATGTGTCTGGCTTGCATGGCCCTACTAGGGGTTATATTCCCATCAGCATAGCTCAGGGACATAGTAGCATACAAGCCTTCCCATGTCAACGTGCACTCCCTAGAGAAGGGACATATTTAGACCTTCAGCTCTATCCTAAAGAACATCTACAGATTGGTTCCTGGTGGCTGGTTGAACACTTGTGGCTCAATGGCTGTGGATTGGCTGCTGTTGCTTTCAGATTATCTGCTGTGGCTGATGGCGAACTGACTGTGGTTTGACTGATTGCTGAAGGTGGATGGGTAACTTCTAGTAGCTGGACCATGGTTATGGAAGGATGGCATCTGATGCCTGGCTTCTGGTGACTGGCTGGCAGACATCTGGTGACTGAATGCTGACAATAGCTGGCTGTGGTTTGGCTGGATGCTGGTGAAGGGTGGGTAGTTTCTAAAGTTGACTGCAGGTTATGGACTGATGGATCCAAATGACGGGCTGCTTGTGTTTGCTGTCTGGCTGGCTGATTGGTCTCAGGTAGCTGGCTGGTGGTGGTAGATTGTTGTGATTTGGCTGGTTGGCTGCAGGCAGATGGGTTGACTATGGATTGGTGAGTTATCTAACCTTCTTGGTCTGTATGGCTCAGCTACTCACATGAAAAAAACAATCACTGACTCATTTAATTCTATTGTTCTAATTACATGAAGCGGTATACTTCTTCTTCTTTGGCCTCCTTGTCTCGAGAGACAATGGGTAAGCACCTGGAGGTGGTCAGTGGTTTGTGAAGCAGCGCCTGGAGTGGCTATAAAGGCCAGTTCTGGAATGACAGACTCTTCCACAGGTGCTGCAGATAAAATTGGTTGTCGGGGCTGTTACACAGTTGGCTCTCTCCATGCGCTTCTGTCTTTTTTCCTGCCAACTGCTAAGTCTCTTCGACTCGCCACACTTTAGCCCCTCCTTAATGGCAGCCCGCCAGCTCTGGCGATCACTGGCAACTGACTCCCACGACTTGAGATCAATGTCACAGGACTTCATGTCGCGTTTGCAGATGTCTTTAAAGCGGAGACATGTACGGCCGGTGGGTCTGATACCAGTGATGAGCTCGCTGTACAACGTGTCCTTGGGGATCCTGCCATCTTCCATGCGGCTCACATGGCCAAGCCATCTCAAGCGCCGCTGGCTCAGTAGGGTGTATATGCTGGGGATGTTGGCCGCCTCGAGGACTTCTGTGTTGGAGATACGGTCCTGCTACCTGCTGCCAAGGATTCTCAGGAGGCAGCAAAGATGGAATGAATTGAGACATCGCTCTTGGCTGACATACGTTGTCCAGGCCTCGCTGCAAGGTACTGAGGACACAGGCTTGATACACTCGGACTTGTGTGTTCCGTGTCAGTGCGCCATTTTCCCACACTCTCTTAGACAGTCTGGACATAGCAGTGGAAGCCTTTCCCATGCGTTTGTTGATTTCTGCATTGAGAGACAGGTTACAGGTGATAGTTGAGCCTAGGTAGGTGAACTCTTGAACCACTTCTAGAGCGTGGTCGCCGATATTGATGGATGGAGCATTTCTGACGTCCTGTCCCATGATGTTCGTTTTCTTGAGGCTGATGGTTAGGCTAAATTCGTTGCAGGCAGCCGCAAACCTGTTGATGAGTCTCTGCAGACACTCTTCAGGTTGAGAAGTTAATGCAGCGTCGTCAGCAAAGAGGAGTTCTCTGATGCGGACTTTCCGTACTTTGGTCTTCACTCTTAGACGGGCAAGGCTGAACAACCTGCCACCTGATCTTGTGTGGAGCTTTCTCGGCAGCGGCGGCGGAGGTGGGAGCAGCCCGGGGGTGCGAGGAGAACATTGCGCTGCAGATGCGCTTCAAGCCGCATCAGAGTACCTGAACGAAGTCAGGTACAACAAAGGCAAGGTCTCCTTCCATGCTGTACACTGGGGGACGCTGATATCGAGGAGGCCGTGCAGGGTCGCGATCCACTTGTTGACGAAGACGATGCAGATGGAAGCGAACAGGTTCACTGAGAGCCCGATTACCCTGATGAGGTCCTTTCTTAAGTGCATTACTACTAACCAATTAATGAAGGTACCCCACCAGCATTCAGATCACTAGAAGCGGTATACACATCATAATATATTTATTGTACACATAAGAAAAAGTACTCCAGAATGTTGGGGTTAAAAGTGTCAATAACTTATGTTTATATCTTTTCAACTGCAACTATCCATCTTGTACTTTTCATGCTTGACAGTGAGTTCATGATGTCTTCCCAGACTTGTTTGCTTGTTTGGGGCATTTGGGGACTGTTTTGGTCTTGTCTCTAAAGGCTACTTTACAATATTATTCTGCCACTGCTCACCATAATTTCAAGCTTCACAGTGACATCAATAGATATTTTGGTATTTGTAACAGTGAAGTATCTCATTTAGTTGTTTGAGAAGGTGGTAACTTACATCTATATAGTGCCTCATCATGTGCCAATATGTCATAAAGTAGCTTACAAACCACAAGTTGCATTTTGAAATGCAATTATTGTTATAAAGAACAAAGAAAGAACAAAGAAAAATTACAGCACAGGAACAGGCCCTTCGGCCCTCCAAGCCTACGCCGATTCAAATCCTCTATCTAAACCTGTCGCCTATTTTCTAAGGGTCTGTATCTCTTTACTTCCTGCCCATTCATGTATCTGTCTAGATACATCTTAAAAGACGCTATCGTGCCCGCGTCTACCACCTCCGCTGGTAATGCGTTCCATGCACCCACCACCCTCTGCGTAAAGAACTTTCCACGCATATCCCCCCTAAACTTTTCCCCTTTCACTTTGAACTCGTGTCCCCTTGTAATTGAATCCCCCACTCTGGGAAAAAGCTTCTTGCTATCCACCCTGTCTATACCTCTCATGATTTTGTACACCTCAATTGGGTCCCCCCTCAACCTCCGTCTTTCTAATGAAAATAATCCTAATCTACTCAACCTCTCTTCATAGCTAGCGCCCTCCATACCAGGCAACATCCTGGTGAACCTCCTCTGCACCCTCTCCAAAGCATCCACATCCTTTTGGTAATGTGGCGACCAGAACTGCACGCAGTATTCCAAATGTGGCCGAACCAAAGTCCTATCCAACTGTAACATGACCTGCCAACTCTTGTACTCAATACCCCGTCCGACGAAGGAAAGCATGCCGTATGCCTTCTTGACCACTCTATTGACCTGCGTTGCCACCTTCAGGGAACAATGGACCTGAACACCCAAATCTCTCTGTACATCAATTTTCCCCAGGACTTTTCCATTTACTGTATAGTTATCTTGAATAACATGACAGTTGGTTGGTCCAGAGCAAGATCCCACAAATAGTAAACAAATGAATGACCAGATAAGCTGCTTTTGATACTGTTGGTTGAGCGAGATATGTTGCCAGAACAGTAGCAGACTTCCCTTATCTACTTTGAGTAATGGCATAGGACTTTTTTTAGCCAACTGAACAGGCAGATGAAGCCTCAACTTAACATTTCATCTGAAAGATGGTGATCTTTTGGGATTTTTGGACCATTTTTCTGCAGAAAGGATGAGGAAATGAGTTACATTTATGTGTTGGGTTTTAAAGCAAATTAGGTTCACACAGGTGCATAATTCTCCTCACAGCCATTTTCCTAAGCCTGAGCTGGTCATAACCAGAAGGTTGACCCAGGAAAAGTTAAATTCGCCCACTAACATAAGTTTGTGGCATGTGGGTTTAAACTTGTGGGGGTTAATAGTGATAAGACTTTAAGATTTGGGATATAAACAGGGAAACGTTAATGACGAGGACAAAATATTGCTCAATCATATTCCAGATTAGCTCAATTTTAGAATCCACTACAAGTATAGGGAGGGGTATTACTTGTACATCTGTGTATATTGGGTGAATGTGAGGGTAGTTAATGGTTGAGTGTTAATTGATATATATATATATATATATATATGTGGGAGAGTGAATGCATGTGTATGTGTGTGTAGGTTATGTGTGTGCATACATGAGTGCATACAGAGATATACTGAGGTTTTTTTTATTGTTCGAGGGATGTGGTGGTCACTGGCAAAGCCAGCATTTATTGCCAATCCCTCATTAACCTTAGGAGGTGGAAGTGAGCCACCTTCTTGAACTGTTGCAGTCCCTGCGGTGAAGATACTCTCACAGTGCTGATAGGTAGGCAGTTCCAGGATTTTGACCCAGTGACAATGAAGGAAGAGTGATATGTTCCCTAGTCAAGAGAGTGTGTGACTTGAAGGGGAATTAGCAGATGGTGGTGTTCCCATGCGCTTGCATGTTCTTGTCCTTCTAGGTCGCAAGTTCGGGAGGTGCTATTGAAGAAGCCTTAGCGAGTTGCTGCAGTGCATTTTGTAGAAAGTATATACTGCAGACATGGTGCACCAATGGTGGAGGGAGTGAATGTTTAAGGTGGTGGATGGGATGCCAATCAAATGGATCTATTTGTCTGGGATGGTGTCAAGCTTCTTGAGTGTTGTTGTAGCTGCACTCTTCCAGGCAAGTGGAGAGTATTCCATTAAATGCCTGACTTGTTCCTTGTAGATGGTGGAAAGGCTTTGGGGAGACAGAAGGTGAGTCACGCCACAGGAAGCCCAGCCTCTGACCTGCTCTTGTAGCCACAGTATCTCTGTGGTTGGTCCAGTTAAGTTTCTGGTTAATGGTGATCCCCCCAGGATGTTGATTGTGGGGATTCGGTGATAGTAATGTCAACGGGAGGTGGTTAGACTCTCTCATGTTGGAAATGGTCATTGTCTGGCACTTGTGTGGCCAAATGTTATTTGCCACTTAGCAGCCAAAGCCTAAATGTTATCCAAGTCTTGCTGCATGTGGGCATAGGCTGCTTCATTATCTGTGGAGTTGCAAATGGAACTGAACACTGTACAATCATGAGTGAACATTCCCACTTCTGACATAATAGAAGGAAGGTCATTAAGATGGTTAGGCCTAGGTCACAGCCCTGGGGAACCCCTGTAGCGATGGTCTGCAGCTGATATGATTACAGCACCTCACTTTTGATGGGTAGCTGTCGTTATGTGCCTCCTACTGACTGGTATTTATTGCCTTTATTCCTGCAGGCCTGGCTATGTTTCTGTCCATGTTCTGGGATTTGAGACTTTTAAGGAAAACAGAAAGATTAACTATGAACTTGAGATTCTTCTGGAAAATCGGAGTGACAAGAGCTCTCTGATATTTAGTTTTGCAAACTCAATTTAGGGAGAGCAGAGTTTTTTTTTAAGTCTTTATGCACTCATCACAGCCATTCACTGAAGTGAGATCCTCAGCATTATTGCAGTTTCTTGAACCCTCTGCTTCAAGTGTAGTTCTTAGACAGACAGTTCTTAGAGGCTCTACAAAATCCCATTAAACATTCTTGGACAGATTTTGGAGGACCACTATTCCCAGCCATTGTGAAGAGTTTGAATCAGAAAAACAACTACAGACTGAGTGTGCTACCAGAAAAACATATCTGTCCATAAGATTGATTGTGATTGATATGTGAACACAAAGCAGTGCACTGGCTACTGAATAGCTAAGAGCTGCATTTTGTAAAGTTCAGCATTGGCAAAACTATCTGGTAGAATTTCAGGCTCACACTGAGCCTGTAAATTTAATTCCATCTCTAATTTTGTCTTCAAAAATCAACATTTCAAAAAATGATTTGAAATTAAAATTCCATGTAGAATTTGTCTAAGAATATTTTTTGAAGTCATTTGCATAACGAGTAGTTTTGTATGCATTGCTTCAAGACTGCCCTTGGCAAAAACATCACAAGTGGTAGAAAAACTTTAATATAACCAAGCAGCTAAATATAAACTGACATCAGGAGCCCTACTGAGGCAATAAATAGTAAAAAAAAAAGCATATCTCAATTTAATGCAAGCCTACATACAAAGGGATCAATTTTTATAATTCATGGCTCAGCACACAATATCATCCTCCTCAGAGTGAATATTGAGTAGACATACATAAGAAATAAGAATTATCAATTCCTAGGAATTCTCAGGAGTACTCCTGATATGCAATACAGCCAACATAATGACTGAAAACCTATATCAGTGCATTAAATAAGATCAAGTTGAGATCCAGTTACAAAGGCAGGCGCAAGCTAGTAAAGGAATCTCTTTGATATGAACCCCTGAGTAAAATGCTTGTGTAAGCATTTACTCAGGATAATCTTATTTCATCTCACATGTGTGCAATTATATGCCTTAGGGTCACTTTTTAAAATGTCAAACCCAGAATGTGTTTTTTTTCTTAAGGGTCAATGTCAGAACTGTGGCTGAACAATGTTTCAGGTGTACTGTGGCATCACCCTAGTGCTGCACCAGCACCTCTGCATAAAAAGTAGAAAAACCTTCAGTGGCCTTAATTGTCTCATCAAAACACTATCAGCTTATCAGAAAAAAAAACATCACAGAGATCTCTATTATTCTTGAGAAGCTGCCGCACATTTGAAAAATGACAGCATAAAGTAACTGAAGCATCTTTCATAACAGAGCCTTTTTTGAGCCAAAGAAAGAGACTGAGTGTGCTGCATAAAATGTTATATATGCAGCTTAATTTTGAAACAAGTCTAGCCTAAGGTATAACAATGGATTATTGTCTCAATTACCAGCTTTCAGGTAGCCTCACATATCTGTACTACTGTTCGAATTAACTCAAGTCATGAAGCTATTTGAAGAGCTGCCTGCTGTTTAGAATAATGTCAGCATGTCAGACCCTCATACACACATCAAAATGTTTCCTCTTATAACGTGACAGCTGTTGGTGAGCTAATGAAAGCGTCAGACAGTTAATGGATCTTTTAACTATTGCCACTGGACTAGAACACTTCAAGTGCTTACATGCAAATGAATTAAACAAACAAATGTTTAAAAAGAAAGTAGCGTGGAGTCAATGATTCAATATTCTTAAATCTGAAATATAATGGAAGTTACATTTCTTATTAAAACCTGTAGAACAATTTACATATGAAAATGTTGGAATATGTCAAGCATTATTATGTTCTAAAAGCAGATAGATTGTTGGCACAAATAAAAACAGAAAGTGCTGGAAATACACAGCAGGTCTGGCAGCATCTGTGGAGAGAGAAGCAGAGTTAACATTTCAGGTCGGTGAGCTTTCATCAGAACCTTCTGTTCTGATGAGTTCTGATGAAGGGTCACTGACCTGAAATGTTAACTCTGCTTCTCTCTCCACAGATGCTGCCAGACCTGCTGTGTATTTCCAGCACTTTCTGTTTTTATTTTAGATTTCCAGCATCCACAGCATTTTGTTTTTATATCAGATTGTTGGCACACTGCCTCAATTAAAGAGAAACCTTTTGGGTCACAAACTGCTAAGATGCAAGTTGATACCTCCACTTCCTCACATGGGAAAGTTGTCCTTTGTGCGCCAAGTGTAGCCAAATCATAAATCTATTCCTTATAACACATTCACAATTTTGCTAGACGTATACCACGCAGAGGAAATCTTTCCCATGGCGAGTTCCTGAACTTACATGCTGAGCAGTGGGGATTCACTATTGCACACAGGAATAGAAAACTGAAGTAAGGCCTCAGGTTGCACTCACATCATCTTGCAAGTGATGTAGCGAGGGGAAATGTGGAAAATATATCAAAGGTATAAACAATATAAAACATTTTGAAACTACTTCCCCACTATTAGGCCACCAATGTTCTGAAGCCCAATTCATTGTAATATAACTAATACATCCGTTATTAGAACATCGTTGACGTAAAACAATAATGACCATTAGGTAACATTATTTTTGATAGCATCTGTCAAAATCAGGTTTGATTATGTAAATTTATTCATGCAAAAATGTTTGGGAAATGGATCCTGGTGAACAAACTTGGGCTATGTTTGGGAGATGCGCTGGAGAATACAAGACTCCTCCCAAATACGATTGTCTGGGGTTGTGCTTCCATAAAGAAAAATACAACCATCACCTCACAAAGACGCTAAATATACTTCCGGCCCTTATTTGTTCAGTGAAAATACCCTATAAAAGCCTTATCAAAAATAAATGAGTTGTATGATGTAAGTGATATTTAAATATTTTCATGTTTTTATGACTGACATCATTGCTCATAACACTATTATCCTGAACCTTTTATTTAATGATTGAGAAGCATCTGATGAATGCAAATGGAATTTTGTGAACACATTTCTTCTTGCACAGAGTATATGACTGCAAATTTACACAGAATGATTTCTTTTTCTACAATCCCAGATGTAATACAACTTTTTCAATCTCATGTTTATCTTTCGTAAGCTTGGCAATGAAGCAGTGATTAGCTTCCATGCAATTTGTAATTGTCAATTAACTTTGCACTTGCACCAGATTGCAAGGTTAGTGAATTGAAGCGTGGCAGATGTACTGTGATTGATCTGTGATTAAAAAAGTACATGATCTGTCCGTATATGAGCACCAGCTCGAATGCAAACTGGATGTCTATGCTTACAGAAAATATAAAGGCCACCATAGTTAGTCAGCTGAGAAATTAAAGACAGGGACACAATAAAATAGTGAAGTCATATATACTTATTAAGCACTAGAGTATAAATGGCAAAAGATCTGACACTGGATAATAAATCTGTGCCACAAAAATTTAATGGCTGAACTAAAGTTTCTTTTGCATGCTAATACTCAGCTATGTAAGTCTGTCAGGACTATTTGCACCTGGTCAGATTATTACATTCAAGCATTGAACCGGAGCCAGTCAAATTACATTGTTTAGTTGATATAGCTGACATGAAACTGATCCATCAGCAATCAAGCCATGTTTATATTGCTGAACTGAAAAGACAGCAGTTTTTAATTTTTACTCCGGTCTTGGGTGCTATAGAAACCAGCACATTTATAATGCAAGGTGGATTCCACAATAGTTGTAACATTAGAAGAACTGCATTAGAAAGCTTGCATATATGGCAGCCAGTGCAAATATCCTCATGACTTCCAGCACACTCTTGCTGTAACTGGAGGGAATGTGGTGAAAGAGTCAGAACATAAGCCAAGACCTGGTCAAGATCTGTACTGGGAGGTCCCACTGAGCCTTGAAAGATGCAGAGTGGATGTCACCAGGGACTGATTATGTTGGGAGTCCTTGTAAATTCTTCCTGCCAGAAGGTTGTCACATCTTAAGTAGCTGGTATATCTAATGAGAAGAGGCATACAGGCCTCATCCTTGGCAGTTGTGGGCCCACTTTTAGGATCCAGGCTCAGAAAATTGTGCTCAACTCCTGAACATTTAAAGTTAGCAACATCTTGTTTAAAGGAGCGCATTTATGGGGGGTACAGGGGTAGTGGTGAGGAGTTGGGGGGAGGGTGGGGTGGGGGGGGGAGAGAGAGGTTTGCTGCAATGTGAATCTGAATGTTTCCAAAAAAGCAGGCCCCTGAAACTCACCCCAGCCTGAGTATCCTGGTATAGACTGGTGCCTAAGATACACCCCTAGTAGTGCAGGTGCTCACCATTGGAATGGTAATCAGGGAACTTCCCTCAATCCTGGAAAGTCCATTAGTGTCAATAGCAGAGATTTTCAGCAGGCACAATACAAGAACAAGTTCTGGAATTGCTGCCCTATGGATTTTTAGCCTCAACATTTATGCTATGTCTTCCTAAAACAAGGGTAAATTGTAAAATTTTCCACCAATAAAACGTTAAGACTTCCACCCTCTTTGCTGCTTCAACTATATTTTCCCTTCAGTTAACCTCATTTACTCTGTAATTATGTTCACAGGATGTAGAAATTAATTAGTCACCTGAATTTATATACTGTTACAATTCGGGGTTTTATAGAATCATTGGCCTGGATATTAACAGGGACTGGTTATGTAGTTGGGGGGTGGGGTGGGGAGGTGGAGTTTCTGATGGGAAACCTGGATGTCCGGGTTTCTCCGTATGCTGTGAAGTTTTAACTCCGCGACGTGCATCTTTTGACGCTGGCAGGTTGCCTGCCCAGATGTCAGCCTAACTGACAGGCTTGGTTTCCAGCCGGGAAGAGTGTACTCAGGAGCAGGTCGCAGGTCTAGGTAGGTCCAATCCACAACCCTTGGGAATGTGTCCGATTTCCCACCCCAGAGGGGAGGGAGGTGCTCAATCCCTGATCCCAGGGGCCTTAGTATGGGGAGGAGGCTGTGACGGGGGGTGGAGCTTGGGAGCCCAGGAGATGCACTCCTGCTCCTCTTGTCCCACAAGCAGTGCTGTAAAGGCACTTACCTTTTCCCCAATGCTGTTTTCTACCCACTTCAGCTGCCCAGGTTTCCCAAGGACTGGGAAACCCGGCTGTCCACAGTAAAACCTGCAAAGCATGTTAAAGCAGAGTCTGCCAGGCTCATTAAAATACTTAAATTGCCAACCTACCTCCCTCAAGGAGGTTAGCAGCCTACCTGTTATCACAATTCTGTAAAACCCAGAAGCAGGCAGGTTGGAGGCAGGTTAAGGTCATGGTTCCGAATTTTAAAATGTTAATATTTGACGCGAACCCAATCCACCTGATTTTATGTGCTAAAATTCAGCCAATTTGCCTGGAATTTCCACAGCTGTTCTTCTGATCTACTACCATAACTTAGGTGGAAGATAAGCAGAATCCTTGCAAAATGGCATAAGTAGTCGCTGTTTACAATATTTCTCCAGGGGTTCCGCTGAAATAACAGTTATAGATCAGGCAAAAATTCCGTGGAAATTATCGGCAAATATGTTTATTTATAATTTAATTAGAGATTTGAAGACAAAATTGAGAATACAATTTAAAGCATTGATATAAGGAGTAAAGTCTGTAATGGGTTAGTTACTCCTTCAGAATAAATATCTTTATATGGGTGGTACAGTGGCGCAGTGGTTAGCACCGCAGCCTCACAGCTCCAGCGACCCGGGTTCGATTCTGGGTACTGCCTGTGTGGAGTTTGCAAGCTCTCCCTGTGATGCGTGGGTTTTCACCAGGTGCTCCGGTTTCCTCCCACAGTCAAAGATTTGCGGGTTGATAGATAAATTGGCCTTTATAAATTGCCCCCAGTATAGGTGGGGATGTGGTAGGAATATGGGATTAATGTAGGATTAGTATAAATGGGTGGTTGATGGTCAGCACAGACTCGAAGGGCCTGTTTCAGTGCTGTATCTATAAATAAATAAAAATAAAACCAGAAGGTTTCTGAATGGCTAGCTTCACTCATTTCTGTCTTCTCATACAATTTTAAATGACAGTGTGCCTTATCCTGCATTTGTAGAATCTAACACAAGACAAATAAATCAGTCACTAAAATTTTAGAAGAACTTCTGAAGTGATACTTATTGCAGTTTTTAACTCAATAATTTTCAGGACAACCTGTTTTGTAAAGTCTCTATCACTGCCTTTCCGAATCAAAGAATGACCAGTGCTTCTTCATTAGCATAGGAGTTAGATGTTTCACTAAACAAGGGGAGAAAAGAATGTATACATATGTAAATGACCAGCTCGATAAAATTCACACTATTTCAACAAGAAAGTCTGTCTTTGTCTGAAAAGATTATTCAATGTGGGTATTTTACAAAAAGGACTTGCATTTATATAGTGCCTTTCACCACTACTGGACATCTCAAAGCCTTTACAGCCAATGAAGTACTTATGAAGTGTAGCCACTGTTGTAATGTAGGAATGACCAATGCTTCTTGATTAGCAAAGGAGTTAGATTTTTCGCAAACAAGGGGACAAAATTATTGCTTTCAAACATAACAACAGTTGCATACAATAGTAAGAAGGTATTGTCATGAAGATCCCACCTGCCAAGAATGAGGCATATTAATTTTGTCATATGAACATTAATTTTAAACTGTTGTTGGAATGAAGAAATTCCTTGTTTAAAGAGATCAGCAGTGGCTGGAAAACATTTGCATACTCAGAGACAGTGTCTTGAGAGACAGCTCCCTGATCCAATTAACCCAAATGGATTTTTATCACCAGACATTGAATGTGTAAGAAAGCCAGCATTCCAGGGTGACTGCTAAGATGGAGAATCCACAATGCAGGAGTTTGTTAAAATAGCTAGTCACATGACTAACCTGCTGGCCCAGGTTTTGTTTGAACTGCTCACAGCACAATTTGGGTCAGATTTCAGCTGAACTTAGAAGAAGAGAGCCTCTCTCTCACGAATCTCCAGATCCACTGAAGTCACTGAAACCTCAAGAGAGAAAACACTCCCACATCGAAACAAGTTTTAAAGCTTGCACTGGGCCCCAATGAAACGGAAAGACATACCGGCAATCAAAGACCCTACATTGAACTCAAAGGACCGTAAATAAATCCCAGCTATTGCCTCAAACTTTTCCCCTATATTCTTTCTACTTTTCTGTCTCTATCTGTATGTGTGTCTATCGCGTATGCACGCTAGCGTGGTCACGTCGTATATTCATAGTCATTAACTGAATTAGAGTTTAAGGTTAATAAACTTCCACCTTTCTTGTTTAAATCTAAGAAAACCTGTCTGGTTGATTTCTTTGCCTTACAATTGGAGAGCAGTGAACAAGGATTCACTGAAGGGGAGCTAAAAACACAGTGTTTTAAAAAAATTAAACCCTGTTATGGTCAAGCCAGGCCAAGGCTGAGAGAGAACACCTAGACTCCTTTCTCATCCGATCGTAACAGAAATTTAGGGTCTAGTATCCGAATTTGACCCACAGATAAACAAGAAATTGGAAGTGGGAAGCCAAATTAATCCCAATCAAAAAGAGAAAAGATTTCAAAACAGGTTTTCTTGTGGTTGTGTGTGCGAGAATACTAACATGTCTGCGAATGAAGCCACTAGCTCCCCAAGCCAGGGTGAAGTAACTTGGGATAAGTTAAATGCACTGTCTATAGAGGAGTTGAGGAAAATGGCTGAGCAGTGTGGGATCACTGTACGTGGCAAGGCTAGGAAGTCTGAACTCCTAAGACTAGTGGCCAACCATTTTTCCCTTGAATCTGAAGAAGCAGGAATATGGTTGAAAATAGACTCCGACAGATACAAGTGAACAGAGGAAACTTGAATTAGAAGATAGGGAAAGAGAATGAGAGAGCCAGGCGAGAGAGAAAGAACCTTCTAGAAGGAACATGAAAAGAAAGCAAGAGAGGGGAGACAGAAAGAAAGAAACTTACAGAAGGAATACGAAGAGAAAGAGCTGAGGCAGCTTGTGTTAAATAGGGGGCAACAGAGTAACCCCAGTGAAAGCATGGCCAATATGGAGGAGCGTAATTTAGGGCTG